>NC_064421.1:47990499-48337999 GCF_023375975.1 Astyanax mexicanus | reverse complement strand
AGGATATTTCAACAGCACATCATGATAATAAAATAAAGAGCCTATAAAACATTGATTAATACATTTACAAATATGGCAGAAATGCATATAAATGTGTTCATTAAGCTCACTTTTCTTCTAGGTAAAAAGGCCAGTAGGAGTATTTAAAATATGTAATATTATCATTCAGAAAACAAAAAAAAACTAATTACTGCACTGTATTAACACATATAGACTTATATACAGTATACAGTATATTGCATATATATTGGGGACTGTGCTGCAGTATATTTTGAGCGCAGCATTAGACTATTTTACCGCTGGACTGATAACAGAGTCTCATTTTAAAGCTGGAGGCCTGTTCTCTAGATAAATCCTGTAACCCTGAACAACCTTTTATCATCTCAATAGCTGCTCATCCTCAGAGGACATCCTGCACTCAGACATCTTTCCTTTACAGGTTTGTTTGAAGGTGTGTTTACTTTGAGGAGAAATAGGATTCCAGAGAAGATATATAGAGACCAGAAGTGTTAAACAATAATTATTGATTATATTTGTCGTATGTAAACCTCTGATATGTGACTGATATGACTAAACTCTTACATATTAAGGAGCTTCACATGTTTATTTAGCCTTTTATTGGTTTATAGGCTCTTCAAACCCATACATCTAAAGACAAATAGGATTATTTATGGTTCACAACAGATTATGATATTTAGAAAGAGAGAGAGATGAGAGAGAGAGAGGGGGGGGATAGACAGATGGAAGAGAGTGGTAGTAAGAATGAGGGAGAGAGTGTGAGAAAATGTAGAATTATAGAGATAAAGAAAGACATGCAGTTCTGAAAAAAAAACTTACAAATGATGAGTTTCTTTGATTTTACCAAATTAAAAACTTTTTTAGATTTTTTTTTCCAGAGCTGTACATATTATGAAATGTTTTATTTATATAGTGGTGTAAAAAAAAGTGTTTGCCTTTCTGTATAAAGACTTTTTTTTATTTTTCTTCATGATTTATTATCTTTTTGCATGTTAGTCACTCAGATAAAAAAAACGGTAAATATTAGTAAAATGCAACACAAGTGCAAACAAAATGCATTTTTTCTAAACAAAGTGCAAAAAGTGTTTTATCACACCTGAGTTCAGTTTCTCTAAAGAGACGTAGACCACAAGATACTCAAAATCTAGACATCATACCAATATCCAAAGAAATTCAAAAACAATTGAGAAAGTAAGTAATTGAGTAATTGAGATCTGTGGGCTTTGGGAATCCAGCGAACTACAGTGAGATTCATTGTCCACAAATGGCGAAAACACGGAAAGGTGGTGAACCTTCCCAGGAGTGGCCGGCCACCCAAAATTACCCCATAAGAGCAGCGACAACTCATCTAAGAGGTCACAAAAGACCCACGACTACATCCAAAGAACTGCAGGCCTGACTCGCCTCAGTTAAGGTCAAGGTTTCCAGAAAACATGGAGGACATCATCTATAATAAAACTGTAAATACTGTAGTTGTATCTCAGCGTATTCTATAGATAAACTCTCTGTAAAAACTGCTTACAGAAAAGCGAATAGAGGTGATCGCTGTTCCCCCACATCCTGAGATAACCTCCACTCCCCGTCCCCTTCCTGCTCTACAGAGAGAGTCCATTTACATGAAGAGTGGCCAGGGTCACCCTCATACATATTCCCCATACACACCCAGAGAGAGAGAGAGAGAGAGAGAGAGAGGGAGACAGAGAGAGAGACAGGAAAAGAGAGAGAGAGAGAGAGAGATCTCTCACCACCCAGCAAGAACAAGGTCAACCAGACCATCCGCAGGATTCCACTCATCCTATAATGAATTACAGCTGAGAGCTCGGATTAATTACTAACAAAACAGAGAGAGAGAGAGAAATGGAGTGATGTAGACAACGAGACAGAAAAAGCAGAACGACAAAAAGCATGAGGAAGTGAAGAGGAGGGAAAGAAAAACGAGACATGTGAGAAAGAGACAGAGAGAAACAATAAACAGAAAAAGATATAAGACCTAAAGAGCATTAGAAAATTTGAGAAAGAAAGACAGAGATAGTGTGTGTGTGATAGAGACAGCATTAAATAAAGAGAAAAGAGAAAAGAAGATAAAGAAAAAGCAGTAAAACAGAAAGACAGGAACTCAGGGGAGAGAGAGATAGTGAAGGAAACAGAGAGAAAAGACATAAAGATGTAAAGCACATTAGAAAATGTGAGATAGTGAGACAGAAAGAGAGACAGAAAGACAAAGAGTGATAGTGTGAGAGAGAGACAGAAAAAGGCATATAAATAGAGATAATGCGAGAGAGAGAGAGAGAGAGAGAGAGAGAGAGAGAGAGAGAGAACTAGAGAGAGTGAGAAATAGCATTAGTGTGAAGGAGACAGCATAAGAGACTGAAAGAGACAGACAGACAGAAAAAAGGAATAAAGAAGGAAAGACAGAGAATAGGGACTGTGATAGAGACTGTGAGAGAGAGAGAGAGATGAAAGAGAGGATGGTAGATTGATAGATAGATAGATGGGAGAGAGTGGTAGTGAGAGAGAGAAGAGAGAGAGACAGAAAGATGGGACATAAAGACAGACAGAGACAGCATGAATGAGAGAGAGAAGGGTGGGAAGAGAAAGAATGATAAAAAAAGTAAAAAGTAAGAGAGATACTGTATATACTAAAAGAGAGAAAAGAGAGAGAGACAGATAGAAAGAGCATACGAAAGTGTGAAAGGGATAGTATGGGAGAAAGAGAGGCAGAGAGTAGAGAGACAGTAACAGAGAGAGAAAGAAGAGAGACAAATGAAAAACAGCATGAGATGGAGATGGAGAAAGAGAGCAATAGGCTTATAAAGTAAGTAAGGAAAGGTAGACAATGGTTAAAACAGGGAGAGCAATTGTTATGAAAAAAAAATATATATATATACATAGAATATATATTTTTAAATGATATATTTTTGTAAAAAAAACAGTGTGAGACAAGGACAACTGAAGCGAGCTGCACTTTAATCCCTAATCCCTGACCCTCTTTAAAAATGCAAGGCTTCCTACACTGTAAAACATTACAGCCACACTAAGTTATGTGAACTTATTTGTTCTTTTCGATTCCAATTGCCATGACAAGTTTAGTATATTGAACTCAAGTTCCTTCATTTTACATAAAAATAACTTAAAATAACATATTGTTTTAACTTCCTGTGAGTTATTCAAATTTACCCAAGTTTATTCAACTTACGTTTTAAAGTTATTGGTTAAAAAAAATGAAAGTGGGAAGATTTGAAAATGCAGAGCGGTAGAGTGATAGGCAGCAAGTTAGAAAAGACTGGAGTACTTTTTACAACTTTAAAACCGTGGGCGCATTGGGCTAAACACTTTTTAACCGACGCATAGCAGTTAATAATAACAAGGAGCAAAAAACTAAAGGGGATTACTTTCAGCTGCATGAGTCACCAACACTCCAAAAAGTAATTCTGTGTTTTAGTCAGAAGAACTAATGTTATTAAGTTGAGTGAACTCACCGGCCAGTACAACTCCATTGTTTTCAACCGGAAAACTTAAAAATGTTTGTTGAGCCAATGAAAAAATGTGATTTCAACCAACTTTTAGCTCTTTCTACAGTGTTGGTTCATGCAGCTTTCCTATTGGTTCCTGGTACCATATATCTGCATATTGGGTGTGCCCCTCCCTTACTTACCATCTTTGTGTTGTCTGTTGCCCAAAGCTACCTTATTCTGGGTGTGCACTAATTATAATATATACGTTGATTGCCAGGCCAATATTTGCATATTGGGTGTGGTCTCTCCCTTACTTACCATCTTTGTGTTGTCTGTTGTCCAAAGCTACCTGATCCTGGGCGTGCAGTAATATAATATATGTGTTGATTGCCAGGCCTCAGTGTTGTAGGCTGTAAGAGCACATTAACTTTGTTGTGTTTGTAGTGATCACAGTATGCTGGCTTTGAGCTACAGAGTTCACTCTTTACTGAGTTTACTCTTATTCTGCCCCAGCAATATACTGTCAGTATTGGCAGTTAAATAATAATGTTAAAAATGTTGCTAATACTTATGGTTAACTTAAAATGATAAGTTGTGTGAATATTACTGAAGTTTTACTAACTTGAAAGTGTGTGTTAAAATAAAGCTGAATTGTTAGTTTATTTGACTAAACAGAACATTTTTTAAAAAAGGACAAATTAAACACTTGAGTTGTTTTAACTCAGTGCATCAAGTTGAAACAATAAGTAATGAGTATTTGAACAACTTGTTTAACTTAACATCTTCAGTTCATACAAATGTTTTCATCAAGTTGAGTTAACTCAGCTTTTTAAGGCAGCAGGGGAACTTATGTTGCTGAGTTTAACCAACTTAAAATGTTTTACAGTGTAAGAGCTTATTAAATAATGATGGAGTGCTGGAGCTCAGTGGGCTGTAAAAGCAAGCTGCCCCAGCCTGTTCCCTTCATCCTCACTAATGTTTACGAGGTATCCTGCACCAGCTCAACCGCCGACTTTCTATAACGCTGTGTAATACTGAAGTGCAGTGCGGGGGTTAGAAGTTCTAATGGAAATGACAGGTTAAGCTTATTCTGCATTAGGCCTTTTCAAATCTCCATATGCATCATTACACAAGCACAATGCAGAAATGCCCTCCTGATCTATCACAAAATACAACATGTTCCAACCAGAAACCAGAAGCTTGAGAACTTGGGATAATGCCTTCAAGTTTTAGTTACTTTCACTGAAACAAACTGAGGAGCTGAAACCCGTACCATGATCCCCCCTCTACCAAATGTTACACTTGGAACAATGCAGCCAGACAATGATATGTTGTTCGAGAAATTATTGCAATAAATAATATTATTTTCATTTTAAAACTATTAAATTCCACCAATATATTTGTAATCTGCATTTTTATAGCTTAAAACGAAACCAGTATAAATTATTATAAAAACTCCGCCAGTTAAAATAGTTCCATTACTGCTCTGTTTTTAGCTGTGCTGTTTGGCTTGTAAGCGCTGCATCATTGCTAGGTTACCTGTATGTGGCGAAATAAATACGTACATGGAGAGCTTCGGTTACAGTGCATTACTGGCTGATAATGGCACTCATAGAACACCTCTCAGCCAATCACATTGCAGAATTGGAACTAACTGTGGTGTTATGTTGTATAATAACACTTTTAGAAAAACACTTTTCTCCAAAACAGCAACTTTACAGGAAAGAAAAAAAAAAACCCTGTAAACTTTCAATTGAAAATCAATGTAAAAATAGTTTATTTAAGGTCATTTTGAAGAGTTTCTATTGGTCTGTTTTTCGAGAAATTGTCGCACAGTGTAAGGGAAAGTTTGTCTATTCAAATTATGTAGTAAATTAAAAATGGAGATAAGTGTTTTTCATAGGAAAGCATCATTAGACAAGTACAATGCCGCATTGCCTCCAGATCTATCACAACTTAAAACACATCCCAACCAGAAGCCAGAAGCTTGAAAACCTGTGATAAGACTTTAAAGTTTTAGTTCCTTTCACTGGAACCAAGGAGCTCAACTCCCATACCATTATCCCCCCTCTACCAAATGTTACACTTGGTACACTGCAGTCAGACGTTGTATAATGGTGTATAATATTAAAGTGCAGTGCGGGGGGGTAAGAAGGTCTAATGGAAATGACAGGTTAAGGTTAATGTCTGTATGGAGAAATGCTTACTCTGCACTGGTGACATGTAGCTCTTTTTAAATCTCCATATGCATCATTACACGAGCACAATGCCGCACTGCCCCCTAAAAGTATTGATGCAGCTATTGTTATCCAGCTTCCTACAGTACAGCACAATGCACCCATACTGCACTCTGCCTCAGCATGCAGCACGCTGCCATACTTTCCACTTACTCTCCAGAACAATGCAGGAATAAAAGAGGCTGAGCAAGACCTGCTGTCATACAAGGCAGGATTTATAAAAAGAGAGAAAGAGAGAAAGAAAGAAAGAAAGGGGAAGGTTTTTGTTAAAGCCTGCTATGGATACAGTGTTAGATTAAAAAGAAATATGGAAAAAAGTTTCTTTATTTGATGCCACAGGAAAACCTTTCAGTTTGATAACTCTTTTGAAGTTTAAAGTATTTTCTCTAAAGCTTTTATAAAACTTTTTTTTTTTTAATAAAATAGATTTATTTTGATTGTACACTGTCTTGTAATATGAAGAATCTCCTTTGCATGCAACTTTGTGCTCAGATCTCTGTTTCTGCACTATGTAACTTTGTTGAAGCTTCAGGGGTAACACTTTACAATGAGGGTCGCAAATATCAGTACTTACACCAGTAATAAACATTATTAAATGGCTAAATAACATCTCAACTAATATTTACTTGAGTTAACAAAACATTAATCATTACTAAATTTCTATGCTTAAGAATATTGTTAATAATGATGAATTGAGACATCATAAATAAGGTTTTAACTAGTTTTAGTTAATAAATAGTTGAGGCATTCTATCTTAAGTATTGTTAATTAATGTACCCGTATTGTAAAGCACAGAAATTAAATGTGATAAACAATATTTTATAGTCATTTTAATGCCATTAAATGCCATCGAGCTGTCAGAGTCCTGAGAGAGCACAGTTGTCCACAGTTGCTCTCTCTGGGTGGGTACAGTACAGTAGATGGCGCTCTCTCTCTCTTTCCCCTCATCACTCCTATGAGGGTGATGTGGATCAGATATGAGGCTGCATCTGTGAGCTGATGTATCAGAACCGAGTCGCTGTAGGCGCTTTCCTCCGAGCGTTAGCGCTGTGATGCTACTCGGCAATGCTACAGCATCAGCAGCAGCTCAAAAAGAGGCGGAGTCTGACTTCACATGTATCGGAGGAGGCGTGTGCTAAAATTGAGAGACAATTAGAAATAAACTAAAAAATTAACTTTAACTAAACTAAATAAAGATTTCTGCTGCTTTCAGAAATTGAAGATTTAAAAAATGTCTATCAGAAAATAAGAATGATCTATGTGACAATTTGTTTGATAAGGAATTGGATTGGCTATTAATATTTATCCTTGTCACACACACACACACACACACACACACTGCTCTTCAGATCTCAGTGAGGGTTGGTGTTTTAAAGTCTGCTGCTCAATTTTCCTCTTAGATTTCACTGCGGCAGTGTTCTCATCATAAATCAGCTCTCTCAAGCCTCACTTTCGGGAGGTTTTTCAAAGCGTTAAGGTGTGAAATTGTGCAGGATTAAATATCCATGGGGAGAAACTGGAGGGTCGTTGAGGAGGGAGCCGAGCTGCTGGTAGTCTACTGTAAATAAACCCTGCTGAGGCCAGAGAGGAGAACAGAACCTCAGACTTACTGTTCACTCAGCTCCTCTACCTCCTCCTTTCACTTACTGAACTACTACAGCCTAAAACCTCTTTATTAATGATATATCACATTTATTAGAAGTCAAGAGTTATTACTTTAATAATATTACTCATTTCAAATGTATGTGCCATGGAATTAAAAATATCAAAATTATTTTCTAAAAGGAACACACTCGTTGCTTTATTGCTGGAACTGACGGACGCAACCACGCCATAATAATTACAGGCTAACAAGCTAACAAGCTAACAGGCTAAAACTAGCACTCGGGCTAAACACACACACACACACACACACACACACAGCGAGCTCCCCTTTCTCTCCACCTCACACACACACACACACACACACACACACACTCCAGCTCACACTCATACAGCTCCCCTCTCTCTATCCATCTTACACACACACACACACACACACACACACACTTACACAGCGAGCTCCCCTCTCTCTCCACCTCACACACACACACACACACACACACACACACACACACACACACACACACTTACACAGCGAGCTCCCCTCTCTCTCCACCTCACACACACACACACACACACACTTACACAGCGAGCTCCCCTCTCCCTCCACCTCACACACACACACACACACACACACACACACACACACACACACAATATCAAATCTGAAGTCAAATCTGTTGTTGGCAGTAGCTGAAAGTAACTAATAAAGTAAACTCTGTTTTAGTTACTTTAGTTACTTTTTAAATTAATGAGTAATTAATATTTAGTAATCAGATTACTTTTACATTACTTTTACTTAGTAACAATGACATCACTGGCCACGGAAAATATGCAAGAACTAAATACATAATTTAGATGAGATGTTGGGCTACAGCGAGTCACTGCTCTTGACTCACAGTCGCCAACTGGTCTAGATATTAAACCTGCTAGGTGTTTGCCGGGCATTTGTGAGGGTTTATCATATTAAACCCTATGGAGTATAAAAGTGGTATCACTCAAGCTAAAACTTTTCACAATATAATGTGTAAAGATGCAGAGGAAGAGGATTTAAGAATAACATTATATATTATACATCCATCTGTAACCAGTAACTGGATTTATTTAACAGAAATCAGTGATTGTAGTATTTATTAAATGAAAGTTTAAACAGGAACGCAGGAGTGAAACGAAATGAAGAAATGTTGACTGTGTCTTCCAGATTTCAGATCCATGTTTTCTCACAGCACTTTCTTCTCCGCGAGTCTCTGGGGCTGGGTAAGCATGTTTATTCTCTCAGTCTTCTATCTATAATTTATGCAGTATAAAGCTCTCAACTCAACTCGTCAAAAGGGCAGATAGCTGGAGAGAAAGGACACTGTTATCCCGGTGTGTGATGCTTTTTCTCCTCTGTCCTCTTATTCCCTCTTAGCGAGGAAAATTTAGATCCATCGTAAATGCCAGCCTCAAAAATAGGAAGTTATGAATTAGGGATAACAGCGTAAAACGCAGAGCATTATTTGCTTGTAGAGCTGTACTGGTCTGACTGCATTAAGCTAAGTGTAAAGTTTGGTAGAGGGGGGATAATGAGATTATCGTAAGGGTTTTTTTTGGTTCTGTTTTCTCCTCTGTTATCTCATTTCCTCTCAGCGAGGAACATTTAGATCCATTGTAAATGCCAGCATCAAAAATAGGAAGTTATGAATTAGGGATAACAGCGTAAAACGCAGAGCATTATTTGCTTGTAGAGCTGTACTGGTCTGACTGCATTAAGCTAAGTGTAAAGTTTGGTAGAGGGGGGATAATGAGATGAGATTATGGTAAGAGGTTGTTTTGTTCTGTTTTCTCCTCTTTCCTCTCATTCCCTCTCAGCAAGGACAATTTAGATCCGTCGTAAATGGCAGCCTTAAAAAAAAGGATGTCATGAAGTGGGGGTAACAGTGTACATGTGATATTATTGTCCATGTCTCTCACTGTTATCCACTTCTCTATTCTTTATCCTCCCTCTCACAGCACATCAGCTGAAGTGTCAAACTCAAACTGTGGCTTGGTTCAGCAGTTGACAAATGACAGTGTTCAGCTGTGAGATCTAACAGTGTAGGCTTACACACACACACATACACACACACAGACTCGTACACACACTCTACACAGTGTGGGCTTGTGTTTAACCATTGCTCTGACAGATTGTTTTGGTCGTGTCTATCAAACTGCAGCTTGCGCTCACAGTGTGTGTAATTTACACAGTGGAGAGCGACACTGCGCCCACTTTTCTACCCGACTGACTCTATTAATCATACCTGGATCAGGAAAGTGGGAAGAAAAGTCCTCATTAGCTCTTTTTTCCACTGTAAAACTTCCTTTTTTTCACACCAAAGAATTGCTTCTCTTTTCTTTGCCTAACTCGCGCTAGTCGGCCTCAAAAGCCACGGTAAAATCTATACGGCTCTGCAATTATATCACACTGCTTGACATTCTTGAGAATTATATGAAACAGTGGTGCAGATAAAGCTCTAATGAGAGCCTCGCTGGTTAAAATACACCAAAAATATAACAATTTACAGGTTCACTTCACTGTAGATATGATCTGTAGATACTCACTTTATCTTCAACTTGTGTTCAACTATCTATTTAAATCTATCTATCTATAACTGGGCGTATATTTAAGGTTTTATGGCTAAGACAGCTGTTCTCCAGGGCTCGGTACTGGGACCCCTTTCCTTTTCCATCTACACCACCTCTCTTCTGATTTACATTATATTACTTTACATTGCATTTGGTCCCTCACTCTAAACCCCACACAGCTGGTTTATCCAGCAGCTCCTCCGTTAACACTTACTGAATAAACATCATTTATAGGATAACTTCAGCTGCGCTAATTGACCCAGAACATTACAGGAGGGTTAAAATTCTAAACTGAACTAAAATGAGACTAAAACTAATATAAACCAAATGACTAAAGTGTGATTAAAACTATTTTACATTTTAGTCAAAAGACTAAAACTAAAACTAAATCATCCGTCAAATTTAACAATGATTCCAGCATGTTTACTCGGGGAATCTCACGCAGGAGAAGAGCGAGTGTGTTTTTGGCTGCGTGACGTGAGCTTCTCCTCTCGCGCTCGGCTGGAGAGAAACCTTGGCGGCGAGAAGTGGCTAATGAAGCGTGAGGGTCATTGAGACGGTTCAATATTTTTCATTAAAGCTCCAGCAGGAGAGCCCGGTCTCGAGCCGTGACACCGAGCGCCGCTCCGCTCTCCTCTCAGAAGCGTCTGTCGGTTTTCTTCATCATTACTCAGCGCCGCGGAGGAGACGGCCTGTAGTCCCCACAGTCAATAAGAAGACAAGAAGACGCCAGACACCGGAGCTGCCGGCGTTATGAAGGCGGTAAGTTGAGATAAATTTACGGCGGTTTGCTCCAGAAACCCTGACGCAGCAGCGAGGCGACGGAGGAACAATAAGCCCAAGCCTCTTCCCATTACAGAAAATGAAGATGGATGTTGACACAGATAACTTACGAGGGTATTCCTGAAGGTGTTAAAATTTTGGTTGGACTGGAGATATGATTCATCTTCTTCAGCACAAGATCCTGACGGATATTCCTCAAACCGAGAAGCTCATACCTCCAGTTTCAGCATATAATCATTATATACAGAACAGCCGTACATTATAAATTAATACTGAAGTCTTCCAGACACGGCCAATTACCCCAAAACCCATTCATTAATACTCCCCATATCTCACTATCACTAGTGATGCTCCAGTAACACCAGAAGGATTAAGAAGACTAGCACACGCCTCCTCCGATACATGTGAAGTCAGTAATTGCACATTGTACCAGTAAGAGCAGAGTGTGAAGGTTCAATTAGCAGGGTAAGAGCACAGTTCTGCTCTAAATATTACAATGCACACAACATTATGGGAGACATACCAGAGTTCAAAAGAGGACAAATTGTTGGTGCACGTCTTGCTGGAGCATCTGTGACCAAGACAGCAAGTCTTTGTGATGCATCAAGAGCCACGGTATCCAGGGTAACGTCAGCATACCACCAAGAAGGACCAACCACATCCAACAGGATTAACTGTGGACGCTGTAAGAGGAAGCTGTCTGAAAGGGATGTTCGGGTGCTAACCCGGATTGTATCCAAAAAACATAAAACCACGGCTGATCAAATCACGGCAGAATTCAATGTGCACCTCAACTCTCCTGTTTCCACCAGAACTGTCCGTCACCACAATACATTACTGGGCTCTAAAACCAGGTGTTTCACTTTCATTGTACAACCCCTGTGTTTGAATATGATTGCTGAAAATGGACATCAGTCATCAGTCAGGGATTCATCAGGTAATATCCTCTTTAGAAATCACATAGAGTCATCTAATCACATAAAAATGCAGCAGAATTGTTAATGGAATTGGAGCGAGCCAAAGGTTAGTTCACTCCCCGACGTGAAAAACTCTCCAGTGTGAGCTCATCTCTCTCTCTCTGTCTCTCTCTCTCTCGTTCTCTCTCTCTCTCTCGTTCTCTCTCTCTCTCTCTCTTGTCCTTGAAGCGATGCCCTGCTGAGGGTTGCTGCCAGGCTGAATCTGTATGGCCTCAGTGTTTGACGTCTCTTTCAGCGGGTAAGTTAATGACTCAGCTTAGGACAGGAGGGGAGCTACTAATCGAAATCAACAGTCACAGTAAAGGTTACAGCCTGACATCTCCAATAAAGCAACGCTGTGGATCATTCGGCTGGGGAAGCCCTGACAGCTTTATGAGGTGGAGCTCTTTGCTTGCCTGAAGGATCTGAGGAGATACCGTAGTGTTTCTGTATCAATACAATGTGTACGGTACAGTCGATTATCATGTGCAATTATTTAGCCAAGGTAACCTCAAAACAATATGTTGTTTTGTGGCATTAAATTTTGGCTAATTTACCACCAACACTAGTGTAGTAGAGAAACTGAAAATTGGAGCAGCCTGGTGTTCAATCTTCATTAATGGCACATTGCACCAGTAAGAGCAGAGTGTGAAGGTTCAATTAGCAGGGTAAGAGCACAGTTCTGCTCTAAATATTACAATGCACACAACATTATGTGTGACATACCAGAGTTCAAAAGAGGACAAATTGTTGGTGCACGTCTTGCTGGAGCATCTGTGACCAAGACAGCAAGTCTTTGTGATGCATCAAGAGCCACGGTATCCAGGGTAATGTCAGCATACCACCAAGAAGAACCAACCACATCCAACAGGATTAACTGTGGACGCTGTAAGAGGAAGCTGTCTGAAAGGGATGTTCGGGTGCTAACCCGAATTGTATCCAAAAAACATAAAACCACGGCTGATCAAATCACACAGAATTCAATGTGCACCTCAACACGTTAAAGACTCTAACTCCTAGAATGCACTGACACCGGACCTTTTAGACTCTGCTGATCATGTGCCGCTATAGTGTTCACGCTCTCCGAGCTTCTGATTGCTCACACCTGGTCTGTGTTTGTATAAACACCCCTCTGTTTCAGTTGCTTCTCGTTGAGTATTGAATCTAGTTTGCTTGCTCTTCTACTAAGCACTTCTTGTGTGTGTTTTCCTTTTATCTGAGGCATTTTTGTGTTTTTTGACCACTCTCTTGCCTTTTAAAAGTTTAACCACTTGGTTAATAAACTTTATGTTAAATTTCTGAGTATGTTTACCTTAAGTCTGGTTTGCCTGACAAGTTTTAAGGGTTTCAGTGGTGAAGTTATTTCCTTCCAGGTGTTAGTATGGAGGGTGAATAAGGGCCTGTTTCAGATTCATTCTGAATGTTTTGAACTTATTTTTTCCAGAAATAAAAACCAAGTCTTCCGTTTTACTAAGCCAAATACACAAATCACACTTTATGATGGATTTAAAATTAAATTCTGTTCTTTAGCTTTTCTGATAGTATTTCTTCATGTTCATTTTAGCAAATATCGAATCAAAAAACAACCAAATCCACATCCCTGTGCAATTACTTATGTACTGCTCTGAATAAAATGTATGTACCTTTGATCACAAAGCTGAACACAATGCAGCACTGCAGCACAATCCATAGTGAACACTGTGTGACACACTCAGCTCATAGCCAAAGTTAGGTACCTACTGTTAAGGATTAAGCAGGATTACATCCTAATCCTTCAGACCAGCCACAGAAAAAAAAATATATATATACAATTCATGGGTTAACAGCTTTCTTTTAGAAGTAAAGGGCTTTTGGGTATTTTATTAAAAACAAAAAAATACATAAACACACACAAACACACACTTACATACACAGTAACATAAAAAAGAAAGAACAATGGCAGTATGAATAAAAACTGCTTTATATAATAACAATAGAGCAACATCAGAGAGAGAGAAAACAGCTCAAAGTGACACACACACACACAAACACACACACACACACATACACACACACACAGGCTCGGTGTAGGTCTGGACTGGAAAAGCCGACAGGGCATGGGTAACAGAGTAGAACTATCACAGCATGCCAGCTTCCAAATCTCTCTCTCTCACACACACACACACACACACCAACACACACACACACACACACAAATATGTATTCTGCAATATGTACTCTGTCTCGTTTCCCCTGCCCTTCACAGAACACTAACACACCATACTCTGTGTAGTTTACCTATCAATACAAAACCCAACCTCAAAAAAGAGTGAAATGCAAAACACCTGAATGTGAGGGTTGGTAAATCTCATAAACCTATACTTAATTTACAATAGAAAATATCAGAATAGAATGTGCAAAGCAAAATATACAAAAAAATAGTCAGTAAAAAAAATAAAGCACATCATTTAAGAGCTAGAAAAACTAGAAAACTAGATTCAATACTCTGCACTGAACACAGCAAACTGAGGGGTATATATACTAGGGAGGACAGGTGGAGCCAATTAGTAACTCGGAGAGCAGGAACACCATAGCTTAGTATGTAGAAAGGCTTCTTCAAAAATCGAATGTTGTTCATAGCTGTGGTAACTAGCATTATTAGAGTAATTGGTTAATATATCAGATTTAACTTGTCGGTCTTTGTATATTTTATTGCTAAAGGAAAGTTACTTCTATATACTGTATATTTTTATTCTCTGGTACTATCCCAAAAGAGCACAATAGCCACAAAGGAGCCACGTGTGTGGGTGATCAATTGCATTTCTTATTTTAATTTGTACCTTGACAGTGTTTAATTAGCTTCCCAGAAAAGACATTCTCATGCTTATTCCAGCAAAATATGTAGGTCTACACCTCACTTAGTTCAGCTTACAATGAAAAATGCTAAAAGAAGAAAGCAGGAGAGCTTCAGCTTGGTATCTTCTGTACCAATGGCTATTAAGGCGCTGAGTGGTCCAGCGCTCTAAAGCAATTGCTGGTTTGAATCCCTGTCATGCAGCTTGCTATCAGCTGCCAGAGCCCCGAGAGAGCACAATTGTCCTCAGCACTCTTTCCCCTCATCACTCCTAGGGTGATGTGGATCAGCACAAGGCTGCATCTGTGAGCTGATGTATCAGAACCGAGTCGCTTTTCTAGGATCTTTTCACTGACTAGCTGACTTTTCTAGGATATTTTGACTGATTAGCCCACTTTTTTCTGGGATCATTAACTGATAAGCCTGCCTTTTCTATGATCTTACAAATGACTAATCTACTTTTTCTAGAATATTTTGACTGATTACCTGGGATGTTTCGACTGACTGGCCACCTTTTTTCTATGATTTTTTCTATGATTTTCTGTGATACTTTGACTGACTCACCAGCTTTTTTATGGGACCCATTGACTGACTAGGTTCTTTAGACTAACTGGCTTAGTTTTTCTGGGATCTTTTGATTGGCTAGACTATTTATTCTATGTTATTTTGACAGATTAGCCCATGTTTATTGAATATTTGGAGTGACTAGCCTACTGTTTCCTGGGATTGTTTAACTGATTAGCTTACTTTTTCTAGTATTTTATTACTGACTAGTTTTCAATTTGTAGGATTGTTTGATTAGGCTACTTAATCTAGGATATTTGGACTGATAAGTCTACTTTTCTGGATCTTTTGACTGAGTATCCTACTTTTTCTAAGGTCCTTTTAACTGCCTATTGTATTTTTTCTAGAATCTTTTGACTGATTAGCCAATTTTTCTAGGATCTTGGGACTGACTAGCTTATGTTTTCTGGAATCCCTTCCTAAACTTGGCTTTTTATAGTATACCAAACAAGAAGTTTCACCGGATGCATTTTAATGGGGCTCTTTTTTGGTAAATGACAATCAAATGACCTCTGTACGATATTTTTAACTGACTAGACACATTTTCTAGGATCTTTTGACTGACTAGTCAATGTTTTCTGGGATTTCTTGCTTAATTTGGCTTTATAAAATATACCAAAAACTAAGTATCACTGGATGCATTTTATTTAAAATGCACTATATGTAAATGATAACTGCATGAGGCTGCATGCTATAGTTGAATTTTCTATAACACTCTTGTTATTTTATACAATAGGGCAGCGTGACTTTGTGAAGTGTATCTTTAAAGGATGAGTGAAGGAGAAAAGTTCCTGCATGTCAGTCTGTATAGATTGTATTTTATTTGGAAGCGCTGTGATGTGTGTGAACAGTTCCCCATAGCCGCCCTCCTCTCTGCTCTTCCCAGAGGGGAAATCATGCCAAATACTCTTATAGTGCATTAACTGAGCTGAGCGGCCCTCATGAGACACAGTAAGTAGAGAAAACGCTCAGTCAGCAGAGTCTGCAGAACACCAGCCTGCCGGAGCACAGCTGATATGATTACACTCAATAATAATACAGTACTGAGAGACACGACACTGATAACGGGGGGCAGTGGGAGGCCTATGATGTTGGTGCACAAGTTTGTTTTGGGGGACTTGAAGCTCACAGTCGAAGCTCACGGTCGAAATTGTCAGAAACACAAGAACCGCCATCTTTGACTCAAATAAAGATATACAGCTCTGGAAAAAATAAAGAGAGCACTTCAGTTTCTGAATCAGTTTCTCTGATTTTGCTATTTATAGGTTTATATATGTCATTGCCCTAAATCCCCACATTGCTTTTACACATAAAATAAAAACAGAAGTGTGAAATGTTCACCGGGAGATGGAGAGTTCGATCACTAGTGATGCCACAGCTTTTCATGGTTGGGAGTCCAAGAGAGCATAATTGGCCTTCCTCTCTCAGGATTGGTACGATTTCACTCCTTCCCCCTCAATCCCCCCTCAATCACCCCTCAATCACCTCTCAATCACCCCTCCGTCCCCCAGCTCAATCACTGCCTCGGTTTCAGGAGTGACATGATGGTGACAGGGTGGGGGTCGGGAAAAAGATTTTACATATCATTTCGCAGGTTGCAGGGTGGTTTAGATGAACAGAATTACAAGGATAAATGCTTTTTCATGAATGAATGCATTAACTAGTTAACTTTAGGGTTTATTTTCTTGTATGTCTTCAGAATTCTTATTGTCCATTCCTGAAAAGCTAATTCCTGAAATTAGCTTTGATTAGCTTTTATTTGACTTTATTTTTTACATTCCACCTTAAATGCTGCAGCCTCTGCTGTCTGTTGCATCATTTAAGGTGGAACTGGAAAGTTAGCTAGCTAGCCTAGCTACTGAGACAAACTACTAGCGATCGTTTTTATGCTTGTTATGAAGGATTTGTCGATAAAACATTGAAACTACACATTAAACTATGGTAATATCACTGTCACTTTTAACGAGGAAAATACTGAAATTTTTGGGTTTCTTTGGTCTTTAGTCGCTTGTTCATCTTATCAGTAATTCTAATAAAAATTTTGCCTCTGAAAAATCTCAGTATGAAGGGTAACAAACCCCTTTCCCGTCCCCTAACCTAAGGGTAAGTGGTAGGACCAAGAGGTAAAATGGGATTGGTCCATATTAATAAACCACACCAACTATATTTGTATCCACATAAGCAATATATATATAGAAAGCGTCAACATAAAAGCAGTGATTTCACTCTGCATTATAAACCCTGGATGCTGCGTTTAAATCCACAGACAAAGCTGAGGACAGATTAGCCTGGAAATGCCTCAAATCTGACATGAAAGCTCCAAAAAAACCCAGCCATAAATTACAAATTAAAAAGCACTTTAATCAAGTAAGTGCAGAGACAGCAACCTGTCACTCAGCGCCCAGCCAGCACATCGAGCAAGACAACTGTCCCCCCGTCCTGCTGACGTCCATACTAAAACCTAAAATCAATCCCCCACTGTCCAGTCCACTGAACTCTGAACCCAAAATCAGCAGCTGGCGCCAGGAGGCAGGCTATAAGGAGTCTATGTATATATATATATATATATATATATATATGTCTATGTTATTATCAGTACAGTGATGGCGGCGCTCGGAGCTGAAGCTAGTAGTGTTATAGGATGTAGACAGTGGTGTTTAATAAGCTTCTTTTTAAGCACTTTTTAAGTTATTAATGCCTGGTTTTAAATGTCAGGGCTCTCCGGATTCTAGTAAGGAGGTGTGGAGCTACTTTGAGCTGGATAACGGTGTAAAAAGTGATTTATCAGGGTAAATTATGCCCCGTGTCACCACAACAAAAGTTTATTTTACACTGGAATTTTCCTTTAAATGTGGAGTTACTTAACATTTAGCAAATGATAAGTGACTTGTTCTCCTATTTAGGTATTGTAACTGTTTATTAATGCTATTTTAATGTTATGTATTTACAAGGTAATTAATAACATTATACAGTGTTTAATAAGCCATTTATAACCCCTTTATTAAGGCGACACCGTTGGTGCATTGGTCTCAAAATGTACACACTGTATAAAGCTGGTATTTTCAGAGATTAAATCCTAAACGAAATCCTGATAATCAACAAAATCAACAATTTAGTTAACTGATTTTACCCTTTCTTTAGGAGCGCTGCTGTTTTTCCATGTCCAAGCTGATGCTAAAAGGTGTTAATGTAGGTACATTTCTCAAGCTAGATGCCCCCTAGAGCAGAAACACAAGACCTTTTGTACCCAATCATTCCCATCATGGAGGTCTTTTCTCTTCCATCAGTAGATACAGGAAGAAGAGAGCTTTGTCCAGAGTCTAGTATCCTCATAAATCATCCTGAACCTGAGGCAGATAGAGCTTTCTGCTTTCTCTTCACAGGAAACAGCAGGACACTTTACCCAAACATGCCTCTATCTCCCCGGATTACTAATTACACTCAGCAGATTATGATAATAGACGTTTTAGTGCTGATAGCAGCGTAGAAGCTGATTTAATGACAGGGCGTCTCGTGTCTTCATTGTCTTCAGTGTCTTCAGTGATGGGATTGAATACGCGAGGTCGATGGCATGTTGCTGATAAATAGATGAATAGATAAATAGACGGAGGAATAGATCTTGTCTCTCGCTTGTGGCTAAATGGCCTGAAGCAGTTTAATCTGCTGTAAATGGATGAGTTCAGGCATATAATGTTAATCAATATCCAGTGCATGTTTACATTACACCTAATTACTTTATTGACAGTCGTCTGCAAATTGGTGCATAATGTCAATTTGTATTTTAAAGATTAAATGAATGACACTACTTGTGTCCATACAACAGTACTGTAAGTATTGTGTGTGTGTGTGTGTGTGTGTTCACATGGGATGGTTGCTGGGATGTGCTGTACAGTGGTTTGCAAAAGTATTTATATGATGCTGAGTGTATATAGACTATATGCTGGCTGGGTCCAGCTGGTCACATTTACCACATTACCACAAGCTTACAGTATATGACTGACAAACAAGAAGGATATGTAATAGACATAAATTCCCACTTTTAAGAAATTACACGTAGTAAATTCACACAGTTGGTAAATCAAATGCACAAAAATATATAATATTGAGTTTGATTATTGTAAAGTGTTATTTCCACAACTATGTTTTTTTTAGTTTGTCCTAAAGGATAGTCAGCAGAATCTATACACATACACAAATACACATTTCATGGAAATTAAACTAAAAACATAAAGTAACATAAAGTAAATAACTCTGCAGAATAATAAACTAACCAAGTATACTTTAAAATGTATATTTGATATGTTTGGCACAAAATGAACTTTTTGTTTGTTTTAGTTTTTTATTGTTTTTCTTTTATCCCCTTTTTCTTCCCAATTTTACAAGGCCAGTTACCCAACCCTCTCATTATCACTCCCCCTATCGCTAGTGATGCTCCAACACCAGGAGGGTTAAGAAGACCAGCACACGCCTCCTCCGACACATGTGAAGTCAGACTCCGCTCTTTTTGAGCTGCTGCTGATGCTGTAGCATTGCCGAGTAGCATCACAGCGCTAACACTCGGAGGAAAGCGCAGTGACACGGTTCTCGATACAGCAGCTCACAGACGCAGCCTTGTGCTGATCCACATTACCCTAGGAGTGATTGAGGGGAAAGAAGAGTGACATCTACTGTACTGTACCCACCCAGAGAGAAACAGCAAGGACAATTGTGGTGCTTTCTCAGGGCTCTGGCTGCTGATGGTGAACTGCATGAATGAGATTCAAACCAGCAATTCCATTCTATTACATTCCTGAACGCTACATCAAACGTCATTATAGTGACGTTAAACACGGTTTGTACTGAAGAACCCGTATTCTTTGATTCCAACTGAAAAATGAACGTTCTTAGTTCCAGAAATTTCTTTTTTTTTTTGGTGAAAACATGGCGACCTGGTTAAAAATTAGGTTTACAAACCAGAACGATAAAGGTGATCCCTCTCTAAATATTAGAAAAAAAATCACTATTGGAATTAGGGGTGTAGATATATCATTTAATGGACATTCTCACTAACACACCACACACACACACAAATAAAAAATAAATAAAAAAGGGAAATTATTCATCTGTTTCCACTGGCCCCTTCCAACTTCTAAACCCAGAGCAAGGAGGCAGTGTTCCCTTTTTCCCGAACGGTTCCCCAAGATCAATTTTTAATTTACTCACAGTTCAACTAATAACAAATCCAATTACACAGCAGCTGCCTCCAAATAGACTTATTGGGGCTTCTTGCTGATTTGCTCGTTTAAAAGAGAGAGGATGGGAAAGTGTCATTCGCCTTCAGTCCTCGGCTTCAGATACCAGTCGAGTCTTATTAGTATTCAGGGGAAACGGCTCTGTCTCTGTTTTCGTGCCACAAGTTTCCACCATCCTCCACAGCACAAACCTGCGGCTGTTACCTGCTTCAGCTCTACAGGTGAACCCAAAGGTCAGATCGAGCAGCCCAGCTTCCAACAAAGTGATTTTTTTCCTCTTCAAGCCAAACTGCTTAAGATGGACTGAGCTGTCAAATCCCAGGATTCTCAAAGTCAATTTATGGCAGTTTCTCAGCGCGAGAGAGAGAAAAAGAGAGAGCATTACCTGCAGAGCCCCGGTCAGACCCAGCACCGGTCTTTACTGATGCTCTACAATAGAAAAACACATGGAAATAATAACAGGAAGAACAGAAGCACACAACACTTATAAAAAAGAACTAAAGGCTATTTTATTTTTTTTACTGCAGGAGGAAATGGTTACTAAAGCCGTACCTCAAATTTCCACACCTGTGCAGAACCATTAACCTTTTAAACTGGTTTCAGTTTCTTTTCCATTTGCTGCCTTAATTAAACACTTTCAGATTCGAAATTTACTTTAGTGTTTTAAAAATATGAAAGAAACGTGTAAAGGATGTGAAAAGGATAATACCAAAATATGTGTCGGTCCTATTATTTGTCTATGATTTATTTATTTTTTCTTTTGTCATTTATGTAGTCTAAAAAATGTCATGCTGGTTAATCCAAGGACAGACACACGAAGATACCAAATATACAATTTATTATCAAAGGGGCTACACTTACAGCGGTAGTCAGGGACAGGCAGGGTCAGTAACAGGAAGGTAGCAATAGTTAGAAACATACCAGAATGTAGAAGGCAACTTAGGGTCATAAATAGGTAATCCAGCAGGTACAAAGGGGCAAGGTTAGATAGTAATAAAAAACAAAGTAGATTCAATAATCAACAAAGAGCTAAGAAAACAGATGGGTATTTATACTGAACAGGCCAGGTGTGAGCAATCAGAAGCAGGGGGAGCAGGAACTCATAGCATAGTGTAATGTGATCAGCAGAGTCAGGAAGGTCCGGTGTGATGCATGCATGCTGGGAATTGGAGTCTTCGTTGTGTGAATCAGACAGATAAAGAAGATAAATAATTATTAAGAACATACATACATATAAATTAAACTGTGTAAAAATGTAAAAAAAACGTTATCATTCCTATATGTTTCTTAAACTATAATTCAGACATAAAAGCAAATGTTATACTGAAACACATATTATATACAGTACAGTAATGAACACAAATAAAATTCTATAGTTTTTACTGAGTTGTTACACTTTTCACTACATTTCTATTCACTGCTATTAAGATTTCAAAGATTACAATACTGGCTTTAGAAAGCGAGTGTGAGAAATGAGTCAGTTGATGGACTCATCCACCGCCTGAGCAGCACGTCCATCCATTACAAACCCATTATCCATTATAAATGCTCTTCAAAAGATTATTAATAGCAGAACCGACGCACTGGACATAAATCTCAGGCGGTCTGCAGCCCCCACAGCTAAACGTCTACAGCCCACCTTATTCAAACCCCTTATCAAAATACTCAAATACTCAAATACTCAAACTGCAGGAGAGCAACGAGATTCTTCATTCCTCTTAAACACCACAGCTCTCTCAGACCTTCTAGAAGACCATGAGCATATTATATATATTATCTCCTCCTGAGACCCAGACTTTTGCTTTTTGTGCTTTTTTCTTTCTCCTAGCTATTATAGATTAGTAGGACTTAAAACTAAAATAAAAACTAAACTGAGTTTTTGCAAAAACAACTTATTGTACGAAAACATCATCCTCATATGGGGACAGCAGTTTAATGTGACATTTAACATTTATCCTTGACATTTGGGATAAGTAGGACCCAATTTGTTCAAAAAGCTAAATAAATAAAATTCAATGCAAATTTTTTACCCAGCCTATGTTTCTGTCTGGACTGGCTGTAGAAACTTTTGACTGGGATTCCCATCATCTAGTTTTTTTTTTTTTATTATTAATTGAGTGTAATGTCATGTGACCACTACGTGAAACCCAAAACCCAAAACCACAAAACCCAAAAATTAGTGTCTCAAAAAAATTGAATATTATATAATAAAATCAATTGGTACTTTTGGTACTCAGTCAATGTGGGCGGTGTGCCAAATCCTGCTGGAAAATGAAATCCCCATCTTCATCTTCTCGAGTTCTAGAAAAGAGATATAAGCTTGCAAATGGCCACAAAGTGCTTTATAAATAAAAATGAGCCAATAAGATTCTGTTCTTGCAGCTTGTTAGGACCAACCAATCTTTATAGAGATAGATTAAAAGCTATCGAACAGAATGGAGAGAGGGCTAGGATTGTAAATATATATGGTGCAGGCAGCCAGCAGAATACATTAAAGCAATGTTGACAGGCTCATATATTTAATTAATATGCACTCCCCAATTTGACAGTGAAAGTCTATTAAAAGTAGGCCACTGACGCTTGCTGCTGCTTCTCTGGATGGTAAAATGAGACAGAAATGTAGAGAAAGAAAATGTTTTTAAAGAATAAAAAGCAAAGTCTCTACAGTTTTTGTGTCAAAAAGGACAGAAGCCATACTAATGCATCTGCACAAACATCCTGAAACAGCAGAGACTGTTGTGAAATTGGTCAAATTTAACAGTGAAAACAAAAGAGATCTTAAAGAAATGTGTCCACAAGACAAGTCCTTGTATTGTAATGTTTTTGTCTACTTTTCAAGTGCCAGAGGAAAAATGCCAACACTTTACAATAAGGCTACATTACTATTGTTAATTGACATTCGTTAAGACAATTACAAAATTGTTACATTGTTATAAACTATTGTTATAATATATTAATATTTATAATATTATTAAGTATTCAAGTTTAGAAAATGTAGTGGCTGACTGTTGTCAGGGTTTTAATGAATCAGTGGAGCTCCTATGTTTTCCACCACCATCAAAATATATAAAAATATGGCAGAAATTTACCTGAACACTCCTCACTTCCAGACCACTACACCCATATCTACCATCATTGTAGATTTATTCCTAAACTTTGAAGCTATTTTAACAGTGTAGGGGAAAGATAGCATGAAAACAGACTGTTGACGGGGTGTAAGATAGCAAAGAACATCATGATGCGCCTTGTACATGATGTACGATGGGACACTTATTTAACATCTCTTATTATCTTGCCTCTCTGTATATATATTACTATTTAGGCTATTATTTTCCTGGTGTTATATAAAATTAGAATTAAGAAAATGATTAAAAGTAGATTATTACTAAAATAAAACTCAATGCAGATATTTGTTTATAAGACATTTTAACTGCTCACCGGTGCACTTTTCTCAAGATAACACAAACAACACATCCAACCCATGTCTGTCTGACTGTCGACCAGATATTGCTGTGGCTGCATCTGTTTACTTTGATGCTAAAAAATAAAAGATGACAGCTGGGCTTCTTTACGATGTAAACGCTGTCTGGTATCTAAAGATTTACGCTGCTGTCACGACTTAAAAAATCACTACAAACAAAACAGCAGCAGATTCTATTCTAAACTGTAATATTCTATTCTGCATCTGTTTCTGTACGCTCTAAACACACTCTCCCACGCCGGAGGATTCTCTGACACGTCTTATTAGTACAAAACAGAGCAGCGTTAGCAGCGTTAGCAGCGTTAGCATGACATGTTTTCACAGAGTCACCTACAGTAGGCATTATGAGCTCGATACGGCCTAGCGTAGCAATTACCACTAACTCACATCTCCACACAGGCAATCTGTCAGAGACTGCTCTCACTGTTTACATCCCCATTAATTATGAGAAGTAGGTCTGAGTAGAAGGTCTGAAGCAGGTTTGAAACCTGTTTTCTGTTGCAGGAAGATTCAAAGAAATACATAAAATTGATTTATTAAAAGTGTCATTCCATTGTTTTTTCATTCATTTTAAAATGTCTAGTTGTGTCTCTAGCATGAATGAATGAAAAAGTGCTCCAGTGATCCAGTATAACACTGCTTTAGTCTGGTGGAGGAGTGGACGGGAAGAAAAGATACGATTTTCCAATATTCATACATGCAAACATATCGCATCTGATTGGCTTACAGTTAGAAACTTATTAAAATAAAGACATTTTTGCACTAATAACAGTCTTTGCAATGTTGCATATGTTACTTTACAACATGTGTAATAACGCCCTGCTAAGTGCAGTTCAGCCACTGATCTAGTCTTAGAGTCTCTTTAAAAAACACCAAATTCACCGGAGATCCTATTTAAACCTATAGTTACACATATATACAGAGGTGGGTAGTCCAGGTCCAGAAAATAAAAAATCCACCCCACAGTATCTCAATTGTATTTGGCTGGTGTTGTTTTTCCTCCATAGACTAATTCTAAGCATTTGTTTCTTAGCTCTGAATTACTGGGTAAAGTATATAAACACTGATGTGTTATTCACACAAATAACACAGGAATGAACTGCATGCTGTTCCTAGCGCTGTTAGTTATCTCCTATCTGACGAGACGACGTCACTGCCCGGCTTCAGCTCTGTCTGTGGGCAGTCCCGAGCCGAGGTGGGCGGGGCCATGAATACTAATTCACGGGTTGATGTAGACACGGTGCTTTTCCTGATCAATTTGTTTTTTTTTATATTTTCTTTTACTTGCTGCTGCAGACAATGAGGAAGAGATTGCGGAAGAGTTTCATCATGTGCAGCATCATAAAAAACTCAGAGAGACCCGCTGTATTTCATAAACAACAAGACTAAGAGGATTTTAGCGGATGGAGACATTTAAAATTTGTAACTTCTAAGGCTATTCATTTACATTACCAGGCTGAAGTGACTCGAATCTGATTTTTTCATGGCTGTGTGAACGTGCCAAATACATATCCGAATCCATGTATCTTTTTGCTTTTACGCATTAGCATAAGCATTAGCTTTAGCGCTACATGCTTCTCTCTCCCACACTGTGTCTCTTGGTGCAGCTGTGCAGCTATAGCTGCATAAAAAACAGCAAAAGCAATCTATCTAGATATTGAATTTAGGTGTTTCCCATCACTTCCATGGCCACAGGTGTATAAAATCAAGCACCTAAGCTTTTTATCTGCACAGAAAGACAGGCAGACAGACAGACAGCAAGAAAACAAGCATTTGGATGCAATTTCAGCCCCGAGAACTGTTCATCAACTTAAGAGGACAATAGCAGGAATGGTCTGGAGTGATGTAAAGAGCAGCAGTGCTGCTGAACTGTGTTCTCTGGGGAGATGAATCAGGCGTCACCAGCTGACTCTCAGACAGATGAATCTGAGTTTGGCAGGTGGTGGGAGATTTCTGCTGGCTCTGAATGTATGGCATCAACTCCAAACTTCAGGGGTTGTGGCTATTTCTCATGAGTTTCTCCTACTGCATGAAAGTCATTTTTGAGAGTAGAGTGCTTCAAACTGAATAATTGTGTGGAGAACTAACAAAAACAACCTGGATACAATATGGATACGCCATATCATATACTTACCAGTCCTTGGGCAAGACCCCAAATGATCCAGACATTCTTTATAAGGGTAACAACCAAAAACCATAAATCTAAACGTAACTTCTACAGTCATTTTACAACATCAAGTAACAAGGCTTCCCAGAAGCATCAGATGTACACAATCTGATTTCTAGTTTTGTAAACTAACAAAGACAATCTGGATACAATGTAGAAAAACCAAAAATCAGATTTTTTAACTTTGCAAACTGATAAAAATAATCTGGATGCTAATTTAACGCTGATTTACAGAATAACAAAAACAATCAGAATGCAATGTAGAAATGCAAAAAAAACAAAACTTTTTTTCAGCATTGCAGACTAGCAAAAACACGTGGAAAACATTGATTGGTTTATTTCATGTTACGATCTTTGCAGACTATTAAAAATAATTTGGATACAATGTAGAAAAGCTAAAAATCTAAAATTTCGACTTTAAATACTAACACATATAATCTGGATACAGTGCAGAAAAAGATCTATTTTTTATATTTGCAGACTAACAAAAATTGAAATAAAAAATATATAATGTAAAAAAAAAATGCTAAAAACCGGATTTCCTGTTTCTGGTTTTAAGGACTAACAAAAACAATCTTAATACAAAGTAGAAATGCTAAAAATCTCATTTTTCAGATTTACAGAATAACAAAACAATCTGGATACAATATGGATATGCCAAAAATCAGATTTGTGCTAGCAGTCTGATCATTATAGCCGACAAGTCTTTGGGCAAGACCCTTAATGCTCCATTTTCCTGTGTAACACGATTCAAGGCTCTATCGTACACCCTGCCCGAGACACATCACAATGCTAATTCCTATCTTACACCCCGTCAACAGTCTATATTCATGCCTTGCACCTGCGCCACTGTAATAGCGTCAGAGTTTAGGAATAAACAGAATAAAGAAAAAAAGGAACATTGCTGTATCCTTAAATAAGGTGCTGAAGTGCTGGCGTACTTTCACAGCAGTATCGTCTCTGCTTAGATGCGCAAAAGCGCTGCACTGTTAAGATATGAACTCTCCAAAGTCAGAGCTCAGAATTAATACATGACTTTTGCATGTTTTAAGCCCCACAAGGCGTCATTTTTTGCGCCCTCATGATACTAAAGACACACCAACATCCCCTAAATCCAGCTGTGTAATGCACGATTGACTCTAATACTGTAGTTTAACGCTGTGAAAGTTAATGTAAGATTGTTTTTGATGTATTGAGGAATGTATTGAGCCTCTATGTCAGTTAGCAGTGATGATATAACTGTGAAGATTAATACGGCTTAACAATTCTATTTCCTTTTCTTTTGTCTGAGATCCTTCCTGCCCTTTCTGCTCTGAAGAGTCTTCACTTACACACACACAGATATTCACACATTCTTATGCCCACACACACACACACTCGCTCGCTCGCTCGCTCGTCCATGAAGCTCATTAATTTCTTGAGAGATACTGTATTTCCGAGGAGGTGTGGAGGATGGCTTTGTTGCTAGGAAACACATTTTAGTGAGGAAAACCCTCAGCATCCCTGAGCTCAGATCCCACTCAGAGAGAACTCCAGACACAACACACGTCTAGACGACTGAAGAAGAGCGACACGACTCGACTCATCTTCTTTACACAATAGAAAAGTTGTGCTTTTATCTTTTATCTCTTATAACTTTATCTATCTACCTATCTTTTTTCTGTAATTAGATGTTCTGCATTACCAGATATAACCAGATAAACTCAAACATCATTACAAAAGGATATTTACAGATATATGTACACTGATGTACAATCCCTAAAAGTTTTCTTTCTTCATCTACTTTTCTATGAGTATTTAAAAAAATAGGTGAATGAAATCATGAAGAAGACTAAATACAAATCTACAAATTTTATTCACCTGAACATTGCATTCAAAGTAGAATTGTCATGCAAAGCAACTCATATAAATAATTAAAACAATATATATATATATCATCATATATTTTGTGTTCTTGTTAAGTAGTTGGCAGAAACTATATTAATGATGTAATTCTTACTAAAACCACTGTAGTATGCAGTTCTTGAGTAAATACGATATATAAGTTCAGGAAATGTTTTATTTAATTCTTGGTCATCCCCTTCTGGGGTGTTCCTGATGAGAGCCAGTTTCATCATTTTTGTTAGATTGCTAGATAGTTATATAGTCACGTTTTGTAATTGTAAAACATGTTGTGTTTGTTTGCAAGTAGTATAATATTTACAGAATATGTTTTCTTCATTTGCGTAGTTTTGGCACTAATTTAGCTCTATACTTTTAGTCCCTGTACTTTTTTTTATAATTCTATGTATCAATAACCATTACGATCATCATTTGATTGATTGGTGCACTTTTCTGTTGTGAGTAGGGTCTCTCAGCTCGGGGTGGTTCAGGGAGGTTCCATTCTCTTAATTGTGAGCTCATTGATTTAGAGCTACTTTAAATTATATAGAGTGAACCGACCGGACCGGTGCGCTGCAGTTATTTAAATGCCTGAAGCAGTGAAACCAGCTGCACACCAGCATCACACTAAAAGTGCTCTTACAGCAGTGTGTTTTTTTTTTTACAGCTGTGTTCACTATAACCTAAATCTAACCACAAAAACCACAGAGTCTGTTTCTTTTTTTGTTGTTGTTGCAATTATTAATGAATATATTTGTCTACAACACTTAAAAGGAACAGAGGGCCAGATTAAACTCAAGTGGAAATATAAAAGCCAACAAAAAGTGAATTTTACATAATATGTCTTCTTTAAAATCTTCTTTAAAAGTGAATAATCTGAAATGGTACAAAAATGATTTATTCAAAACATGAATAAAAAAATAGCAAAATAGCAAAAAATAGGGTTGAACTTTTTTTTTTATAGTGTACAGTGTTTTTGCCATAGTCGTCATGCTCTTTAGTCTAATGCTAAATGTTAAATTATTTTTGGATGTGGTGTATTGCATGGCAAATATTTTAATGATATTTCATTAAGTTCTAAAGCATGGAGTGTATGTAGTGTTGACACTGAAATAACAGAGACATTCCCGACTGTTTTCTGTGTAATTACTGAACATCAACCACTGGCATGTATCACCGAGCCAATATATAACGGAGCTCACAAGCTTCATTAAAGCATGAGTAGACTGATAAATCTCTGTGATGGTCTGCTAGTTAAAGAGGAAATAAATAATAAAAAAAATCATCAGTAACAGCGGTGAACATTTTGAGAATTTCTATTGTTCTATTCATCCATAATTTTTTTTTACATAGTGTAAAATACATTTACACAATCGCACTAAAACTGGCTTATTTGACACTTTTGTTCCACTTTTAATAGTACAGCAGTTACAGATTAAAGATTACATTTTATGACAAAGTTACGCAGAAAACCATGACATTTCAAAGGGTTTACATAGTTTTTCTTTCCACTGTATGCATTAATGGATCTTTTTTTCCTTAATAGACAATTTATAAAGTCTAATAGTCTTGTTTGTTTGATCTGGTTACTTTTTATCTGGCAAATTTTGTTGCCAATTTTAAATCTGATATATTAGCCTGTTATATAACGCTAATTACCACAGCTATGAACAAACGCTGTCTCTGCTGCTGCTCCATGCTGTTTACACACTGAGCGTGGTATGTGCAGCGTTCACTGCTCACAACTGTGCAAGTCCATTTACTACATTTACATCTGCGCTGCACGTCTCATTAAAAGCTCTGTGTTTAAAAGTGCAGCGTCTTATTTTTAGCGCTCTGTGTTAAAGCAGCTTCACACTGCATATATATATATACGAGCTGGAACACTGAATACTCTCACTATACATTAAACACTTGTAATCATGCAAACCTTACTGTATATTACAAATCTGCGATTTTTTTTTTACATTTCACCCTCTAGTCTTTACTTTCCGCCCTGTTCTCTCTGTTCTGGAGGACCAGCGGAGTGATGAAACATCTGAAACCTGAGCCGAATCACCGGCTCTGTTCCCGGATCAGAACTGAGCTGAAACATATCAGGGAGAAAAGCAGAGGCTAAATAAAATATACGCTGACCAACAGAACACTCGGTACAGTCTGAGGCCAAAGGGCTCCTGCCTTCCGTTCGGCTCCATCTGTGCACATGAGTTCATGCTATAGATAGAAGATAAAGAGAGAGAATGGAGAGAACAAGAGCAGAACAAAAAGAAGTAGAGAATTCATTAAATTTCACTTGAGTTTCTGAATCAGTTTCTCTGATTTTGCTATTTATAGGTTTATGTTTGAGTAAAATGAACATTGTTGTTTTATTCTATAAACTACAGACAACATTTCTCCCAAATTACAAATAAAAATATTCTCATTTAGAGCATTTATTTACAGAAAATGAGAAATGACTGAAATAACAAAAAAGATGCAGAGCTTTCAGACCTCAAATAAGAGTTCAGAAATATAACAATATTTGGTGGAATAATCCTGGTTTTTAATGACATTTTTTATGCATCTTGGCATCATGTTCTCCTCCACCAGTCTTACACACTGCTTTTGAATAACTTTATGCTGCTTTACTCCTGGTGCAACAATTCAAATTCAAATTGCTGTGTTCCTACATGGCTTGTGGATGCAAACTACAAGCAGCACTTCTTATGGATTTATTTTAAAATGGTTTTATTCTTGCTGCTCTTACGTAAAACCCCAGATTCTCCTGATCCACCTGAGCTGTGGATCTCTGCAGCTTCTCCAGAGTGACGATGGGCCTCTTGGCTGCTTCTCTGATCACTTAAAATCTCAATAAACATACAGTTTATAGATTTAGTCTGTGGTTGTAAGTTGATAAAATGCAAAAGTTCAAGGAACTGTATACTCTTTTTCTCATTCTCTTTTTTTCTCATGCTCTTTTCACCACTGTTTCTATCTCTCTAAGACTCTCTAAGACACTTTTCATGTTCTACCTGCTCCCCCTTCCCCTGTTTTAACTTTCTCCATGCGTCATATTTCTGTCTCCTCCACCTGAGAGCAGATATGTGTTTCGGTAGCTCTTGCTGTCACCGCTGTGTAATTTCAGCGCGGTTAAGCTGTCACCGCCGGGGCTCATGTCTTCGGTTAACTCGTGTTAAAGATTCTCACACAGACAGGAGGCGCTGTGATGCGTCTCGCGGACATGAAGCTCACCCTCACCTGATTTATACCTGACAGATTTATTGATGCTCCACATCGTTTTATAGGCAAGTAAAGGGAGGAGTGTCAGATAAACCATTTCCTTCAGCAGCGCCTGAAACCCACTCACTCTGTTTTACTGCTCATATTTACACAAGACTGAACTAAATATGAGCCGTGTGCTTCAAAACTTCACAAGATTACATTTTTTGATGTAATCAAATTGCAGACAGTATGAACGCAGGATACACACATGGGAAAAATTGTAGGTACCTTTCAATTAAAGAACAAAAAACACAACAGTTATTAAAATAACCTGAAACTGTATTTAAAAATTAACTAAAGAAAATCAAACCATGCATTTAAATTATTGTTCAACAGAATCATTAAAAAAGACATATATTTTTTACATAAATTCATACAAATGGCTAAAGAGTAGCCTAAAAGCCTGCATTTCTGCTCTCTTGTTTGTTCCTGGTTATGCTGCTTAGGGGTGGGCGATATGGCCCTAAAATAATATCACAATATTTAATGGTATTTTCGCGATAACAATACTCTTGGTGATATGACAAAACACTTTATATCTCCATATATCCAGGATTAAAATAAAACTGGACAGATATATTCAGTCTCTAGTAGATATATAATGGGAAATGAGATGGGAAATATGACACGATATTTTAGGGTAAAAAATGTTGAGGATATTATCGTGTACGATACGATATGGCACACCCCTAATGCTGCTGTTGTCTTGTTTGGATAGTACTTTGAATCTGTCACTGTATTTGGTGTTTCTGATGTGAACAGTATCAAAAATAGAAAATAATATATATATTTTTTTCCAGTGAGTGGTGCTGGATGGTGGTCCAAACATTTAAAATGATTTAATTATATATATAATAATTATTATTATGTAAAATATTATGTAAATGTGGTCTATTGACCATACATTCCAAAATAAAAATTGGTGGAAATGAGTTTTAGTAAAGTTGACTGACTAACCAATAGAAATGTAGAAGAACTATTAGAAAACACAGTGAACTGAAGGAGTTTGGGTTATATTATGATATTATAAATATTATTCCTATGAAATTTCCACCAATGGGTGGTGCTGGATGGATGATATATACAGTATACCATTCTGTAATGATATTACATTCAAATACTCAAAATAACTCATGATTTCTGCTTATTTTCATTATAAAATAAGATATACTGTTATGTAAATGAAGTCTATTGACCATACATTCTACAATTAGTGTTAAAATTGGAGGAAATGAGTGAAATGAGTGAGGTTGACTAACTCTAAGTCTAAGTCTATCATCAACGAGAGCTGTTTGGTTGGTAAAACAGAAACGACCTCGAGCTGTTTTGAGTTTAAAGAGCACAACCAGTTTTAATGTGAAATCATTTGGAATTTACCGAGCTGATTCAGACCAAATGGTGTTTTTTGCGCTTTTAAATGGCAGCAGTTGAGAATAACCTCTCGTCTGAAGGCCAAACGCCTGTTAGCTTCCAATAAAGTGCTACTGAAACGGGAGTCAGAGTAATAGATTCAGCAATATTATCAACAGCTGATGAGTTTATATCATTTCCATTTCTTTTCCAGCGCTGGATTCAGACAGTAGACGCCGCAGAGCGCTGGAACTCCGGAACAGTATATCCCTCGCCCGGCTGTTGGGTCTGTGCAGATGGTGCTATCACACTAAATCACTCTGATAACCTTCACTGTAAGAGAGCTGCAAATGTGTAGACAAAAGAGATGCAATCTTGTTCTGGGGGTTTGAAGGTTGTTGTGGGGAGAACAGGCGTTCCATCTGCAGAAACAAAAAAGCTTATATAATTCCTGCAAAGCGTCCAGACTCATTTTAGTGTGGGATTTTAGGTTTCATGTCTAAATTGGAGCAGCCTGGTGTTCAATCTTCATTAATTGCACATTGCACCAGTAAGAGCAGAGTGTGAAGGTTCAATTAGCAGGGTAAGAGCACAGTTCTGCTCTAAATATTGCAATGCACACAACATTATGGGAGACATACCAGAGTTCAAAAGAGGACAAATTGTTGGTGCACGTCTTGCTGGAGCATCTGTGACCAAGACAGCAAGTCTTTGTGATGCATCAAGAGCCACGGTATCCAGGGTAATGTCAGCATACCACCAAGAAGAACCAACCACATCCAACAGGATTAACTGTGGACGCTGTAAGAGGAAGCTGTCTGAAAGGGATGTTCGGGTGCTAACCCGGATTGTATCCAAAAAACATAAAACCACGACTGATCAAATCACCCAGAATTCAAAGCAGAACTGAGGTCAGTACATAATATTTAATGTGTAACAGAGTAAAGAGGTGAGGGATACACACACACACGTATACACACTTGGCAGAGCTCTGTGCACCTGCTCACCTTTGTTAGTGATGTCAATCAAATAAGTCCCTCTTCACCATTACCTGGACGGATGCCTCTCTGCACACAGAAAGCTCTCACTCACTCACACACACTCACACACACACACACACACACACACACAGACATGCTGGCCATTTAAATAAGCAGCATGAGGTTTTGTAGCTCCCGTCCAAGCCCTGTCTGCTTCCAACTGATACGTGTGCCATGTGTCGAGCGTCTGAGTCAGAGCGAGCACATATATCTCAATTTCACATCAAGTGACGGCTGCAGAAGATCCAGGTGCAGTTTAGTGCATTCACACAAAACAATATATTGTTTTAAAGGCCCTGTCCCACTGCGATTGCGTCTAAATATCCACTAAAGTACGTCCAAATTTATCAGAAAACACTGCGTCCACTGAGTGAACGCGCTGCGTCCAAAATACGTCCATATTCCATCTAAATTGAAGTTGGACGCCGACTTCCAAATTTGTAGGTCGACTTCCACTCTTTGGACGTCGACTTCCAACTATATATGGTTGTTTTTTCTAGTGAATCATCATTTCTTCTTGAGCTACAAGAGAGAGCACATCTATCTAGTCAACGTCCACCTGTACGTGCCGTCCAAATATCCACTAAAATACGTCCGTACTGCGTCTAAATATCCACTAAATTACGTCCATATCAGTCACCGTCTATTCCGAAAATTTTGGGAGGTACCAAAACCACTTTTGCGTCTAAAGTGGACGGCAACGTCTAAACTACGTCCACTTGGACGGTGCCGTCCAAATATCCACTAAACTACGTCCAGATTGCGTCTAAATATCCACTAAATATCCACTAAACTGCGTCCACTGAAATGTGGACGTACTTTAGTGGATATTTAGACGCAATCGCAGTGGGACAGGGCCCTAACACAATACTACACAATACTGGTCTTGTGAACAATACAAAAATACAAAGATCACTAATTCTAGCTCTCACTAATGCATGCTATCTCTCTCACTAACTCACGTTATCTCTCCCTGTCTCTTACTCATGCTGTCTCTCTCACTCACTCTGTCTCTCGTTAACTTTAGCTGTCATTTACTAACTCAAACTGTCTCTCCCTCTCTCTCTCACTCTCTCATTCTGTCTCACTCTCACTCGCTCTGTCTCTCTCTCTCTTTCTCTTACACGCTCTGTCTCCCTCTCACTATGTCTCTCACTAACTTGCGCTGTTTCCCCTCTCTCTCTCTCGTTTACTCTTGCTGTCTCTTGCTAACTCACACTGTCTCTCCCTCTCCCTCTCACTCTCTTTGTCTCTCACTCGCTCTGTCTCTCTCTCACTTGCGCTGTCTCTCTCTCTCTCTCTAACTCTCTTTGTCTCTCACTCGCTCTGTCTCTCTCTCACTTGCGCTGTCTCTCTCTCTCTCTCTAACTCTCTTTGTCTCTCGTTAACTCGCGCTGCCTCTTGCTAACTATGTCTCTCACTAACTTGTCTCCCCTCTCTCTCTCTCACTAACTCAAGCTATCTCTCTCTATATATATATTATATATAATTAGAGGAAATGTGGTACTGAAATGTGGTTATTCATAATAACACACAACCTTGAGTGTTTTATTGCACTTATAAAACATTTTTTTACAGAATAAAGAAACAAAATACTTTAATTCATAATTCATTTAATGCTGTAACTACCTTCTGCCAAAAAGTAGGTTCATATATACAGTAGTTTCATAATAGTTATTGCGATGCAACATGAAGAATTCCCTATAGCCTACTTTCTCACAGTAGCCTACAAAAGACATATGGTTTATAATACATGCATGAAATTCCCTAATGGTTTCCTCATCCGTGGATGAAAATGATGGATGATGTGTTGCTGCATCTTTTCCTTTGTGTCTCATTGTTTTAATGGTTTCAAACAAGATGTTGTTTGCCAGCTTAAACTCAGGGTCATTCTTTTAACATCAGATCAAAATAAGTAGAAGCTTTATGCTAATGCTAATGCTAATGTTTTAAGAGCTCAGGAAATCAATATTCTGTAAACTGATTTTTACACCTTGATTTCTAATAACAGTTTTCATGTTTTCGTGCATCTTGAAATGTTCTCCTCCACCAGTCTTACACACTGCTTTTGGATAACTTTATGCTGCTTTACTCCTGGTGCAAAAATTCAAGCAGTTCAGTTTGGTGGTTTGATGGTTTGTGATCATCCATCTTCCTCTTGATTATATTCCAGAGGTTTTTTAAGATGCATGAAAACTGTGATTAAAAACCAAACCAGGATTATTCCACCAAATATTGATTATTTCTGAACTCTTAAAACTTTATGAATATGAACTTGTTTTCTTTACATTATTTGAGGTCTGAAAGCTCTGCATCTTTTTTTTTTGTTATTTCAGTAATTTCTCATTTTCTGTAAATAAATGCTCTAAATGAGAATATTTTTATTTGGAATTTGGGAGAAATGTTGTCTGTAGTTTATAGAATAAAACAACAATGTTCATTTTAACATGTACCTATGAACAGTAAAGTTGGCAAGGCTCTCCTGACTTTCTGAGCAGAAAATTTAACTTGTGTTTTAGTTAATTTTTTCCTACCTAGAACCTCCAACATCCAAATATAATACAGCATTAGTACACTTCTCTGTGATGCTAACTTTACTATCCCTGTTTTCATCAAGTTCTTCTTTCAAAAACACCAAATGCATCATTTTGTAGAGCTTTTCTGCCCAAATCAGAGCTGTTTTTCTAAAGGAAAGGTTTATTATTTGAAGCTGCATCGACCTTAATGCCACCGCGAGCTGAGGGAGAACGCGTCTACAGTAAAGAGTGATGTTTACTTTTTATCATTTCTGCTTCCTGAGCATGTTTAATGTTACTGCAGCGCTGTTTTCTGAAACTTTTCTCTTTTAGAGATGTGTTTGGCATTTGCAGATGGCTCACTTATAAAAGCAAAAAATACGGGCTGTTGTAAAATCAATGCAGTGTACATCCTTCACACTTCACAGTGTGTGTGTGTGTGTGTGTGTGTGAGAGAGAGAGAGAGAGAGAGAATGAAAAAGGCATAAAAAAGCTGAAGATGCCAAAAGCAACTCTTGCACTCACTAACAAAGCAAGAATTGAACGAGTAATGATGCTCATTGCTATCTTACACTTCAGTTTCTGAATCAGTTTCTCTGATTTTACTATTTATAGGTTTATGTTTGAGTAAAATGAACATTGTTGTTTTATTCTATAAACTACAGACAACATTTCTCCCAAATTCCAAATAAAAATATTCTCATTTAGAGCATTTATTTACAGAAAATGAGAAATGGCTGAAATAACAAAAAAGATGCAGAACTTTCAGACCTCAAATAATGCAAAGAAAACAAGTTCATATTCATAAAGTTTTAAGAGTTCAGAAATAATCAATATTTGGTGGAATAACCCTGGTTGGTTTTAAATTACAGTTTTTTCATGCATCTTGGCATCATGTTCTCCTCCACCAGTCTTACACACTGCTTTTGGATAACTTTATGCTACTTTACTCCTGGTGCAAAAATTCAAGCAGTTCAGTTTGGTGGTTTGATGGCTTGTGATCATCCATCTTCCTCTTGATTATATTCCAGAGGTTTTCAATTTGGTAAAAATCAAAGAAAATCATAATTTTTAAGTGCTCTCTTTTTAATTTTTCAAGAGCTGTATATCTACACTGATGGGTTTGGTGGACTCAGGTAAATTTCTGGTGTATTGCTATCCTGTTAATATATACGTAGATGGACACTGCACCATTGAAATAGCAATCTGCCAAAGTCAGAGCACACCTGGCTCTCAAAGGGAAGGTGTATGAGGCAAGAGACACACTGATTTGTTGGTTTATTTCATGTGACGTCCAAAACATACTCATGATTAGTTAATTAAGAGTATTAATATTAGTATATACCTCTTGTGTGTTTTGAGACGCATAAGGTGTACTTATCTCGTTGTTACGATAGAAAAGACAAACTCTCCTAAATACGTCCTAAATCAAGTGGCGCAAGCTACATGGTGCACGGTTGCCTCTGCTCCCTTGATTTTCTTTAAATGAAATATAAAATTTACTGATGATCAGTGATGGTTTGGAGAGACATGTCTGTCATCTGCTGGTGTTGATCCACTGTGTTTTATTATCAAGTCTAAAGTCAGTGCAGTTTTGTTTTCCCGCAAAATCTTACAGCACTTCATATCTTACAGCTTCCCTCTGCTGATAACAACTTTTATGGAGATGTGGATTTCATTTTCCAGCAGGACTTGGCACACTGCCCACACTACCAAAAGTACCAATTGGTCTTATAAAATGATTTTTGGGTTTTTGTACTAGTATATATTTGTGTGTTTTTGTGTGTGTATGTGTTCTGAGATGGGCTTCATTGTCATTTCCTCTCCTCTCTAGTATTTACTGCTGGGGTTGACGCTCTCTCTCTCTCTCTCTTTCTCGAGCGGCGCGAGAGCGCGTGTGAAAAATGCCGGACGCCAAATTGAACCGTGAATCTTGGGGAGGCGGCGAGTCGCCTTGAACAAGACATCAGAGCAGCAGTGCACATCAGTAAACAAATACACACTCGATTTATAGCCCACTTCAGCCCTGCTTTGTCTGAGCACGTATGCACACACACACACACACACACACACACACACACACAAGCAATACACACACACACACACACACACACACACACACACGCTTCTCACAAGGAGCACAAATGACTAAGTGAGCCCAGATGTTTTTTTCAGCTTACATCACTAAAGGGTGACAGAGCATCTGTGTGTGTGTATTGCTTAGACAAGTGTGTGTGTGTGTGTGTTTGTGTGTGTGTGTGTGTGTGTGTGTGTGTGTGTGTGTGTGTGTGTGTGTGTGTGTGAGAGTGTGTGTGTTTAATCACAGTTGTCGTGGACAGAGTGAGTGTTTGCAGGGTTCTGAGGCGTCATTGTTCATCCTCCACGCTGTTTACTGCGAATACATGCATTCATCTCACCTGCTCTCTCTCTCTCTCTTTTGCTCTCGCGCTCTCTCTCTCCATCATTCTCTCTCACTCTCTGTTTCATGGTCTATCGTGCTCTCTCTCTTTCGCTCTCTCTCTCTATCTCTTGCTCTCTTTCTCACACTCTCTCGCGCTCTCTCTCTCTATCGTCCACTCTCTCTCCCACTTTCTTGCATTCTCTCTCTTTTGTTCTCTCTCTCACTTTCTTGCATTCTTTCTCAATTTCTCTCTTTCTCTTTTCTTCTCTCTCTCTTTCCTCTCTCTTGCTCTCTTTCTCTCTCTCAGACTCTCTTCCTACGTATCTCACACTCTTTCTCTCTTGCTTTTTCACTTTCTTGCATTATTTTTCTCACTCTCCGCCTTCTCTTTCAACTTCTTTTGCTTTCTCTCTCATGCTCTTTCACTCTTTCTCACACTTTCTCTTTTCCTCTTTTCTCTTTTCCTCGCTCGCTCTCTCTCTCTCTTTTTCTCACTCTTGCATTCTCTCTCTGACTCTTTTTCTATCGCATTCTCTCTCTCGCTCTTTCGCCCTTTCTCTTTTCCTCTCTCTTTCTCGCATTTGCTCTTGCTCTTTTACCTTATCTTTCATTCTCTCTTTCTCTTGCTCTTTTTCTCTCTCGCCACCGTTTACCACAGAGGCATCTCAGGATGCAGCACAGATAGTATTTATAATGCCAGCGTTTGATTAAACGGTGGTTTGTCTCCAGTTGGCTGTAAGAAAGGCTGAGAGAAAATTGGCAAACTGATCTAAAATCTGCTTTCTGAAAGTTGCTGTTCAGCCCAGAACTGAGTCTTAAACAACAGTTCCTGCATATGTGAGAATCAGATTTCTCACAGATCTAGTCTGCATTAAGCAGAGAAAGGTAATGATTGTGTCTATATTGGTCAAAGTCAAAGTCAAAGTGTTTTTTATTGTCATTTCAGCTATATACAGAGTACACAGTGAAACGAAACAACGTTCCTCCAGGGACCATGGTGCACATAAACACAGTGTAGACAGAACAATAGTGCAACAGTACAAAAGTGCAGACAGACAATACAACACAATACAGACAAAGAATAATAAATAACAAGACAGTGTGCAAATTTTGCAGTGTGCAAAAAAGACCAGGTGAGGTAGTAATTACTCTATTACACAGTGTGCAATAGAGTCCAGTGAGGTAGTAGGGTTTTTAGTGCTTTCCATTTTCTGGGGTAAGTGGGGTAAGAGTGTGTGTGCATGTACAGAAAAACCATCAGTTCAGTCTCTGCAGTTGAGGAGTCTGATGGCTTGGGGGTAGAAGCTGTTGCAGAATCTGGTCGTGCTGGACCGGATGCAGCGGTACCTTCTTCCCGAAGGCAGAAGGCAGAAGGTCTATACTGCACTGTAGATTAATACTAAAATACTAAAATAAGTCATCTAAACTTTGAAAAAACATATTATTTAATGGCAAGCTGCATGACCGGGATTCGAAACAGCGATCTCCCAATCATAGTAATTACATATCTTACTTTTGCAATTAGGTTAATGTATGTACTAAGCAATGTATGTAATTCTTAGTAATAAAATCTATTTTAAAGTTATTTTATGTGCACATTTATACAAGTTATGTCTTGTGGACAGAAACAGCAGTAAATATAAATAATTACTACCCGCATCATAAATTATAAAAATAATCATAATAGACAGCTTAGTTAATCAGATACTAACTGTTGAGCAAAAACTCCTAAAATAAGCTCGTTTTATTAAAACCTCTTCAGCAAAAAAGCGTCTCCAGGCTTCTGCTGAGCCGACATTAGCAGCAGCTGTTCTGGAAGTGAAGCTAACAGAGGTTAGCAGAGTCTGAATCAACAGAACCTCCCCGAAAATATAATAAATATATAAAAAAGAAAAGTGTCCTGCTGTCAGGAGCAGCGTGAGAAACTGCTCGACCTCCGGAGGAATGAACACAGCACTTTCTCATCCATCACGCTTCATCTCTCTCGCTCTACACATCTATCCATCACTCCTTCCCTCCATCCGCTAATGCTATTAGCGCTACGCCACCCCACGTCACACGTCAGCCGCAGACCTCGCGTCACATAAATGAGAAATGAAGGGAAGCGCTTACGTACGGGTTAGAAATGATGTGTGAGAGTGCACTCCTCTTCATATTCAGTCTGTACTCACTCACCCGGTTCAGCATTAGCGAAGGAGCTACGCTCGATTCTGAAGCTACAAGTGTAAGGCCTCCACGCATCGCTAGCCAGGCTAAGCTAGTGAGATTACATTCAGCGCGAGAGCAGGATCTGGCCTTCGAGGCCTTCCTCAATCAGTCAGCCATGACAGCAGCGTTAAGAGAGACGCAGGAGGCTGGCGTGATTAGCCTGAGAGCTCGCGCTAGCAAAATATACATTATGTGACGACTCGCTTAACTAATGAAGATTTTTATAGCTCATCAGAGCAATCAGACAGGAGCGTGGGCTCCATATTGATCGAGGGACAAGGCTGAACGCAAGTCTGAGGCTGACGCTGCAGTTTAGAGCCGAGAATTAAAAGATGAAAAGTAGCTTTCAGTAGAAACACAAACAAACAGGTGTTAATACTGATAATTCTATTCAAAAAAAATTTCATCTGCAGTCAAATTTGTCAATCACGTTTGCTTCCTAGTTCATTTTGTGTGTCACTTAGCTTTCCTGTTATTTTGTAGACTGGTGTGTTGTTTTTATTATGAATCTTTGTTCACTTTCACTGTAAAAAAAAATAATAATAATAAATTAAAATGGCTCTCTTTAATGGCATTTTTAAGTCATCTAAACAAGAAATATTGAATTGCACTGTAAACTTTAGCCAATCAATTGCCTCAACTAACATTATAACCTTTCTTGTTAAAAGTTTATATATTGTAAATGTGTTATATAATAGTTAATCATGTAAAATTTGAGTTGAGTTGAATTTTCTCAACTTTTTTTATTTTTACAGTGTTGTGTGGTGTTGTGGGAACATCATGAACAATACACAGTATCCAACAAAATTGAATACATCCCTCAATATTTCTGCAAATATTATATTACACTGCCTTAGAAAGGTTTCCATTGAAACCTCTTGAACTTTTTTTTACATTTTGTCCCCTCACAGCCACAAACTTTAATGTATTACATTAAGATTTTAAGCGATAAACCAACAAAAAGCTGCAAATAATTGTGAAGTGGATTGAAACTTTAAAATACTTAATAGAGACAACTTTTACTGCATTTATCAGTCTGTTTAAACGTCTGTGAACAGCAGTTTTCATGCCGCTCCACAGAAGATCAATGAGATTTAGGTCTTAAGGACTTTAACTGGATCATTCTAACACATGAATATTCTCTGATTTAAACCATCAAATCATTCCACTGTAGCTCTGGCTGTATGTTTAGGGTCATCTTCTTGCTGAAGAAAAGCATCCCCACAGCATGATGCTGCCACCACCATGTTTCACAGTGTGATGAGCAGTGTTACTTTTCCGCCACATATAGATCATTTTGGTCCCATCTGACCAAACAACCTTTTTCCGGTCAGTGGTCAGACTCTACCATAATCAACGCTGCTGCAAGATATTGGTGAAAAATTAATGCAAAACTGTAGATAGATAGATAGATAGATAGATAGATAGATAGATAGATAGATAGATAGATAGATAGATAGATAGATAGATAGATAGATAGATAGATAGATAGATAGATACTTTATTTATCCCGAAGGAAATTTAGGCATCCAGCAGCAACAACACAATACAATAAGAAACATACTCAGACAAATCAAAACACAGAAGAATAGAAAATATATAAGGCTATAAAAACCTAACTATACAAGGTAAGGATCTATCTGTAAATGGAGCAGTGCAGTAGACGTTGCTAATGGTCATTAAATAATTAAATAATAATTAACAATAATTAATCGTCTTGTATTGAAATAAATACATCTTGAGACATTGCAGGAGCTTATTGAAACAATGCCACAGTGAATGTGTAAAACCACAATCAAAGATAAATGTGATAAAAGACGGTTCAACCATATATTAGAGTGTGTGACCTTTTTTTGGGCAGGCTGTGTACCTTTACTTCTACTTAAGAACTGAATTACCGAATCGAAGAACTCCCTGAATGTCTCCATGAAAGCCCACCTATATACACACATATATCCTCATGGCGTATATTGCGTCTGGCCATTCCTGAGGCCGTGAGCTCGCTTGATTTAATAATAGGGCCATAAAAGCAGCGGTGAAGGAGCTTTATCAATCCTCATCAGCGGGCAGCGCCAAGCTTCCTGCTAGCGCCAGTGCTAGCTCATTAGCACCTGCCAAAAGCAAATGAATATGAATGCTGTTAGGCCAGCAGGGCTCCACCACGAGAACTGACCTTCAATCAGCTCCACGGCGCGGAGGAGAGGCGAGCGAAGGTAACCGGGGCGGAGGATGATGGACGATGTCGGATCTCAGCACATAAGGACCTGTTATAACTGTTATTTGATCACAGGGCTGGTGTTTATTCAGGGCTGGTGTTATACCGTAACCTGAGGTGTGGAAGAGGAAGCAGCAGCATGAGGTGACAGGAAGTGATGATTCTCTGTAGTCGGGATGAAGGTCACGTCTGGAGGACACTCGTCTTGTGTCCTATGTCCTGTTCTCTGACTTTTTTTCCAGACTGGATGCATGGTCAGGGATGGAGTGATGGGGTTGATGGGGTTCTGATTGGTCCAGCAGAGCAAGGAACTGTCAGTATGGTCTGAAGACCATTCATTTGAATCCTTGGTCAGTCTGCTTGGCATCAGCAGCCGGAGCCCGAGAGAGAACAGTCGGCCTTGGTCTATTATTTGTGGTTTGTTACTATTTTATCAGCAAGTCAATCCTAATATAATGCTGGCCTAATGTTGAACATTGGGCATTTCTAATAATAGGTGGAGTTCTTATGAACAGGTAATATGAATTTTGGTAATTTGGCCTTACAAATTGGGTAAAAAATAAGGCAAAATGTTTAATAATTTCTATAGGTTTAGGTTTTAGGGTTGATTCATGGATGACCTAGGGTTAAGGTTAATTTAAGCATAACTTCATCAGGCTCTGTAAAAAGAATGAATAGTGCTGCTGCATGGCTAATATATGATGACGATTGTCAGGGTTTTAATCAGTCAGTAGCGCACCTGTATTATTCAATGCCAAGATAAAAACACAGCACTTCCAGATCACCACACCCATCAGTGTAGATAGAGTATAGTTCTATACAGTAACTCTGACTCTATTTTAACAGTGTAGGAACAAGGTGTGAAAATAGACTGTTGTTGGGGTGTAAGATAGCAATGAGCAATGTGACACGTCTTGTTCAGGGCCTTAAATCTCTTTCTTCTTGTGTTACTGCTATTGAATTTTGTCGTTGTTCAATAAAAAAAAGCTACTAAAAGCTCTGTAAAACAGCAACTTTAAAGGAGAGAGATAGAACCTTCATAACTTTCAGTGGAAGTCAATGTAAAAAGAGTTTATTTCAGCTCATTTTGGAGAATTTTCATTGGTCCATTCATCAGGAAATTTTAACACAGTGTAAGGGACATTTTGACACAGCGTAAGGGACAGTTGGTTTCCTCAAAATATGTAATAACATAAAAATCAACAAAATTGATGTCTTCGTTGATCTAATTTGTTCTGTTCTTTTAAAAAACACTATAAAGTACAGATATACAGTATATTTTCCCTCTGCTTGAATCTCAGATCTGCAGAAGCACTGCTGTCTGGAACAGTCTCATAAAAACAAAGCGCAGGATCCCTGCTGACCCACTAAAACAGGACTTAGGCCTGAATCCAGCTCTGAAGAATAGTTCTGCAATGCAGAGCCGGGACTGGATACACCCTCAGGGGTCACATAATAAGATCATAGATATTAATATGCAAATGTGCATGTGCCTGCAGATTATATAACACTGTGTTGATTCACATTATGCACCAACTTCATGTTTTATTGCAGTATTTTTATGCTCCCAAGTCGAGATAAATCTGGCTGCAGATCTGTGATTTTTACAACAGTATAGAACTCAGCTTACCTGAGAGAACCAGAATTACACTTTTTTTTGTTTTGTTTTTTACACATTTTCAGATATAATAATGAACATAAATATATGAGAGGTTTATTTTACATATTGAAAACAGTTTAACGTTAAACATTTTAATTTTAGCAAATTATTTTAGCATATTTGAAATAAATAAGAAATCATCATAACAGGACATCAGAAATGTTACCATATATTATATTTACTATATATTATATTCATACTAGACATTTAGAAGACTTTTATTCTATTTTCAGTAGCTATTAGAGCATTTCAATGTACAACGGTGTGAAAAAGTATTCCCCCCCTACTGAATTCTTCTGTTTTTGCTATTTTGTCATGCTGATATTTGTTTCCGATTATCAAACATGCTTTAATATCAGACACGATAACGGGAGTAAATATAAAAAGCACTTTTTAAATGATCATTTTAAAATAATACTTTTTAAAAGATGAAACGAGTGATAGCTACAGTTCTTTAAATGCTGGGTTCTTTTGGGATCTCCTGGATGAGTTCTTCATGCCCTTTTGGAGTAATTTTGTTCGTTCGGCCGGTCACTCCTGGGAAGGTTCACCAGTGTTCCATGTTTTTTTCTCCATTAGTGAATAATAGTGAATCACTGTGGTTCTCTAGAGCCCCAAAACTTTAGAAATTATTTTTTTTCCTGACTGATAGATGATCAATAACTTTATTTTCTCATCTGTTGTTGGATTTCTTTAGATCTGGGTATAATGTGATGCTATTTGAGATCTTTTATCGGCTTCATTTTGTCAGACTGGTTCTATTTAAGTGATTTTAAACCTGACTGAACTGGAGATGATTAGTAAAGAAGAATAGTCCAAAATACCTTCAATCAGAAGCTTCAACCAAACTCTCATTGGAAGCTGTAAGAAGAGTTTAGAGGCTGTTATTTCTGCAAAAGGACGATCTACTAAATATTGTTTTTTTTTTCTGTGAGGAAAAATTATTATTATAAATAATTATTGCACACTTACTGTAAATCCTATAAACTTCATTTCACTTCTCAAACATCACTGTGTTCATCTGATACATGATATATAGTATTTAACTGAAATTGCTGATCCAAACAACCAATGATTTATAAAGGAAAATCATTAAATAGGATCGGGAATATCCCTAATGGATTGCACTTTTTTATTATTATGCTATAAAACAATATTCTGTTCACAGACTGTATAGTAATAGACTATAGTTAGTACATAGTTATAGACTAACATTGTTAAATTATCCTAGTTGGTTAAGAAGTTTGTACAGATTATTGTGCTTCATTTTCAGATACATTATATTTATTTGTCTCTTGCTCACAAAAGCTGCAGTACAGCAGAGAGCCTGCAGGTCTGTAAACAGCCGTCCTGAGGGAACATCTCAGACTGAACAGTCTTTAACTATCTGAGAGAAAAAGAGAGAAAAAGATCAAAAACCATCAAAAAGATGATCCTGCTATGAAACTTACCTGGCCTCATTTTCGCCTCAAAGGGATTTTGCTCTTAAATCAATGTGGGTTTTTGAAAGAAGCCGCTTTCACTGCAGCCATGCTGATAAATCTTTGAAAATGATGATGGAGCTGAAATGAAGGACTGTGGTGAAATAAGAATCATTTCATTTCGATTAAAGCTGCTCAAACACAACAAAGCTCTCCGTCAATCCGCATGACTTCGACTCCAGAATAATCGTTTTTATTAAAGCGAAGCCGAGTGCGAGAGCGAGAGCAAGCGCGAGAGCGAGCGGCGTAACATTCACACCACATCACTACGCTTCACATTGATGAAGGACCTTCCCCCACCAAAAAATCCCGTACTGGTAAACACATTCATCACAAAATACCAGCATTCTGATTTCCTCTCACACTCGTCACAGATGGAAATCTAACACTTTCCATCTGTCCTTGTCTCTTCATCTCTCTCTCTCTCTCTCTCTCTCTCTCTCTCTCTCTCTTTCTCTCTGTCAAGGAATCTGAATACCTATGGAGCAAAACATAAGTTTATTGTTGAATCTGGTCGTGTTTCTGTACATGAACAGACTGAGAAAAGTGTATACATGTTCTAATAAAACTGATTACTGAGATAAAATACAGTATCAGGCTTGTAGGCTTGCTGTTAACATGCCCAATTATGATTTACTAATAAAGGAGATTTTAATACACTTACCAAAATCTCTTATTGGTAAACACATTCATCATAAAATAAGATCATTCCAATTTCTTTCTTCTCTCTCTCTCTCTCTCTCTCTCTCTCTCTCTCTTTCTTTCTCTGTCAAAGAATCTGACTACCTACTCCTGCATCCGGACTGCAATTAAAAAACAGGAGGACCAGTGAGTTTTTTAGGCTTTTTTCTCGGACACATGACATCGCAGCGTTCAGTAGCTCCTCCATTTCCACACGCTGTTGTGTTTTTTTAATGTGGATCTCCGTGGAAACCGTGGCGCACCAGAGGACGTCTGAAAAAAAACATGTACATGATTGTTCTGGACGAGAATAAAATCACAGAGTATAAAAAAATCCCATAAAAGAGAAAATTACCCCAGAACCCCCCGAGAAACCAATTCCGTCCGGATAGGGCTTAAGACCAAGCCAAGGTTGTTGTTTTTTTCATATCCAGTTATGTTTAAGTAAGTACGCTCTGAAAAAAATTAGAGAGCACTAAAAATGATGAGTTTCTTTGATTTTATCAAATTAAAATCCTCTGGAATATAATCAAGAGGAAGATGGATGATCACAAACCATCAAACCACCAAACTGAACTGCTTGAATTTTTACACCAGAAGTAAAGCAGCATAAAGTTATCCAAAAGCAGTGTGTAAGACTGGTGGAGGAGAACATGATGCCAAGATGCATGAAAAAAAACTGTGATTAAAAACCAGGATTATTCCACCAAATATTGATTATTTCTGAACTCTTAAAACTTTATGAATATGAACTTGTTTTCCTTGCATTAATTACTTGCATCTTTTTCTTGTTATTTCAGCCATTTCTCACACTTTTACAGATGAAAATTAAGCTCTTTCCTCATCTTTTCTTTGTCTCTCTCTTTCTCTTTCTCTCTCTATATCGAGGAATCTGAATCTGGATACCTATGGAACTAAACATATGGCTACACAAAATAAAGTAAAGCCATTTTTAGATTGAGGTCATGAGTCATAAAGCATAAATCACACAGAGCTCCTGGCTGAAAGAGTCCAACTCCTGAGTTAATTACAGCACTCAGGGCTTATGAGTGTGTGTGTGTGTGTGTGTGTGTGTGTGTGTGTATCTAGTGTCTGGTGAGGTAATTACCCATGTACTTTTAATGAAGCCATGTGGGAATTACCAAACATCACCTTCCTAAACTCGGGCTAATCATCCTGCAGGCTTTACTGCACACAGCCAGAGCCCAAGAAAGACCAAGAAAACCACTATGCAAATTAAAATCATATGAACGTATGCAAATAACGGTGCACTTAGTGAACGGGTCGCACTGATCATCTCAGCATTACCTGAACTGACTCTTCAGCAAAATCATTCTAACTTCTTCTTCTCTCTCCAACTGTAGAAACTATATAACCTGATAACAGACAGACAGACAGACAGACAGATGCAAATCAGAGCTGCTTTCACCTCCTGCTTCTCATTTTAATGTTAAATAGCAAAAAAAACCCTCTAAAACTGCTTTTAAACCTTTAAACACATCTCCTGCCTCCGCCCGCCGTCGTCAATCAGAAGCATTTAATGTCTGAAGTGCTTCTTCTTCAGTTTTATAGCATAGTCATAAACAGAAAACGCTGCTTCCTTCACTCTAAAGCTTTAAACGTTGAGTTTTAGTGATTATTGAAGCATAAAAGTTGTGAAACTGATTGCCTCGCTTGTTAAACCTGCAATCTATTTTCATTTAAGGAAATTATTCCTTTTCTTAAGTTTACATTGAGCAATAATACCTTTTCTTTGCTTTTAACAATGTGAATACATGGACTCCGAGTGGTCTAGTGGTCTAAAGCGCTGCCACTATGATCAGGCGATCGCTGGTTTGAATCCCAGTCATGCAGCTTGCCATCAGCCTTGCTCTCTCTCTGGGTGGGTACAGTACAGTAGATGCAATGATGCAATATTGATGCAATATTACAATGCACACAACATTATGGGAGACATACCAGAGTTCAAAAGAGGACAAATTGTTGGTGCACGTCTTGCTGGAGCATCTGTGACCAAGACAGCAAGTCTTTGTGATGCATCAAGAGCCACGGTATCCAGGGTAATGTCAGCATACCACCAAGAAGAACCAACCACATCCAACAGGATTAACTGTGGACGCTGTAAGAGGAAGCTGTCTGAAAGGGATGTTCGGGTGCTAACCCGGATTGTATCCAAAAAAAACATAAAACCACGGCTGATCAAATCACGCAGAATTCAATGTGCACCTCAACTCTCCTGTTTCCACCAGAACTGTCCGTCACCACAATCAATTATTGTGCTCTAAAACCAGGTGTTTCAGTTTCACTAGAGGCTGTTGTGTTTCTGCAGTGCAGCTTCATGACCTTCCTCCAGATCCAGTGTGAGTCTGGATGAACCCGTCAGGACGTTCAGTCCCTCCAGCAGTGATACAGCACATTTCACCCTGTGTAAAATCAGGTAACGTGAGTTACCTGGCCTGGCTTTTTTTTACTTCATTTCTGCATACAATATTACCAATTACAATTACTTAATTTATACTTAATTTTAAATGCTCTAAATGAGAATATTTTTATTTGGGAGAAATGTTGTCTGTAGTTTATAGAATAAAACAACAATGTTCATTTTACTCAAACATAAAACTATGAATAGAAAAATCATTATAGAGGATAACCGTGTGATTAATAAAAGTTAACAGTGTGATTAATAGATGATAACTGTGTGATTAATAGAGGATAACAGTGTGATTAATAGAGGATAACAGTGTGATTAATAGAGGATAACAGTGTGATTATTAGAGGATAACTGTGTGATTATTGGAGGATAACAGTGTGATTATTAGAGGATAACAGTGTGATTATTAGAGGATAACAGTGTGATTATTAGAGGATAACAGTGTGATAAATAGAGGATAACAGTGTGATTATTAGAGGATAACAGTGTGATTAATAGAGGATAACAGTGTGATTAATAGAGGATAACTGTGTGATTATTGGAGGATAACAGTGTGATTATTAGAGGATAACTGTGTGATTAATAGAGGATAACAGTGTGATTAATAGAGGATAACAGTGTGATTAATAGATGATAACTGTGTGATTAATAGAGGATAACAGTGTGATTATTAGAGGATAACAGTGTGATTAATAGAGGATAACAGTGTGATTATTAGAGGATAACAGTGTGATTATTAGAGGATAACAGTGTGATTATTAGAGGATAACAGTGTGATTAATAGAGGATAACAGTGTGATTATTAGAGGATAACAGTGTGATTAATAGAGGATAACAGTGTGATTAATAGAGGATAACAGTGTGATTATTAGAGGATAACAGTGTGATTATTAGAGGATAACAGTGTGATTATTAGAGGATAACAGTGTGATTATTAGAGGATAACAGTGTGATTAATAGAGGATAACAGTGTGATTATTAGAGTAGGACAGTGTGATTAATAGAGGATAACAGTGTGATTAATAGAGGATAACAGTGTGATTATTAGAGGATAACAGTGTGATTATTAGATGATAACAGTGTGATTATTAGAGGATAACTGTGTGATTATTAGAGGATAACAGTGTGATTAATAGATGATAACTGTGTGATTAATAGAGGATAACAGTGTGATTATTAGAGGATAACAGTGTGATTAATAGAGGATAACAGTGTGATTAATAGAGGATAACAGTGTGATTATTAGAGGATAACAGTGTGATTGTCACAGTTTGACCTGTTGGGTTCCTGCATGCTCTCCTCCTGTTGTCGTATCTGCAGATCGCAGCCTAATCAAATAACAAACGTCTGGATTTTTGGCTGCGTTTCCGAGGCTGGAGTCAACAGGCTGGAGCTTTGGCAACATTTTTCCATGTTGATAAACCGACGGCAAGAAGCCAATATAATTAGTTTAGAGCAGAGCAGAGCCGGCATGCAGCCAGCAGCAGCAGCAGCAGCAGCAGAGAGACTGGGGCAACCAATCTTCAAGCAACCCCATGATAAATCTGCCCTTTTCCCTTCCAGTAGTATTAAATAAGGGCAGGCGAACGCATTTAAACATTTCATTTGTGATCTGCAGCTCAGGGAAACAGTGCAGAGCAGCCCAGCGCGTATTTAAAACAACCCCGTCCACTGTGCTGTTAGAGTTCAGACCTTATTAAAGCCACAAACGTGTGATAATCCTCAAATCTACTGTTAAAAAAACCATTAACAGAACTGAACATGACTACAGAACTGCATTTTATCACTGTCTTCATCTGCACTGTAAAACTTGACGAGTTAAATAAACTCAAACGATTTGAGGACAATGATTGCTTTAAATTATTTAAGTTTAATAACTCTTATTTTTTTAATGAGTGTGAATAATACACATAATCACTGTTATATAGAATTGAGTAAATCAAGTGACCTGGTCCATTTGATGGCCTCTTTGATGCTCAACTGACATTCAACTAATATTCAACTACATGTCTATTAAATGCAAATGAACTAAAATGTGAAAGTAAATGATTCTCTATTGAATAAAACCCTACATTCAACTCTAACCCAAACTCTTATCTTAATATTTTAGCATTGGGTTTAGGGTTAGATTTTAAGTTTAGGTTAAGGTTAGGGTAAGGGTTATGTGTATGGTTTTTAGGGTTGATTAAGGATTAAGGTTAGGGTTAGGGTTAGGGTTGTATTTTCATATTTTAAGCATTTTTCAAAAAACATATTACTGATATCATGGTACTTCAATTTGTAACTTTAATTTTTACATATTTTACAAAATGTACAAAATTTCACCAAAAGTGAATCAAAAATTACCCACATTTATTCCCTTCTATTTTAAAAGAAACCATTGATTTTTTTCAGCTGAATATAGTTTTTATGTCACCCCTTATTTTTATTAAATTTGGTTGCAGAGTATAATATAGAATATAGAAATTGTGCTGAATATCCTATATTTGCATTTTGGCTTTATTGCTTAAAAATATTTAATATTAAAAATATAAATATTTTAAAATCTTTACGAATCAGTTTTACTATATTTTATTATCTTAAATTTTTATAAACCTCATTCCACAAATCTCATCTAATATATAATGGTGCTTTTCATCAGTTGTTCTTTTTCTGAGGTGTTTTAAATGCCTCCTTAAGCAGCAGAAGAACCACTTTCTGCTACATTAAGAACCAAATTTGTACCATAAGTGAATAATATTTTAAAGGTTTGAGGGAAGAAAGGAATGGATGGTGACCTGTAGCTAAACTCTGCTATAAAATGAAGAATTTGTACCAAGTGTACGAATACAAACAATATAAATGTCCCTCTTAAAAGAACAACTCGCTCCTTCAGGTTGAGTTGTCTTCCTTTAAAGAACATGATGTTTACTTTCCTCAGAGAACGAGGACATTTATATTATCATAACCCATCTGTTTTTAAAGTGAAGAACAGAGTAATAGCCTGGAGTCGAACAGACTGCAAAGGAAGACAGCACAGATACGTCCCCCAACTAACTAACTATCGCTACTGAAGACGAGACGACATACGCTTCAGGAGACGACTGAAGACAAGACAAGAAACCATCATCCAAGAGACGTCTGAGACCTTTTTGAGAGTTTTTAAATGATTATCACCATTACATGTTCACTTCAGTATCGCTCATTAAGTTTTTGTTAGCATTTATCCTGAAAAAAATTGTCCAAACCAATCTAGATCTTTTTGAGAAAAGTAATCACCCCCCCATAATTTAACTGTGATTAATCACTTATTGGAAAGCTGAGTTCAGTTTCACTACTAATCACAACCAGGCCTTATTACTGCCAGACCTGTAGAATCAATAAATCAACTGCTTAGCAACACCATAGCAACCACCACAGACACCTTAGCAACCACCTAGCAACACCTTAGCAAACACCTAGCAACACCTTAGCAAACACCTAGCAACATAATAGCCACCACCCCAGACACCATAGAAACACCTTAGCAAACACCTTAGCAACAACATAGCAACCCCCATGGATACCATAGCAACACCTTAGCAAAAACCACAGACACCATAGCAACACCTAGCAACGCCGTAGCAACCACTTAGCAACATCATAGCAATCACCCCAGACACCATAGCAACACCTTAGCAACCACCTACCAACCACTTAGCAACACAACAGCAACCACCATGGATACCATAGCAATGCCTTTACAACCACCTAGCAACCACGAAGGACACCATAGCAACATCTTAGCAACTGCCTAGCAATGCCGTAGCAACCACTTAGCAACATCATAGCAACCACCTCAGACACCAAAGCAACACCATAGCAACCACATAGCAACTACTGTAGCAAATGCTGGGAACCATTCCTTCAGGTAATGCAGTTTTCTAGTTGAAGATGTGAGTTACGTTACATTTTCCATAAAAAACATCATCATAAACACTCAGGGAGTGAAGGAAGTCCTGCTTTACCCTCTTAACACTTAATATTGTGCTCAGCTATAAATTATTCAGACTGAATATTTATGTAAACGAACAGTTTTACCACAGTGCTAGAATTAAGCACTGTAATTCAGTGTAATTCATCTCTGTAAAAATAATAGAGATTCTTTGTGGAATTGAGATTAATGTCATGCTGTAAACCTGCTTCCCTGAGGGAGCAATAATGACCGATCAAACCTCAACATGTTCCCAACATGTAGCAGAAAAAAAACAATATAATCTCTCTCTCTCTCCCTCTCTCTCTCTCTCTCTCTCTCTCCCTCTCTCTCTCGCTTTCTCTCTCTCTCTCTCTCTCTCTCTCTCTTGCTCTCACGCCGCTCTCTCCCTCTCTCTAAACCTCTGCCCCCCCACCCCCCCCCCCCCCCGGCGCTCTGCAGGGCGACAGTAAAGAATGTCTCCTGAAAGAGGGGGACAGGAGGGCCGGCTTCACTCTGCCGGTTCAGGAATCGATACTCGGCCCGTGGGAGCGTCACCACTCTCCAAAAACACGCCTCTCAATACCGCCACTGTCCACTTCCTGTCACACGCAGCGCCGCCAGCGCGACAAACTGCTGCAGTGCTGGAGCAGATCGCGCATTTCCTGCGGGCGATGGGAGCTGCGAGCACTGTCCCTATCACAGCGCTGTATAATACACCAGTCACCAGCTTCAGCACCGCTCAGACCACGAAAAATAAAAATCTCTAACACACACACACAGAGACATGACTGAGGCTATACACACGCTCTTTTCCACTGTCCATACAGAAAACGTCAGGGACAAAATACAAAAAAAGACAACATTTTCAAAGCAACACTTCTGCTAACTGAAGATATACAGCATTATACCACACTTAGTTCCGACCCTGCAATGTGATTGGCTGAGACTGGTTCTATGTGTACCGTTATCAGCCAGTAATGCACTGTAATTGAAGCTCTCCATGTATTAATCTGCTACATACAGGTAACCTTGCATCATTGTGGCGCTTACAGATATCCATATAAGTAATTAATATAATTAAATAATATATACACATATTCATTATATATCCATTATATAAATCTGCTTTGCACCTTGATCCAACACCTACCACAACAATGTAACATTAACATTTACATTCTTAACATTTAGTAGCTTAATGAAAAACATAGTTACTATATATTTCACATATATTTACAGTAAAAACTGTAAAAAAGTAGAACCCTGATGGGATAATTAGAGGTGGGTGATATGGCACCATATTTCAGGGTTTAATATCGTTCACCATACTCCTTGACAAAACCTCCTTTAAAATGATATTAAATACCTTGGTCAAGGAGCATTTTCATTATTTTATTGTTTTATTTTGATTGCTCTTTTGGATCAGTGCAGTATTAAATGCAGGGAAACTGCAGGATGGCTCTGTGGCTTTTTTATTGAATCTGGTTGTAATTGCCCTCTGCTTGACTTCTGCTGTGGCACCATATAGTCTTGTGTAAATGCACTGTTTGTGCTCGGGGGAGCTGATTCAGGCAGTAGCTGTGCTGGTGATTGGGGGGATTAGAACGGTATATATTGGGAATGCTGGGATGGAGTCAGAGTGCATTAATATCAAACCCATTGATCAGGGCTGTCAGAGATCTACACTTCTGGTTCACTAAACCTAATACTGTACTTCAGATCCCATCATGAAGTCCTTATGAATCTGCCTTTCCCTCGGGTCGATAATTGAATATATCGAAAACATAGCAGCACGGCTAATCCCTCCATCAATCACACTGCCATCACTTTCCACAACCAGGAACTGAAATAAAAAGAATTCACTAAAGGGCTCAAATCTTATTGGATACCATGCATCAGATTCAGATCCAGTCCCTTTTGAAAAGAAGGTATACTTAAGAAAGCATTAAAATAATGTTCAAACTATGTATGGATTATCTAGCTCTTCTACAAAGTGTTTCCTTTTGTTAATAACGTGTTTTTGTGTCAGACTCTCAATTTTTGCCTTGCCCTCTCTATTGTTTCTTTGCATTGCCGGATTACTTTTGTATTTTTTAATACTCTTTTGCCTTTGCCTTTAATACTCTTTATCTGCTGCAATTGTCTGTGTATGACACATATTTTTTTCCTGATTATGCCCTGGTATATTGTTTCTATTTGCTGCCTTACTGTTACTGACCCTGCCTGTCCCTAACTACTTTTGTAAGCCTAGTCCCTTCATTAATAATATGTTTGTGTTTTCGGTATCTGCGAGTGTCTGTTGTATGTTTGGCCTGTGTGACAATAGTGCTATCATGGATACATAATACAAAAACAAGTATATCTTCCATTATAAACACTGTAGAGATGGAGTGAACGGTAATATAAGGTAAAACAAGCTCTACATTTAATCCTAATTTCATTTCTCTTTTTTTGTCTTTGATTTTACATATTCAGTGAAAAACAACAGTGATTTCTTCAACAATCTTCAGTGTTCAGTTAACCTCCCACATGAACCACAAGAACAGATAAACAGATAAACAAGAGCTTCCACTAAATCACTGACCTACTTCAGCAGCATTAATTAAAGCTCTTACTCGAGCCCCGAATTTCTAGCTAATGGGAAAACTTGCACAGCTGTATCTTCCTCCACACGACTGAGAGAAAGACATCTCCTTCTGTTGGGTGTTTTTAAGAATTTAACTCTTTTGTTTCCAGCGATTGGATCAAATATAGATTAAATACATTATTTTGTTAAACCAAAATACAAAGAAAATACAGACAATACAAAGAAATAGACAATAATGGATCATTGGGGTGTAACAAATATACTTCTGAGCATTGGTTGTTGGGATCAGCAATTTTAGTTAAATACTATATATATTTATATCAGATTAACATTGAAAGTGTTCAATAATTCTTTAAACTAAACCTAATTTAGTTTAAAGAATTATTGAACACTTTCTGTAAATCAAATAAACTTCATTTCACAGAGACCAATCAGATTGCTCTGTGGATGAGTTTCACCAGGTAAAAAAAGAACAGACCAGAGTGGAACAGAAACTACCCCACTGAGGAGTTTATTTAGCCACTCAACAGTGGAATACTTGGTTGAACTTTGCAGCAGAGAGTCCCTATAAGAATGGGTGGCCACCAGATCATACAAGGTTTGGCTAACCAGCAGCAGGAACTGTTCATAACTAAGGTGCTGAACCAGCAGGGCTTTCAGAACCTTGGAGAGCGCCGCACTGCTGGGAGGCCCATATGTTGAAGTAAGTTTACATGTGTAATTTAATTTTGCTCAAACTGTACATCCGTACACGACACGTTGGACACTTGTATCAGGAACTGCAATGAAAAAAAAAGATCGGTAGGTGCAGCTTGCCATCAGCTGCCGGAGCCCTGAGAGAGCACAGTTGGTCTTGCTCTCTCTGGGTGGGTACAGTACAGTAGATGGCACTCTCTCTTTCACCTCATCACTCCTAGGGTGATGTGGATCAGTACAAGGCTGCGTCTGTGAGCTGATGTATAAGAACCGCTGTATCAGAGTCACTGAGCTTTCCTCCGAGCGTTAGCGCTGTGATGCTACTCGGCAATGCTGGCAAGTGCTAGTCTTCACCCTCCTTGTTTTGGGGCATCGCTAGTGATGGGGGGGATATACTGCTGAGTAGCAGCTGAATGGGTGGTGTAGTCTTATCCACCAGGGCTTATTTCCATGGGGTATTTTATTATATATTATATAGTGGTTGTTTGCCTAGCTGATGTGTTGTTGGCTGTAAGAGCAAGTTACCATATTCTGCACTGTAAAGTGTGATAAAGTGCTGTAATGCACTCTGAGAACTGCAATGCAGGATTAAAGTTGCCATGCAATGAAAAAATAAACTTATTAAGTATAAAACTGTTATTGTAATCGGTAATTATACTTTTTGTTTTTGTTTTTACTCCTTAATGTTCCAGGGATTTAAAATATTAGTTGAATAACACAAATGTTTGCATGAATTGTTAACTCTGTGAAGGAGTTTATGGTAAAATTAAGTGCTGTATTTTACTGTAGATGAGATAAGTATTTTAACTCCCAAACAGTTCAGCTTTAAAAGAGTTAAAATTCCCAGAAAATAGTTACTTTAACTCTGTTATAGAGTGTATTGTATGTATATATACACTTAAAATGAGTTAATATTAACTTTCAGGGAGTTTATTCCTAAAAAACAGAATTTGCTATGCGGTTACCCTAATTTTACCCCATGTTAGGTAAAATATCCTTTTCCCTCCTGGTCACTTATCCAGGAATTCCAGCATCACTGTAACGCTCTTTCGCATCTTTCTAATTGCCGGGTTTTGTTTTGACAAGGCTCGTTCAAACGGTGATGCCACAGCTCCATTTAGCCTGGCTCCACCGACAGCCTCCATACAAGAAACGTTTTAATGAACACAATCTGAAACCTCCTTCCATTAGGATCAGTGGGCCTGGGCTGCGTCTGAATGGGATGCTGATGAGCCCGAACGTTATCCGTCACGGACGTGGCCAATTGGAGCGGACACAGAAAAACCCATCACCTCCATTCATCCGTGCAGGAACTGTTGTGCTCTTATTTAAAGCAGCCGGCCATCCTTTATCGTTAGGGGGCATTAGCTGCAGTTAGCGCTGATTTGCCGAACGGATGAATGAGTCGAGAGGTCCAGATGTGGAGTCGAGCTAAAGCCTTTTTTCTTTCTTTTTCTCTCTCTTTCTTTTTTGTTGGTGTCATTGAGAGGTTGCTAGCCGTTAGTCTTTAAACGTACTGCATTACTGAAGAGTACATAGCAGAGAGGTCACACCTGTCGAGTGTGAGCATGGTGAGCATGGTGGGCAAATTCAATGCAGTTCATTAAAAACAAAAAAAGCTTTGATATTTGGTGCTTCCAGCGTGACATGGATATTCAGTAAAATTCTTATAAATAATTTACAGTTTACTTACTATTTGCATCTCATCATCAAAGAATAGTTCCATTCAGAAGGAAGGAAACGAGAGGAGTGAATGGTGGTTGGTGGGTAGTCGTGCCAAACATGCCTGCATGAAGTCATGGAGTCATAAAAGGGTTTGAGTCTCAACAAACAAAGACCTGAGACTTGACCCAGTCTTACAAACAAAGATATGATGCTTGACCAAATCTCACAAAGACTCAGTCTCACCCAACAAAGACTTAACCAAGTCTCATAATCAAAAAAATGAAAGTTGACCAACAAAAAACTTAAAACTTAACCAAGTCTTAGCCAACAAAGACTTGAAACTTGACCAACAAAGTCTTAAGACTTGACCAAGTCTTACCCAACAAAGACTTAAATCTTGACCAAGTCTTACCCAACAAAGACTTGAAACTTGACCAACAAAGTCTTAAGACTTGACCAGGTCTTAGCCAAAAAAGACTTAAATCTTGACCAACAAAGACTTGAGACTTGATCAAGTCTTACCCAACAAAGTCTTGAAACTTGACCAACAAAGACTTAAATCTTGACCAAGTCTTACCCAACAAAGACTTGAGACTTGACCAAGTCTTACCCAACAAAGACTTGAGACTTGACCAGGTCTTACCCAACAAAGACTTGAGACTTGACCAACAAAGACTTGAGACTAGACCAAGTCTTACCCAACAAAGACTTGAGACTTGACCAACAAAGACTTGAGACTAGACCAAGTCTTACCCAACAAAGACTTGAAACTTGACCAACAAAGATTTGAGACTTATCTTGGACTTGCAAAAAATAAAATTTGTGAACATCTTTGCGATGGATTACTGCAGAACATTATTAGGAACAATATAACAGATTGACACAAAGTAGATATGCTAATGGATGCTCTACTTTATTTGCAGAGAAAACAATTGCTTTGAAAAGAAAAGAAAATGAAACAAAGAGGCTTTGTTTGTTCTCCTCCCTGCTGTAACAAGTCGTACCCTTTAGCCACACACTGTATGTCTGTCAAGTTAGCGTAGCTTTAGCGCGCTAATCAAATCCACGTCATGTTGTAGCCGCTGAGAAGACACAGTGACCGCGGTGCCCCTGCGACTGAACGATTACAGAAGCTCCTATCTTACATATTAATGTTTGCTTTAATGAAGACGCCGCCCACACAGCTGGAGGAGACGGAGGCAGGGTTAGCCGCTAGTCCCCCAGAGAGCTGTGGGCAGGAGGCTGCTGCCGTGCCTCAGAGAGGCAGCCTGGCGTTTAGCATTCAGGTGATGCCTGAGGGGGGGTGTTTGCTAAATTACTTCAAAAGCGGCGTGGCTGCAGCACGGGTTTCTTTTCTCTGCGATTCGGTGGCAAAATGCATTTATTATCTTTCAAGTCACAAGGCTAAATTAATTAAAAAGCAATTTGCCTACAAGGTGAGTCCGTCAAGCAACCGGATTAAAATGTAAAACAGAAAATGGGACGAAAACGAGGTAATGACGCATTGATGTTGTTGGACACAAACACAACAATAAAGAAACAGGAAAAAAGAAAACTGCTTCATCAGGCAGGACCGAATCTATCAGAGACGTTTACCTACATAATTAGTCTAAATTTTGGTGAACGAAGACAAAGACTTGAGACTTGACCAAGTCTCACAAAAAAGACTTGAGTCTCACCCAACAAAGACTTGAGACCTGACCAAGTCTCACCCAACAAAGACTTGAGACTTGACCAAGTCTCACAAAAAAGACTTGAGTCTCACCCAACAAAGACTTGAGACCTGACCAAGTCTCACCCAACAAAGACTTGAGACTTGACCAAGACTCACAAAAAAGGCCTTGAGTCTTTGAGTCTTGGATTTCTGTCCAAAGATTGAGACATGACCAAGACTTACAAAAAAGACTTGAGACTCACACAACAAAGACTTAAGACTTGACCAAGTCTCACCTAACAAAGACTTAAGACTTGACCAAGTCTCACCCAACAATGACTTGAGACTAGAAGTAGACTTGTGACCAAAGACCTGAGACTTGACTTGGAAAAAAAAAGATTGCTGTCAAGCAACTTGATTTAAATGTGAAACAGAAAATGTGAAGAAAACGAGTAAATGACGCATTGCTGTTATTGTTGTTGTTGGGTACGGACACGACGATAAAGAAACATTAAAAGAGGAAACTGCTTGATCAGGCAGGACCGAGTCTATTAGAGAAGTTTACCTACATAATTCGTCTAATGACCAGATGGAGGGAGCGGATGTGGGGGGGTGGTGCTCCATCATAAATTCGGTGAACAGCTGTCACAACCTCTGTGGAGGGAAAACTGAAAGAGAGGCAGGTGGAAAGAGATTTTCCATCACCCATCGCCGCCACACATCTGCCAATAATTACAGCCAGAGGAACAGTTAGCGTTTGTCAGAAGATATGATGGACGTGGCAGAGAGACGGAGGGAATGGAGAAATGGGAGGATGGAAAAGGAAGGAACGAGGAAATCGAGAGAAAGCAGGTCACGTTCTGCAGAATACATATATACAGTTGTGGTCAAAAGTTTACATACACTTGTAAAAAAACATAATGTTATGGCTGTCTTGAGTTTTCAATAAGTTCTACAACTCTTATTTTTCTGAGATAGAGTGATCGGAACACATACATGTTTGTCACAAAAAACAGTCATAAAATTTGGTTCTTTCATAAATTTATTATGGGTCTGCTGAAAATGTCACCAAATCTGCTGGGTCAAAAATATACATACAGCAACATTAGTATTTGGTTACATGTCCCTTGGCCATTTTCACGGCAACTAGGCGCTTTTGGTAGCCATCCACAAGCTCCTGGCAAGCTTCAGGTCGAATGTTTGACCACTCTTCTTGACGGAATTGGTGCAGTTCAGCTAAATGTGATGGTTTTCTTGCATGAACCTGTTTCTTTAGCACTGTCCACATGTTCTCAATGGGGTTTAAGTCAGGACTTTGGGAAGGCCATTCTAAAACCTTAATTCTAGCCTGGTTTAGCCATTCCTTTACCACTTTTGATGTGTGTTTTGGGTCATTGTCTTGTTGGAACACCCAACTGCGCCCAAGACCCAACCTTCGGGGCTGATGGTTTTAAGTTTTCCTGCAGAATTTGGAGGTAATCCTCCTTCTTCATTATCCCATTTACTTTCTGCAAAGAACCAGTTCCACTGGCAGCAAAACATCCCCAGAGCATAATACTACCACCACCATGCTTGACAGTAGGCATGGTGTTCCTGGGATTAAAGGCCTCACCTTTTCTCCTCCAAACATATTGCTGGGTGTTGTGGCCAAACAGCTCAATTTTTGTTTCGTCTGACCAGAGAACTTTCCTCCAGAAGGTTTTATCTTTGTCCATGTGATCAGCAGCAAACTTCAGCCGAGTCTTAAGGTGCCTTTTCTGGAGCAAGGGCTTCTTTCTTGCACGGCAGCCTCTCAGTCCATGGCGATGTAAAACACGCTTGACTGTGGAGACTGACACCTGTGTTCCATCAGCTTCCAAATCCTTGCAGACCTGCTTCTTGGTGATTCTTGGTTGACTCTTGACCATCCTGACCAATCTCCTCTCGGCAGCATGTGATAGCTTGCGTTTTCTTCCTGATCGTGGCAGTGACACAACTGTTCCATGCACTTTATACTTGCGTATAATTGTCTGCACAGTTGCTCTTGGGACCTGTAGCTGCTTTGAAATGGCTCCAAGTGACTTCCCTGACTGGTTCAAGTCAATAATTCGCTTTTTCAGATCTACACTGAGTTCCTTTGACTTTCCCATTGTAGCTTTTGTAGCTGAGTCTAATCACTGGGTCAAATGAGCCCTATTTAAATGGGCTCATGAGAAGTCAACAGCTGTAGTCAATCAGAATCACTTACAAGAATTGAAGAGGCCATGACATGAAGCTAATTTGATTGACACAACTCGCTACATCACCAAAATTGACAAATTTTGTTGCTGTATGTATATTTTTGACCCAGCAGATTTGGTGACATTTTCAGCAGACCCATAATAAATTTATGAAAGAACCAAATTTTATGACTGTTTTTTGTGACAAACATGTATGTGTTCCGATCACTCTATCACAGAAAAATAAGAGTTGTAGAACTTATTGAAAACTCAAGACAGCCATAACATTATGTTTTTTTACAAGTGTATGTAAACTTTTGACCACAACTGTATATATATACAGGGGTTGGAGAATGAAACTGAAACACCTGTCATCATTTTAGTGTGGGATTTTAGGTTTCATGGCTAAATTGGAGCAGCCTGGTGTTCAATCTTCATTAATTGCACATTGCACCAGTAAGAGCAGAGTGTGAAGGTTCAATTAGCAGGATAAGAGCACAGTTCTGCTCTAAATATTACAATGCACACAACATTATGGGAGACATACCAGAGTTCAAAAGAGGACAAATTGTTGGTGCACGTCTTGCTGGAGCATCTGTGACCAAGACAGCAAGTCTTTGTGATGCATCAAGAGCCACGGTATCCAGGGTAATGTCAGCATACCACCAAGAAGAACCAACCACATCCAACAGGATTAACTGTGGACGCTGTAAGAGGAAGCTGTCTGAAAGGGATGTTCGGGTGCTAACCCGGATTGTATCCAAAAAACATAAAACCACGGCTGATCAAATCACGCAGAATTCAATGTGCACCTCAACTCTCCTGTTTCCACCAGAACTGTCCGTCACCACAATCAATTACTGTGCTCTAAAACCAGGTGCTTCTGTTTCATTCTCCAAACCCTGTATATATATACTTTTGTAGCAAGTCCACATGGAGAGGAAGGGAAGAAGAAAGAAAGAAAGGAAGAAAGCTGTTACAGAGTTCTGAGAGAAGAAGGAAGGATGACCAGCGATGCTCAGCTCAGTCCCCCAGAGCCTCACATCCTGCCAACTCTTCCCTATAACCATTCAGTCACAGTCACAGAGCACACACACACACACACACTACACACACACACACACACACACACACACTACACACACACACACACAGACTACACACACAAACACACACTACACACACCTGCCTGTGAAGACCACACCATTACAGAGAAGCGTTTATCTGTGTTTCTCAACCATTCAGTAGGAAAGAGGATAAACGGAATAACATTTATGAGAATAAAAATCACGGATGTGCTTCAGCTCGCAGCTGCAGAGAGAGTTTAGTTGAGATGATCCTTTACAAACAAACAAAACAGCATTTTTAGGAATTTCTTTAATGATTCAAATGTTTAGTGTTATCTGATTTGCTCTGTTTATAATATAGTTATTATATAAACTGTAAAAAATGTACTTAATATTCATTGACATTAGTATGTCTGATAATCATAATATTTGGTGGAATAACCCTGGTTGGTTTTTAATCACAGTTTTTTTTATGCATCTTGGCATCATGTTCTCCTCCACCAGTCTTACACACTGCTTTTGGATAACTTTATGCTGCTTTACTCCTGGTGTAAAAATTCAAGCAGTTCAGTTTGGTGGTTTGATGGTTTGTGATCATCCCTCTTCCTCTTGATTATATTCCAGAGGTTTTCAATTTGGTAAAATCAAAGAAACTCATCATTTTTAAGTGCTCTCTTATTTTTTTCCACAGCTGCATATGTTGTTTCAACTAAGCAAACATGAGTTATATTCACTTGTTCCAGTAATTTGGTTTAATTTAGTTATTTAAGTGTTTTTAGAAGAGGAAGACGTACTGGTTGCAGGACATTATTGATGTTACAGTGGGCTGTCAATGGACCTGTATTAAAGATAATGGTAATCTGGTATAATACGAAGATTAAATGTGATTTGCTGCACTATAGGTGCCCATCACAATGGGATAAACTGTATTTTATGGTAAAAGACACAAAAAAAATTGCAGTCAATGATGGTGCTTTTAATTTTATCACCCTTACCCTTCAAAAAACCTGATTCTTCCACCGCTCTGGACCAGCAATGGTGATCTTCTGAAGGAGTTAAGAACTCCTGTACTGTACTTAATACATACTATACCCTCACAAAACTCAGCCAATTCAGGACTGGAGGAACATGGATTTTGCGCCAAGAAAACTATAAAAGTTGGCACCCTTAGTTAAAGACTTTCTGGCAGCATATCTATATTGTTTTTATCATCCTCCAATAGGGAAATGTGTCGGGTCACATTGCTTTTTGAATTAGTTTTTCTGGCAGAAACTGACTGTTCTCTTCACTCAATCCTTCCCTTCCCCTCTGAGGAATCATATAATCAACTAAACTTTAGCTAATAAAGCAGTGGAACAGCCTATAATATTAAATAATGGAGATACACTAAGAGACAAGGTGAGGCCAAGAGAACAAAGTCATATTAATACCGAACTACTGAAAAAAATTAGCCAAAAAATACTTTCGCTTAGTAGCAGCTTTCAGATCTGGTCTTATCTGGTTAATCAAATTGATTTCAAAATGACTTCATTGCCCAGCTTATCAAAAAAACCCATAACAGTGCTGAGTTTTGAGTATCTTAATACTGAAGTAGATTGATACTTAACTTTTAACTTAACTTAAGAAAAGTCTTAAACAAACCAGAATATGTTTTATAATTTAGATTCTTGGCTTTTTGGCTGGATATTCTCAGTCAGCTTTATGAGGTAGGGTCAGCTGTAATGTTCAGCTTTCAGTTAACAGCTGTGCTGAACTCATCAAGAAAGAGTTAATTACTTGAATTTCTTGTTTCTTAATCAAGTGTAAAGTTGTGAAGAGGAGGTAGAGTTGGACAGAAGGGGGCAGGAAACAGGAAACACCCGGGGACAGGTAACAAGGGGGCGGAGCTACAAATGAACAGGAGATAAAATTTTATGTAAACCAGACTTAAATCATTTGAGTTCAAAAAAACGTATGGGTTTACAGTGTAGATCACTTTAGAGCCACTAAAATGGTTCCAATGATCCCAGCAATGAGTGTACATAAACACACACATGCATACACACACAAACACACACAAACACACACACACACACACACACTCATACACACACACACAGAACGAAAAAAGAGCCAATTATTTCCTGCAAATTATTTAATTTACCGCATGGCTTCACTCTGATTTTTTTTTTTTACCCTTTCAGCCAGATTTTGGAAGTCCTTTATTGACCCCTGGTTTCATGTTTCTTAATGAAATGTATATTTGTATTTCAGCCAGAGCTCTGCTGATTAATGAACATCGCCTACTGACTCGTGTCTCATTAAACCATATAAACGTTGTGTGGAGCCGAGTGAGAATTTCCCGGGAAAAATGTTCGACTTTATCAGGTCAGCTCACGAGCAGCCAGGCTTGTCATGGCTCCGAACGAGAAATAATAAATAGTTCTGAGCTGAATTCATGTGCAGACATTTACAGGGGTTAGACAATGTAACTGAAACACCTGTCATCATTTTAGTGGGATTTTAGGTTTCATGGCTAAATTGGAGCAGCCTGGTGATCAATCTTCATTAATTGCACATTGTACCAGTAAGAGCAGAGTGTGAAGGTTCAATTAGCAGGGTAAGAGCACAGTTCTGCTCTAAATATTACAATACACACAATATTATGGGGGACATACCAGAGTTCAAAAGAGGACAAATTGTTGGTGCACGTCTTGCTGGAGCATCTGTGACCAAGACAGCAAGTCTTTGTGATGCATCAAGAGCCACGGTATCCAGGGTAATGTCAGCATACCACCAAGAAGAACCAACCACATCCAACAGGATTAACTGTGGACGCTGTAAGAGGAAGCTGTCTGAAAGGGATGTTCGGGTGCTAACCCGGATTGTATCCAAAAAACATAAAACCACGGCTGATCAAATCACGCAGAATTCAATGTGCACCTCAACTCTCCTGTTTCCACCAGAACTGTCCGTCACCACTATCAATTACTGATTTCTAATAAATTTCTAATAGAACTGCCTCTCTTTTAAGAGTGTATTTAAACACTGACCTACGCTACATAAAGACCTTTGTAAAAATGGTATATGTGGTCATACTGGGACTCGAGTTTTTAACCAGATTACAGTTTTACAGTCAGGTGAATAAAATTAACAGAATTACCTGAGTCAGACGGCTGAGAAACATCTTCAGTTCATTTCAGGGCAGATCAGCTTAAATCAGCTTCATCTAAAATGCAGAGGTAAGACTTTTACTTTTTTCTTTTCCACCTCATGAGTTGGAGCTGCAGTATGAGAATGAGCTCATCTATCTTTTACTGAGTGAAAAAAAAACTGACACTGAGAAACTTTCTCACCAGTCTTACATAAGAGAGGTGGGATGAATTATTTAGTATCTGCTGCACTTCTCATGCAGATTCTGATCATTTTTCATTTGTATTATTTGATTATTCAGAGCATCATTCTAATCCCTGCAAACTGTTTTTAATAAAGACTGCATATATATATACAGTTGAAACATACTGTAAATATAGTGTTCACATATACTATATGACACATATGCATGTTTTTCTCACTGTCTGACATGAAATCAGAATAAACCTTTCCTGTTTTGGGCCAATAAAAAAATGTGCCTTAAAATATGTCCACAAGTGTGGCCAATAAATCAGAAGCTTCCAAAGACATGACATTATAATATGAGCTGTCTCAAATTGTTTAAAGACATAGTAATCTTAGTGAATGTAAACTTTTTTTAACGTTTTAAAGTTTTGAAAGTAATAAAAATGCATACAAATATATATTTTTTTCTCTCTCTTTCTCATTATTCTGGCATTTGGCAAATATAAATAGGTTTTTTTTATGCTAATTGGCCTAAAACAGGATTGACTAAATTGATTAAAACAATCAGAAACGCATATATGTCTTTTTTATATAGTGTCTTTAAATTAAGAGAGCACGGAGTTTCTCTGATTTTGCTTTTTATAGCTATTCATATATTTGTTGTTTTATTCTGTAAACTACAGACATTTATCTCAAATTCCAAATAAAAATATTCTCATTTACAGCAATTATTTGCAGAAAATGAGAAATGGAGCGCTTTCAGACCTCAAATAATGCAAAGAAAACAAGTTCATATTTATAAAGTTTTAAGAGTTCAGAAATAATCAATATTTGGTGGAATAACTCTGGTTTTTAATCAGTTTTTTTATGCATCTTGGCATCATGTTCTCCTCCACCAGTCTTACACACTGCTTTTGGATAACTTTATGCTGCTTTACTCCTGGTGCAAAAATTCAAGCAGTTCAGTTTGGTGGTTTGATGGTTTGTGATCATCCATCTTCCTCTTGATTATATTCCAGAGCTGTATATTTGATGTCAGAGTTGGATCAGACTCAGAACTGGACATTCCATCTAGACATTGTACTCCTCCCTCATGAATAAATGATATAATTTGTGCTGTGGAGGAGGCGCTGTAACCTGACACATGTTCACCTGAGCCTTTATTTCACCTGAGGCCCATTCATACAGCCGAACAGCATACGGGTCCACTCTAACACTCCCTAACCCCCACCCAACCCCAACCCCAACCCCAACACAAAGACTCTAAAGACTCTAAAGACTCTAAAGAGTATGGAGGTGAGAAGACATTGAAGACCCCTCGGGACGTTCAGGTCCAGCTGGTAAATTGCCTAAAGCCTGTGGATGTAAGACGGAACTGGAGCTTATTAAGCAGAGAAAGCAGCAACCCGGAATTTAAGGTTTTTAAGGATTTTTACACCTTTCAACACTATTTGTTCTGGTTAAAATGGACTCTGGTTGGTTTGTACTGTTGGTTTGTTAGTGCAGTTCAATTGAGCTAGCGTGAAAACAGTAATCACACTGCTTTCGAAAGTTCAGCACCAAATTTTCAGCATTCTGTGTTAAAGCAGCTTTAAAGTGCACAGATATACACTCTGAAATACTATATTAATCTTCTTCTCACACACCAGGCAGATCTGACCAATCAGAGACGATTTGCTAACGTGTTTTTTGTTGCACAAATTTGTTTGCATTTAGGTTTTTCTGCATGTGTGGATCCAAACCAAACAGAGGGAGAAAATATACTCAGTATAATCTTATATATTAGTCAGATAATGCTAATTATTTACCACAGCTATGAACTAATGCTGTCTCTGCTGCTGTTTAGGTTTTTTGCATGTGTGAAACCAAAGCAAACAGAGGGAGAAAATATACTTCAGTTATTTGAGCTAAACTGCTGACGAGGCATAGTTTAATCTGATATATTAGTCAGAAAACGCTAATTTGTTACCACAGCTATGAACTAATGCTGTCTCTGTCTCTGCTGCTCCATGCTGATTACAAGCTAAGAGCACAGTATGTGCAGCATTCACTGCTAATGCAGCTGCGTGACTCTTTAAACTTGTGTTTCAAAAAGAACAGCGGCAAATTTTCAGTGTTCTGTGTTAACGCAGCTTTACACGCGGTTTATAAGTTTGTGCCTGTGTGAAAACAAACCAAACAGACGGAGAGACTCTCCAAATAAACACATAAACTCATCAACTGATCCGGATCATAGAAACTTAAAAGTAAACGTAAAAACGACTTTAAGGTGACCTCTTCCTCTGGAGTACTAATAGGATAAAAATGAAAGGAAGCAGAAAAGCTGGTGATTTTAAAGATCAGGCTGAAGACTGACCCCCAGCTTGTGGAACGGGTTTATTGAAAGTCTGCAGGAGTTCCTCGGCTCTGCTGAACAGGGAAGGTTGTGCCTCTGAAACCTGAAGCTCTGAGATCCGAACACTGAGCCCCAGAGGATCAGCTGAAGCTCAGACTGACAGCAGGTCTGTGAGGAAACAGCCCACGTTTAATGTTCCACCATCAGGGAGAGACAGAGAGACTCACACTACAGCCTGAGGAGGAGGAGGAGAAGAACGAGGGACTGACTTTCATACAGAGAGAGAGAAAGAAAGAGAGAGAGAGAACTTCTGGAGGAGAATAAGCAAATTCTGAGTCAGGTAAGAACCTTCTTACACTTTTCTCACACCTAAAACTGTGTAGTTTATACCTTATAACAGTTTTGCTACAAGATTTGTTTAATTTAACTAAAATAAATGTGATAAACGTTATATATTATAAACATTATGGTAAAACTTTCTATGAATAGCATGTCTATTAGACTCTATAAATATTATACACTTTATAACACATTATAATGCATTCTTAAAGCATTATAAACATAATAGCCATGTTTATTATGCCTTATGGTTTGCAATAATAAAATCACGATAAGCTGGGTTTCTAAACTGTGTTAGAAGACAATACTATTAGTTTTATACTATTATATATAAGTAGACTTATTGTACAGTTTGTAAATTATAAACTGGAGTATACTAAATAGTATAATTATTTTAATCACTCTTGAATTAGACTTGTCATGAATATAATAATAGCTTATAGTCTTTTATAATGTATTATAACATGTCTCTTTGTCCCTTGTGTAAAGTGAAAGACTTAAAGACTTTTATTGTGGTAATAGTTTAATAATATAATAATAATATATCATACATTTTTATAAAAGTGTGTAGCCATGTTTATTATGCATTATGAATTGTGATCATAATGCATTAATAGCTATGACCCCGTTTGCTGAGTGCATTATAACTAACAAAGCTTCTTACTTATAAACACACTCTGGAAAATAGTAAAATTATTTTTTAATCACTCATCAATAAGACTTAAATCTTAAATATATTAATGACTTATAATCTTTTATGATGTATTATAACATCATTATAATATGTCCTTGTGCACCTTGTGTGAAGTGAAAGACTTACGGACTTTCATTGTGGGAATAGTTGAATATAGTATGAATATTAAGAGAATAAAGTTATAATATTACAAGATTAATGTCATAATATTACAAGATTAAAGTTGCAATATTACGAGAGAATAAAGTCGAAATGCAGTTTTAACTGCTTGGGCTGCAGTTTAAAAAGTTTGGCGGGAAAAGAGCCTCTTCAGCTCATGATCTGTTTCAGGGCTGCTGTGATTGCCATCAGTTATCTACATTTCTAACCTGCTGCTTATTAATGCTGTGGTGTTACGGTTCGATAATACAGCATCCAGATTTTGAAATGGTGGCGTCCCATTTCCATTGCAAATTTAGTAGAGTAAATTTAGTTGCATCTCTGCAGCTCCAGGTATAAAGGGAGGAGGAACATCAGTGCTGTTACAGGTAAAAAAGAGAAAGAGAACATTGTTTTGATAACTGCAGGGATGTGTGTGAAAGAGAGAGAGAGTGCTAAAGGAAGCTTTAAATACATTATTCACAACTTTCTCTGATGTGTTACGTAAACAGCGCACACACACACACACACACACACACACACACACACACACTCCCGCTGAGGGATTACAGAGCTGAGGGATGCAGTGTATCGCCGACAGGTGAAACGCTGGTCTGAGTGTTGTGTTTCCAGCCCCTGTGGTGTACCTGTACCTGTACCTGTACCTGTACCTGTACCTGTGGGAAAAATCCCCTCGCCGGCTACATCTCCATCAGTGCAGTCAGCATCGTTACCGCCGACACCCGTCTCTCCCTCTCTAATTGTGTTGCTGATAAGACTAAAACCTGTTAACATATAGCGCAAGGGTATATAATCAGAATTCAGTTCGGTCCAGTTAGAGAAAATTTCATCATTTCACGTCCTTTTTAACTTATGTTATGATTCAGTGTTATATCCTGTTTACTGAAGAAGCCTAATATTAGTTCTATCAGTGTTTTATTAATGTCATTAACAACTGAAAGACAACAAAAGAAACTAATTACAAATACTATTCAGTATATTTCAACAATATGTATTGTTTTAAATAGGTCTGTCACAATAATTACATAATTAATTTATGTATCTGTATGTCAACTTTGTTTCAAAATGCTATATTTATTTTATTTCATTTTATTCATATTAAATTTATATCAGAGTTAGATCTAGATTAGACCTGCCATAATAATTACATAAATGACAAATCACTCAATATATGGAGAGATGTTTGCTGAACTTGGCCAGAATATCAGCTTTGTTAAAAAGCAGCTTTTTTTATTTTATTTAATATTATTTTTATTATTTCTGTTAGTATGTTTTATAACTGTAGTATTTTCATTTATTTTTCTGGTGTGCACCATCTAAATTAACTTAGCCTTTCTCGCTTTATTCTACAACTGCAATTACTTACTGCGTACTTTGCCCGTGTGTGGCTCCGCCCTCCTGCATCTGCACAGATCTGATTGGCTGAGGAGAGCATTTAGTAATCTTACAGAACATGTGATTGATCTGTGAGTTCACTGCACTGCAATTAAGCATGTAAAATTATATTTCGAAGTCTGGAAACTGGAACTGTGTCAGAATTAAATCCTTCTCAGTAGTTTATAGGTTTGGGGCCACATTTAACATTTAACAGATGTTGCAGCTGGGCCTGTAGATCCTGCACACTCATAGATTGCCAAAGCAGGTGCCCCACCCAGCCCCGTAAATGCTATATATATATTTATATATATATTTTGTAATTGGGCACAAGAAGGAAATGTTGCAATTAGATAGAGATGTTAGTGGGAAACCATTGCTGTATGTATGTGAGCATGATCCTGCTGAAAAATACTGCTATCAGTTGGAAGCCCTGCCACATGTGATGATCCATTACAGGGCTGCTGTGATTATCATCAGTTATCTACATTTCTAACCTGCTGCTTATTAATGCTCTAGTGTTACACTTCGATAACACAGTGTCCAGATTTTGTTGTAGTATCACTAATCTCACTACTTTACATTGTATTAAAGTGGCATATCTTTAGTGTTGTCTCAGGAAAATATATAATAAAATGTTCTGGAAGTGAAACATTGGCAGTAATTTTGTCCCTGACTGCAGCTCGGCCAGAACTCCTGCTGTTCCTGTAACAGACCTGCTATTACCTTGACAGGACATATTTGTCCCTCACGGGGACTTCCAGTTCCACAGATAAGACCAGTAAGTGTCAAAACCAGTTTAATATGAGAGGATGTTGAGCTGACTTACAGTAAAACTCTTATTTTATTTTATAACCTAAACACCATTAAAAGCCCTGCAGATCTTCCTTCTGCAGCCTGGAAACAGCAGGACCTTCATATAAGGTTATATGAGGTTTTCAATTTAGTAAACACTGCAGCACTGATGATTTTTGGGTAAAATAAAGGATTTTAAGTGCATCTATTAGCGCAAAAAATATGGTACATCATATATCGATATATCTATGCTGATGAGCATGGTGGTCTCGAAATGATGGAAATTTCTGCCGTATTGCTTGATTATCTTTGCAAAGGAAAAGTGGAAAACAGGTGCGCCACTGACTGAATACAACCTAAACACAATTAACAAGGCGCACTAACAATGATTGTCTATTTTCTGGTCTATTTTTATACATAAGGAGCACCGGATTATAAAGCACACTGATGTTTTTGCTGAGTTTTGACTTTGGATGTTAAAATAAGATGCTGAACTGCTGCTGCTGCTTCTGCTGTTTATCTGTTGACAGATGGAGAGGTGATGGAGATTTACTGAAACCTAATGGGACTCAGAAGTTGGAGATTCCCCAGCCGCTCCTCTCCGAACATCAGCGAGGTAAAGATACAGGAAGTGTTTTAGACAGGCTGTCATGTACTGAAGCTTCAGGAGTAGATTTTTTATTTCCTTCTTTTTTGTAGTCTGAGGATTGTAGTGTCAGTGCCATTTGGTTTGTATGGAAGTGAAAAACAGTGTTAGATAAATATCTGTTTTTTATATACTTTTAAAAGCTCATTCTTAAAAGCATTTTTGTACTAATAACTGACTTTCCCAAACTGTACCCACAACTGAACATCACCGTTGAAATATGGTTGAAGTAATATCTGTTGTTGTTTCAATGTTGAAAGAACAATTATTTTTTTTAATGTGTGTGCAAACATTTAAATTTTAACATTGAATCAACATAATATCCTCCACCTTCTGTCCCCACATGAGATTAAAAGACTCCGATTCCCAGCATGCTCTCTCACCGGACTTGCCTGACTGGCGTTCACGCTCCCCAAGCTTCTGATTGCCCACACCTGTCTGTCTTTGTATAAATACCTCCATGTTTCCGTTTCCTATTGTTACCTACCCTTTTTATTTTATTGTTTTTGTTTTAATATTCTATTGCTTTGCCCTTTCCACTTTTTGTTTACCATTGCCAAGACTTTTTTTCATATTTTTGTCTTTTTTTTTAACTTTTTGCCTAGCCTTTTATCTGATTGAATTTCCCGTGTGTGACTCTTTTGACTGAACACTCTGGTATGTTGTTTTTTATCGCTACCATTTTAAAACTGACCCTTCCTGTCTCTGACTACCCCTGTAAGCCTTTCCCTTTTGTTAATAAATATTTTTGTGTGTCTTGTCCTTGAGAAGACCATGTTAAACAGACCTTAGACAGTTTATCTTTTTCTGTAAATCAGCAGCTTGCTAAGAAAATGAAATGAAGACTCAGACAGGATAAATTAATAACCAGGCGTCCCTGAAATATTTCAGCTGACTTTCTTATGTAACATGTTTTCAGTTTTCTGCACAACACAGGACTCTCACTGTTTATTTTTTCTTTTTTCATACACTTTTTTAAATTTTTTACATGCTTCTAAAGCCTGATGTTAATGTTTCTCTCAAACATCTTTGAGAGATGTTAAGCTTTGGAGTGGACTAAAAACAGATAGAGCAGTGGGTTACGAGCAGCCGATCACCCTGAAAGCCTCAGTTTTGAGTTTTTATGCTCTTTTTTTTGTCCTGATTCTTATTCGCCCCTTAGGTTTCATAATAAACCTCTGTGAGTGTTTTTTTTTGGCTGTTTTTTCAGCTCAGGCAAAGTTCTGTTCTTAAGGCGGAAATAAAATGTCATAAATGTCACTAATGCATCTACAGCATCTCAGAGCTGTTCAGAGGCATTTGGGGGAACTGCTGTGTTTTTAAGACTCTCAGTTAGAGGCTCTGTATTTGTGATTGTTAAAAATTAAATTGCCAAACAGGCTTTTTGTGTAAAATCATAGTGAATCCACTTTGGGTTCTTAATGCAAGCTTTCAATAAACTGTATGTTCGGTTCACATTAGAAACCTGAGACTCTGTTCATACCATATATATATATATATATATATTGAAATTGTCAACACACCACCACTGTGCTAAAATCTCAGGCTCACTCTCGCGTTGTCTCTCTTTCACTCACACTGTCTGTTTTTCGCTAACTCGCACCGTCTCTTCCTCTCTCTCACTCTTGTTGTCTCTCGCTAACTTGTGTTGTCTTCCGCTAACTCACGCTTTCTCTTGCTAACTCGCACCGTCTCTTCCTTTCTCTCACTCGCTTTGTCTCTCGCTAACTCACTTTGTCTCTTCCCATCTCTCACTCGTGCTGTCTCTCTCTCACTCGCTAACTCGCTTTGTCTCTTCCTATCTCTCACTCGTGCTGTCTCTCTCGTTGACTTGCTTTGTCTCTCGCTAACTCGCACCATCTCTTCCTATCTCTCACTCGCTTTGTCTCTAACTCCTGCTGTCTCTCACTCTCTCTCACTCGCGCTGTCTCTCTCTCCCTCCCTATCTCTCACTCGCACTGTCTCTTCCTATCTCTCACTCGTGCTGTCTCTCTCATTAACTTGCTTTGTCTCTCGCTAACTCGCACCATCTCTTCCTATCTCTCACTCGCTTTGTCTCTAACTCCTGCTGTCTCTCACTCTCTCTCACTCGCGCTGTCTCTCTCTCCCTCCCTATCTCTCACTCGCACTGTCTCTTCCTATCTCTCACTCGTGCTGTCTCTCTCATTAACTTGCTTTGTCTCTCGCTAACTCGCACCATCTCTTCCTATCTCTCACTCGCTTTGTCTCTAACTCCTGCTGTCTCTCACTCTCTCTCACTCGCGCTGTCTCTCTCTCCCTCCCTATCTCTCACTCGCACTGTCTCTTCCTATCTCTCACTCGTGCTGTCTCTCTCATTAACTTGCTTTGTCTCTCGCTAACTCGCACCATCTCTTCCTATCTCTCACTCGCTTTGTCTCTAACTCCTGCTGTCTCTCACTCTCTCTCACTCGCGCTGTCTCTCTCTCCCTCCCTATCTCTCACTCGCGCTGTCTCTTCCTATCTCTTACTCGCACTGTCTCTCTCACTCGTGCTGTCTCTCTCTCACTTGCTTTGTTCAAACTTTTGACTGGTACTGTATGCAACAAAAAGCTTTAAGAAATCTTATTGTAAAAGAGTTATGTAGTTACTATTTTGTACAATAGGAATATGGCAGCTTTACCTCAACTATTGCATATGCTCATTTTTATTGTTTTAATATGGATGAAGATATAATTTTAAAGATTGCATTGTGTAGATTCACATTTAATGCTTTTTATTGTTTTGTTGTTAAAATACAGATGTCATTGATTAAAACTGTGAATAAAAAAGGGCAGGGACGGAAGAGGCATATGTTATATAGATTAAGTTATAGATATAGATTAAGTTTATAAAACTATAGATTATACATTCATGGGAGTATGATTTTATTCAATACTCTCTTTTTTCTCTCTCTTTTTTCTGTTAGGCGGTGAATAAGGAGTCGTATCCTCTCCTTCATAGAAATGCTCTGGCTCCGTGGAGGCTCCTGAGGAGCAGAAGGGAAGATCTGGACGGTGAGCAGCGATGGAGACAGACGTCTCCCTCTCTCTGCAGCTCGACTCGTCCTGATGAACCTCAGAAAGTAAAGGTGGGTTTATCCAGCGCTGCTCCTCGATTAATCCGGACCCTCAGCGTACCTGAGACCAGCTCCACCTGCCCTCCACCTGGATTCTCCTCCATCACCATCACCGCTCGAAGACTTTCCTTCAGCGGGGAGCTCTCCAACCAACAAACCCTGGTGAAAATATATATATTTACTATATATATGTACTTAAAACATATTGAGAAAAATGTCTAAGTATGCTGTAAATATACCAACAGATGTATGTTCTTACTTAAAATATATTAAAAGTACATTAATATTATGCTTTCTTCAAATGTTTCAAAGTAATCTTTGATAGATAGATAGATAGATAGATAGATAGATAGATAGATAGATAGATAGATAGATAGATAGATAGATACTTTATTTATCCCGAAGGAAATTTGATCATTCTTTTTAAAAAGTACACTATATATGTGTATTTTAAATAAATAGATTACTATGAACTACTACAACACTTTTAGTTTAATGTAATTCAATATACTCCTAAAATACTTATTTCCAAATATACTTTTGCACATTTTTAGCAAAGTGTGTTAAAAAGAACTGTTACAGTATTTCATTTAAAGTACAACGTATCATGTTTTCAACTTATTAGAAAGTAAATTAAATCACTAGTACTAATAAAAAAATAAGATAAAAATAAAAAGTAAATTTGTAACAGATTAAACATTGTAGTACAGTATATTAAAATATATTTTTATACCCAACAAAGTTTAAAAATATACTAAAAGTGCGCTGCTTACAAAAGACAGAAACAAGAAGCATGTATATTTGTACTCTAATGTAAAAATATAGATCACATATATATAACATATAACATATATATAACATATATATAGCTTTGGATATTTGAAGAAACATCAAAGCACTGTTGTAAGTCGCTCTGGATAAGGGCGTCTGCTAAATACCATAAATGTAAATGTAAATGTAAACATCAATTATTAGTACATTGCTAATCTAATATACCTGGTGTATAATAATAACAATAATAATAGTGATTCTGTTGTAATAATCATAATCAATAAATGTTTTATAATTTTACTGTGAGCATATTTAAAATATGATGTTACATACTGTACATGAAGTAATATGTTAAAATGTATGTTACTTAAGTATATTTAAAATACTGTAGTTCTATATTAGTACAGTTAAGTAGATTTGTGCACAATTTAGGAAATACTTCTGTACTGTTTTTTTTTAAATACAATTAAAGTATAATAAGTACTTTAAAAAAGTTCCACTAAATTTTAGCACTCAAATGTACTTTAAATATCTGATTCATAATGTGGCTACAAGAAAACACTTTATTGCACTAATTAAGCGTAATAATAATAATAATGCTTAGAGTACTTTTATCTACTTTTTTTCACTAGGGAGGACATCAAGGATTAAACCCCATGACCCGACCTGAGCTGCTTCATCATCATCATCGAGCATCCTCTTCCTCAGGAGTGAGATTGAGAGATAATGATGATGATGATGATGATGATGATGATGGTGATGATGATACAGCAGTAAAGAAGAAGATATCAGGAGAGAAGATTCCTGAACACAGACACAGTTTTACTGATAGTAGAACATCCAGAAACGAAGCTCATGAAGCTCCTCCAGTCTCAAAACGCCACATCTTTCGCTCCTGTGCTCACCTGGACCTTCTACCTGGACCCTCCCAGTCCTCCAGCTCCATCCTTTACCTGAATAAATCCTTCTCTATATCTCTGGGACGCCCTTCTCCTCAAACCATGCAGAGATCCACTCTCTCACTTCAGCTCAGAGGGAGTTTCAGCTCCTCCAGTGACTGGAATTTACTGGATTTTACTCAGAATGGAAAAGGAGAACAATTACAGTGCTTTGAGGACACCACCTCCACCTCCTCCTCCATCACCTCCATCACCTCCATCACCTTCACCACTGTCAACTCCAGACCCACCAGCTCAGACTCCACTCCAGCGACGGACACTTTAGCTCCGGCTCCATTCAGAGCGAGGAGCCACTCATCCTCATCTTCATCCTCATCCTCAGCAGCAGCAGCAGCAGTATCTGGATCTGTGGTCCGGCTGAATGGAAAGACTAATGGCGTCTCTGGGCCTCAGAAAAGCAGCAGTGGAAGAGGAAGTCCTGATGACTCAGGTAGGAATAAAATCCAGCATCTATTATTGCTGTTTCCATACAAATGGATCCATCAGACTCAAGTAGTTTTTATTGTCAATACTGCATATGTACAGGACATACAGAGAATTGACATTACGTTACTCTCCTTCCCAATTTCACAGCAAGTACAGATAATAGATATAATAAAAGAGAATGGGAGACACTATGGGTACAATACAGCAGGGACACAAATAGACACACATGAGACAAAAACAATTATTTTAAGGGACAACATGGATGTGTTCTTCTTTTTTTCTTTCTTTTTTTTACTGCCTTTTCAAAGTACCGGGTCGGGACTCAGTATGGACAGATACAAAAAAAAAAAAACTGATTCAGAGACAAAAAAATGTTATTGGGACATCCCTACCGCCCAGTATAAGTTCAAGTTACTTATGGAGCTTTTTATGTAAACTTTAAGAAGTTTACTGATTTTTCTTTTGTTTCTACTGACTGTTTAAAACTGTTAAAAACATTTATATTGTAGGAGTAGTATGATTTTGAAATGAACCAAATCACTAGCTGATAGCGCCCTGGCTTACCGGAACACTCAGGATTTCTCAGTGTAGCGCTGTTGGGCAGCATTTATATCCAATTAGTGCTGCAGATAGTGGTTATTGCTAATGCTAATGCTGCTGCACCTAGCCTTAGTGCTGGAGAAACTTCACTAAAAACGCACCCTTAGAGAAACTATTGGGAATCTAAGCTTACTGTAAATAAATGAAAGCACTCAGAGAGAAATCTGAGTAGATTAACATCCAGCACTCGATTGACTTTGAAGGAAAATGTTTTTGTTGTTTACTTAGACACTTCCCCCCAGCTTCCCCATTAGAAGGGAAACATGGCGACACCCTTACTCACTTCGATTTAGGCATCCTTACTAGTGTCACTTAATGAGCCTTATTATTCAGTGTTCTTTATTTATGAAAATAGACCAGAAAATTGACTTTTAATTGATAGTGCGCCTTATAATACAGTGTGCTTATAGTCTGAAAATGTTATTATTCAGTGTGTGCCTTATGCTTGAGTTTATGTTGAAATATGTTATGTTGCGTTTTCTCTGGTGATCAGTGCTGCTGGGGAATCTCTGAAGCACTATAATAGTGATATCAGAGCTGGAGTGGAGCTCTCATTACTCTGCTGGAGGTTCCTCAGTGCAGGAATCAATCCAAACTGAGTTTGGGAAGAACAGATAACTTATTTAGTATAAAGAGAAGATCTGAGGGGCAGGGACTGTGAGAGTGTTTGCTCGACACTGAGTGGTAGGTTATCCTGAGGTAACTAAGATATTGGGATGGAAACTCTGCTTTTAATCCCCGGAAAAGCCTGGAAAATATATTGTCCGTTAAAAAAAAATTGTGACAAGTCTAGACCTAGTGTCACATTCTCATCCTGTTTTGTGTCTTGTAGCTCCGCCCCTTTGTTACCTTCCCCAGGTGTTTCCTGTCTAATTCTGTATAATTATCCACCTTTGTTTCTGTGTTCACTTGTCGGTGCTTCACGTCAGATAGGTTACTCGTTCCATGTCTCAGTTTATTTCTTGATTTTGTTAGTTAGTACAGTTTGTATATTCATCCTGTTTAGTGTTTATTATTATAATTTTTTTATTATGTTTTTATGAAATAAAACAGTTATTCTTTACACAGTAAAAAACATTAGATTGACATTGACCCACACGGTACTTCTATTATTGGATGTTGTTTAATTGCGGTATTATAAAGTGAAAGTAATGGCTGGGTGTGTGTGTTTTAATCTGATTTCTCTGTAATTAGATAACTCTAGAGGGAATATAAGAAGCTCTGAAGACGGCCGAGCGCTGAGAGTTCGTTCTGATACGGTTCTGAAAGTTCAGGAGTGTCCAGTTTCTCCACACGTGCTGAATTGTAGCTGCGGATGCAGCAGAAACCAGCCCGGCTTCCTCAGCCTGAAGGTACAAAAAAAACTTCAAGAGCATTAGCTATAGCCCTGCTTCAATTTAATTCTATTTATTTGTATCTGGAGAGAGAAAAGAATTTGTGGCTGATTTTAATCCTATAATTCCTTTAATGGCTTCAATAGTAATATATTGTAAATTTATATTAAACTTGTGTTTAGCTTTTGAGAGATAGCTATTTTGAATATTTAAACATTAAGTATTTTGGGGTCATTTACAGTGTTTATGGAACTATTTATAATATTTAGTTTTGTAAAGGAAGCCGTATTATTGGCATATCTCTTTTTTTTAAGGTCTATTGTTTATTATTGCAGAAAATACTTAGTTTCCAACTAATAAATATAGGTTTAATACATGCTGTGTTTAAAACGTAACATATTAAATTATATTGGTTATATATTAATGTGTGAATGTGTGCAGGAGGCTCTGGAGCTCTTTCGACCCGACTTCATCTCCCGCTCTCAGAGACGAATCCGCAAACTGGAGCAAAAGACCAGAGAGAGGCGGAGCTTACAGAGCACAGATGAGATGGGGACGGACTCAACCAATAGGAAGCAAAATTGCACCAAGCCACATCCACTTAGTGGTAAGTTAAATATAATTTTTTATATAATTTTTGCAGATCAACCATCACATTTTCAGCAGAATTGTTTCAGGAATCACACATCCTTGAGAAAAGTCAAGAGTAAATAAAGTACCGTATTTTTCTCGCTATAAGCTGCACTTAAAAGCAGCACAGCAGTGCCAATATTACACATTATAGAACAAACTTCAAGTGTATTTTTATTGTATTTTGAGTTAAAGAGGAGGAGAAAATAGGATGTCTTTGGTTATAAAAACTCCGCCAGTTAAAATAGTGCCATTGCTGCTCTGTTTGTAGCTGTTGCGATGTTTGGCTTGTAAGCGCTGCTGCATGGTTGCTAGGTTACCTGTATGTGGTGGAGTAATGGAGAGCTTCGGTTACAGTGCATTACCAGCTGATAACGGCACTCATAGAACGCCACTCAGCCAATCACATTCCAGATTCTGAACTAATTGTGGTATACAGTAATGCACGGTATGCAACAGGAGATTTTGGCAATACTTCGCAAAGACAGAGAGCAAAAAACATGCGTTTATTCAAAGAGAGCTTTTATAGTAATTGTAAAGAGCAGTTGCCAAAATTATGGCATTAATGGACCTTAAAACTCGATAACTAGCTATTTTATAGACCTTGCTGTTTTAGAGCAGATCATGCACAGCGCATTGTGATAACGTTATTGTAGGGAATTTAGGTTACTTTGGTGTAGTAAAGCCTGCATGGTTGCCATGGCAGCCACCTTGCAGCAGTAGCAGCGGTGCAGCTGCAGAGGTGACTTCAGATGAGTGCTGCAGTCCCGCAGACGCTGCAGTGGGTCTGAATTACGTTGTTTTAGGGTGTGCTCATACCGAGGGCTCTCAGATCAACAGCGATTCCGGATTAAAACAGGCGTTTTTATTTTAATGCATTTACTTTTCAGGGTTCGCTCACTACAGGACCCGTCGTGCATTATGCAGATATGTCTCACGCTCGATTCTGCAGGTCCCTGTGGTGCACAAACATAAAAAAAACTCCAGCCTCTGATCTATAGGCCACTAAACACTGTGAATCTACAGTTACTGTAAATCTTACCAAGATAATCGAATAATCTTACCTCAGCTTTTCTCTTTATCAAAGACACAATTCACCAGAGCAGTGTCCTCAGAGTGCAATTAAACTCACAGTAATGTCTCTGTGCTCTCCAGAGTTACATTTAACACTGTCTAACTCTAAATAACTCTGTAGTGTTAAAATAACTTTATCTCAACTGTTAAAATTTAAGTTAAATTAGAGTTAATTCAATACCATATGCAGTCATATATTAACTCTATGTAACTGTCATCAGTGTCAACACATTTTACCCCACATTCATTTTCGGAATTTCTCCTAAAACTATATACCAGAGTATGATTTCACTTAAAACTTTATGAATATGAACTTGTTTTCTTTGCATTATTTGAGGTCTGAAAGCTCTGCATCTTTTTTGTTATTTCAGTCATTTCTCATTTTCTGTAAATAAATGCTCTAAATGAGAATATTTTTATTTGGAATTTGGGAGAAATGTTGTCTGTAGTTTATAGAATAAAACAACAATGTTCATTTTACTCAAACATAAACCTATAAATAGCAAAATCAGAGAAACGGATTCAGAAACTGAAGTTTCTTATTTTTTTCAGAGCTGTATGTTATTCATGCATTTTTACATATGAATCAGGATTTAATATTAATATTTGAAGCTTGATAAAGAGATGAGAGGGGTGGATTGTGGGTAAATCAGTGTACTCATGCCCCCTGCTGGGCCTGATCTAGTCCTACAAATCTTAAACTGTAATACTGATGGTTCATGAAGGCCAGAGGTGGGGAATTCAGCACAGTCCAGATCAATTTGCTGATTCCCTTCAATTGTCTTGCTCTAGAATAAAAAAACTGTAATTAATTTACCAGATAAAGCACAAAAGCACAGAGCAGGAATCTAGGCCTGTGGGAAAGGGGTTTCTGATTCCTGATGTAGGGCTTATATTATGTATATCGTAATGCTAATGCTGCTGCAGCAGTGCTAGCCGAGGTTAGCAGCAGGCCACAGGCCAGTAATCCTCGCCTCTGAATGACAAAAGAGCTAGCGCTTAGCGCAGTTAGCGGCTAATGGAGAAAATCTCCTGTATAACTCTGTACTTCAGTGGAGTGTCTTTACTGCTCCTTAATACCTGACTGATAGAGTTCATACATAAGACAAACTGATCATTTTGATAAAAGTGCACCTTTTAGTGGTCTTTTTGAACATATAATGGTTACATGTGTTGTACAACCTTGAATCGAACAGTTGCAACAGTATAAAAAAGGGCAAAATGTTTTTTTTATTGTATACCGTATGAACCCAAGATCAATTATTTTTTGTGTGGCCAACTTTTTTTAATTTAATTTGGTTAAATACATCTATTCCTGCATTTCTGGTCTGTAACACATTCCAAAACACTATTGGGACAGAGGACATTTAAGAAATAGGGGATAAACACTGAATAATAATTATCTGGAACTATTAACTATTGACTAACCTCCACGACCAATAAAAAACGCTCAAAATTGGAAAGATATTAAACCTCCACGACCAATAAGAATTGCTCAAAATTGGAAAGATATTAAATCTTCACAACCAATAAAATCACTCAAAATCGAACAATTCAAAATCCTCCACAAGCAATAAAAATTGGCTAAAATGGGAAAAACACTAAACTTACAAAACCACAAAAAAATTGCTCAAAATCAATTGATACTAAACCTAGTTTTAAAACTTAGTATTGTTTAGTATTTTTACATTTGTAGTGATTTGTATTGGTTATTGTTGATTACAGGTTTGTAATTAAATATATTAAAAATAATTTAAAATACAATTAAAATGATATTACTTTACCACATTACCACTGTATGAATGACTGTCTGAGAAACACTGTATTGTAAAAAATATATAAAATGCTCTGAGATTAGGGGTATGTGGTGTTTTTTATTATTTATTTATTTGTATTTAAGCTCTATAAGCTGCTAAACTCCAGCATTTTATACCTTTTTCCTCTTTTTCTTCTTTCTATCTGTCCTCTAGATAACCTTTTCAAACCCAAGGACAGGGTGATTTCGGGCAAGGAGATGCAGCTCAGATCTCGACGGTAAGTCAACAGACACACACACACACACACACACACACAGGCATGCATATTGCATTACCTTCCCCTGATAACAGTAGTGTTTTATCTGTGTTTGTGAAGCAGTGCAGCAGAAGCTCCTGATCTCACTGTATCGACTAAAACACAACAGAATTCCTGTAAAACGCAAATCCAATTATTCCCCTCGCCTTCAGCCTCAGCAGCAGCAGCAGCAGCACACGGACAGATCTAACGCTGCTTATCGTGTGTTTCTGTGGAAAATGCTGTAAAGAACAAAAGCCTGTAAGAACAGAATCTGTTAAAGAGGAAGAGAACATCTCATCTAATACTGAGAAAGTGAAATTAATTAAATTAATTCATATTTACCCGCTGATACAGTGGTTTAATAGGCACTAACATCAAACTAAATGACATTAAATCAGATATTGTGCTGTACAGAATTATAATATTTATTCTGAGCATGATATCAGTATCATTCAGTTGTATTGGAAAAGCCAGATTACTGTTCTTTTTAATCTTCTTATTATTATTCTACTGGCATCATTTTAAATGCCATTTAAAATAGAAACTGTACTGAATTACGTTGCTTGCACTTTTTCACGAGCGATACCTCATATAGTTTTCATGCAACTGTCATTTTTATTAGTTTTTTTATTAGAGCAGATATAATCGTGTGCTGGAAAGGCAACAATTTTGATTATAACAATATTAGAACACTTTTCCAACTTTTAAAACCAACTTTTAAGCAACTTTTTGGCAACTGCAAGTTTATATCGACACAATGACACTGCAATACTATGCCTTCTGTCAATGTAAGTTGAATTATGTACTGCTACTACAGGAGAGGCTTAGAAAATGAGCACAGGAACAGAATTAAGAAACAATGAATAAAGCCTAAACTCTCTTTATATATTTATTTTTCTAGGATTTACAACAAACTCCCGGAGGTGACGAAGAAAAAGGAAGAAGAGAAGAGGAGGATGGTGCTGCAGACCAACCGACTGAGAGCTGAAGTTTTCAAGAAGGTAATGAATAATAAACCAATCAGTGTGTCTCTTGACATTCCCTTTAAGAGGCAGGTGCGTTTTGACGTTGGTGGATTGCTATTTCAACGGCGTAGTGCTTCTGCGTTTCTCAGCAGAGGAAAGTGACCTGCTCGATTACGCTGTGTTCTATGAGCCTGTGTTTTCAACGTAGCAATGAACGTCTGACAGTCCTAATCAGAGGGTTCTCTTCAGCCAGTGGCGCACCTGTGTTTTTCTTTTCCAAGACAGCAATACACCAGAAATTTACCTGAAAACACCAACATTTCGAGACCACCACACCAACACCAGGAGGCTAAGCGAGACAGACAACAGTTTAAAGAAACAACATTTTTTAGAAAATATATTTTTCATACTTATAGCAGTGTTATTTTGCAATGTCATATGTTGCTTTACAACATGTGTAATAATGCGCTGCTAAGTGTAGTTCAGCCACTGACCCAGTCTTAGAGTCTCTGTAAAACACCAAATCCACCGGAGATCCTATTTAAACCTATAGTTACTCACACACAGAGGTGGGTAGTCCAGGTCCAGAAAGTTTTTTTTTTACTTTTAACTAGTGTTTTAACTAGAACTGTTCTAAACATCTAAACACCTACCTATCTCAGTAGTACTTGGCTGGTGGTGTTTTTCCTCCATAGTCTAATTCTAACCATTTGTTTCTTAGCTCTGAATTACTGGGTAAAGTATATAAACACTGATGTGTTATTCGCACAAATAACACAGGAATGAACTGCATGCTGCATCCTAGCGCTGTTAGTTATCTCCTATCTGACGAGACGGCGTCGCCGCCCAGCTTCAGCTCTGTCTGTGGGCGGTCCCGAGCCGAGGTGGGTGGGGCCATGAATACTAATGAACTCACGGGTTGATGTAGACACGGTGCTTTTCCTGATCGACTCGTTTTGTTTTTCTGAGGATTTTCTTAAACAACTCAGAGAGATCCGCTGCATTTAGCAGAAAAACACTTTTAAATTATTCTTGAGACACACTAAACCAGCTCTTCATTCCTGTGCTCGTGTGGTGATCACAGCCAGCACTGTCAGATTATGTGTAAGTGTGGGTTTGAGAAGGGCACACCTGTGCTCTCGCGCCGCTCTTACACCCTCAGGTGCAGATGGCAGGTGCTGAGAGGTGTCACGCTGTCTGATTTCACCTGGATGAACTCTCACCTTCCTTAAGGTGTTTAATATCACGGTATCTCAGGCTTGAGGGGGTGTTATGACCATATCTGACACAATGCAGGTTTATTTTACATTACTATTCAGAAAAATCAGGATACTGAAGAGCAGAAACGAGGAGGTGACAGGATCCGGGAAACTTTGTCCTGAAGGTTAGAGAAGAGTAGTTCACAGGGTCCGATAGGGTCATATCATATCAGATGGATCCACCCATCAACAGGGTCTTCATGTAGCTACATTAGTTCTCAGGCAGCGTCACTGAATTTTTTACAAGGTTTCTAATCTGAAGATGTTTAAAAAACTCATGCGACATTTAAAAAGCAAGTTTAAAAGAAAGTTCACTATTTTCTTTGATTTTCTCTCAAGAAAGTCTTTATTTTAAAGAAATGATTAAAGACTGCATGTTGCTGTTACTGGAACTCACTCCTGTTACTTTTTATGTTTTAGCATAGAATTAACAAATACATGAAAAATAGCTAAGTAGCAGCTATGCTAGCTAAACACATTCTAGTGATTTCCCCCAAATTTGTATTTTTAAAATAAATAAATAAGATCTATAGAAATAAGAATTAATTTAGGTAACAGATGTAGGACTGAGTGCTGAGTGTAAAGATTGAGTTCCTCAGTCATCGTTACAATAATCGATCGAATATACAGAAAAAAAAAATAATAATAATAATAATAATAATGAAGGAACTTAATTCTTTTGGTCTTCCCATGATCTTCAGAACCAGAACCAGCTGATGATGTCACTTCCTGTTGTAGAATGTTCCAGATGTTTCAGATGATCAGGATAATGTGTTACGGTAACAGGACTGAGTGAAACCCTGTAGGGACACTAAATTAACTAAAATGTTAATATTTTTTACGTAAATATTATGGATTTATTATGAAAAACGACACATAACCATGCAAAATAATAATAATACATCTCTGAAGGATTTTAATAAATAATTATATTTCACGGTAAAGTTTATAGTTAGAGTATAGAGAGGGGTAACAGGTAACAAATGGCTTTTTTCCTCAGTGTTTTAAGTAGTTTTTATTATTAATGTTTTTAACTACGTATCTTACTTTTGCAATAAGCTCAATCTACAAGACACTATGCTTAATAATAAAATGTATTTTAAAAAAAAGTTATTTTGTGTGCACATTTATACATGTAATTTGCTTTGCCTCCAACAGAGGTCAGTGTCACTCCGCTGTACGGATCTTCACTATCGTACCAGACTTTGATGTTCTGATGAATTCTACCTCACGCAGTGATTTATTCATACATTCCTTTTGTTGTGTTTAATGATTGACACGTTGCTCAGACGTGCGGGGGTTTCTCTGAGGTGGAGACGTTATTCCCTTTGCTCTGGGTGTCGACAGAACTGAGCGTCAGAACAGAACCGCTATCTGATCAGTAATCTGACGTATTTACTGACAGGCTTCTGCTTCACGCCTGGTCGAAGAGCGAGGACCTCCAGGCCTTTACGATAAAAAGATGGCGCTCCTGTAGCGCTGGCAAGTGTTGTTTTAATGGGTGGATGGTCCTCAGAGGGTGGAGCTCCATCGTGTAGAGTCAGAATCACTGTCTCCCCTGAAGCTCTGCTATCAGAGCTACACCTCGGCTCGGCAGTGATGGATGCTTGATCACTCGGGCTGGAGAGAGAGAGTCTTCACATCAATGAGAGGAGGGACGACATGGGGTGTCATGAAAGAAAGAGAGAGAGAGAGAGAGAGAGGGAGAGATCTGGGGGCGTACCGGAGTCTTCAGAGCGAGAGTGTTGATCTGTGATCACTGCTTGCTTTTATATCTGAATATAAAATCAGGCTACGTTCACATTAGGTGCACATTGAATTCTGCGTGATTTGATCAGCCGTGGTTTTATATTTTTTGGATACAATCCGGGTTAGCACCCGAACATCCCTTTCAGACAGCTTCCTCTTACAGCGTCCACAGTTAATCCTGTTGGATGTGGTTGGTTCTTCTTGGTGGTATGCTGACATTACCCTGGATACCGTGGCTCTTGATGCATCACAAAGACTTGCTGTCTTGGTCACAGATGCTCCAGCAAGACGTGCACCAACAATTTGTCCTCTTTTGAACTCTGGTATGTCTCCCATAAAGTTGTGTGCATTGTAATATTTAGAGCAGAACTGTGCTCTTACCCTGCTAATTGAACCTTCACACTCTGCTCTTACTGGTGCAATGTGCAATTAATGAAGATTGATCACCAGGCTGCTCCAATTTAGCCATGAAACCTAAAATCCCACACTAAAATGATGACAGGTGTTTCAGTTTCATTGTCCAACCCCTGTATATTAGATTAATTAGCCCAGCTGGGTACATTTAAAGGCCATATAGATAAACAGTACATTTTCCGATATATGATTTGACATTTTTCATTAGAATTCTCTGATATAATTCAGAATATATTGCTCTATATTGCTCAAATCATGATACTACCACCACCATGTTTTACAGATTGAATAAGACACTCACCTGTTTCTTATTAACTAATTAACTTGTTCACCTGAGAAATGTTCCAAACAGATTTTTTCAATTTTTTGAGCGTTCCTCAACTTTTACAGTCTTTTGTTGACCTTGTTCCAATTTCTTTGGAAATGACTGTGTAAAAAAGTTTATCCATTTGAACATTAAATATCCTTAAATACCTTTGTATTGTATTCAATTGAACATAGGTTAAAAAAGTATTTGCAGATCATCATATTCTGTATTTGTTTATGTTTTACACAACGTCCCAACTTCATTGGAATTGGGGTTTTATCAGTTTTAATCAATCAATCAATCAATCAATCAATTAATCAATCAATCAACCTTTATTTTCACTTGGGAAAAACATTGAGGGTGACCCTCATTTACAATGTTACCGAGCATTTATAAAATCAAAGGGATTAAAAAAACATTTAATAATAAATTAGAAATAATAAGAAATAAAATAGTAAAAAAATAAAAAAGTACTAATTTTAAATCAACATTTAATGTATATATAAATAAAATATATATGTAAGACAGAAAATTCTAAAATACCATAAAAAAACAAATTGAAACATACAAAGTAAAAAAATTATAAAATATAAAATAAGTCAAATTAGATAAAAGTAATAGTAAAATGTTAAAAATGATAAGAAATGAGAAGAAGAATCTACATCTACATTAGAATTACATTTCTTCTCGTGGGCATCTGACTCCTAAATACAGTGAGATTGTATCATTATCATTCAAGGTAGAAACAATCTACCAAAAAAAAAACTTTCAGGAGATAAAACTTCAGTCTCTGAAGAGTATAGCTTTTTAAAGAGGTTGCCTTGTCCTCTGAAAACACCTAAAGCACAACTGAATTATGTGTCGATCCTTTAATTCCTTGGACGGTTCCCAGAAAGTGACAACAAAGGTTGACAGTAAAAATAGCAACAAGCTCCAACAAGCTGGAATAGCAATGAGAAGAAATGGTGTTTTTTGGGGTTTTTTTTTTACCGATATCTCCTTAGAGATGTGAAGTTTACTGTTTTATTAAGTGCTGAGGCTGGAGGCAGATAACCAATAATGGCGAGTCCAGCCAGAAAATAAAGTGAGCTCTGAACCGCGGGGAGGGAGGAGTGATAGCGCGGCGTGTAGCGGCCGGACAGATAGCAGGTTATCATTGGCCTCCAGGAAATAACCACCCAGTGAGACAGAGAGGAGAGCAGAGGGAATTCTGGGTAAACCGTAACTCACATTGCCACTTCTGAGAGTAGATGGAGGACTGAAGGCTGATGTACATCAATATAACATTTCTCTTTTCTCTCTCTCTCTCTCTGTCTCTTTTTCACAGAAACTTCTGGATCAGATCTTACAGAGAAACAGCGACTGAATGGCATCTGATTAGAATTCACGTCCTTCAGCCTCCTCTTGCCCGCGGCGATGAACCGAAGACTCGCGAGACCTTTTCAGGCCACAGTAGAGATCAGTGCAGGCTTTATGCATGCATGGCTCAAAATACAAAACATGTTTCCAGGGTCTGTTTATGTAGCGATGACTGATAATATCCTAAAATGAACAGGAAAAAATGGGAAATGGAAAATTACTATGAGCTTAATGTTGAAATTCGCAGCTTCTACATGCTTTTGTATTTCTGCTTGGGTCTCGACTGACCTTACAACACTCCAAAAAAGTGTGAAAAAGAAACTATCCATCCGTTTTCTGTGAATCAGAGGAAAGGTTGGCGCAGAAATCATTGTTTGCTTCTATAAACTGTTGGAAGACGTCACTATAAGGAAACTTGCAAAGAACCACCATGGCACTACCCTTCATTCATCAGCTCCCACCAGAGCCACACCCACTTGATCAGTTAAACAATTTCACCACTTCAGTCATTTTGGTTCAGAACCTCAGACAGTACACAGCAGGATAAGCCAGCAGACTTCTTCTGAAGGAGTGATCTATAACTTCTGTCCGTGGCAAGTCAGCAGACAAGCGGCAAACGACAAATCGAGTTTAACTAAATTAGTAATTCCGTTTGAATCTCGACTCTATAAACACTACAAAACTGGAAATTAGTAAATCAGTTGAAAAATTTAATTAGCCGGCAGACTTCTTCTGAGGGAGGGATCTATACCTTCTGTCCGTGGCAAGTCAGCAGACAAGCGGCGACAGACAAACCGATTGGAACTAAATTAGAAAGAAAACTTTAGGAAGAAAAGAGATTTAAAAGAGATTTAGTTTAAGTACTTAACAGAATACAAGACTGTATCTCTTTTTCGGTCTACTATCAGAGAGTTCATTTAAGGACAATTGCCAACTAACATTTTTAATCTAAATAATCTTTAAAACTTTAAAGTGGACATATTATGCAAAACTCACTGTATGCTTTTGTATTTCCACTTGGGTCTCGACTCTATAAACACTCCAAGACGGTAAAAAAGTAATCATTTATCCATTTTCTGTGAATCAGTGGAAAAATTCAAGAATCAAGGTGTCAAAAATCTTATTCTTCTTTGACGTCACAATAAGGAAACCTGCAAAGAGCCACTCTGGCTCCACCCCTCACCCATTAAAGTTCACAAGAGCCCCACCGACTAGAACATTTGAAGAAACGATTGCATTTTAATCATTTTTATAAAGAACCTAAGACAGTAAACAGCAGGATTAGGCAACAGACTTCTTCTGTGGGAGGGATCTATACCTACTGTTTGAGATGAAAGTTCTTATGGATTGCAAAATGAATTCTGTGCTTAATGTTGAAATGCATGAATATTATGAGAATTCATGCATTTCCACAGAATTCATTTTGCAATCCATTCCCCTCTCCTACCTATTCATTCGTGCTCATCAGTTATTATCTTATCATGGCTTAGTTTTGAGATGCTGCCCCTGGAGAACAACCTGAAGGTACTGTGTATAAAAACAGCTAAACTTACGCTACTAAACTTATATAAACTATATACTCGAAACTTATTGTCTATATCATCTCTATATCATAAAATCTGATGCCAACGTAACCCGCTTTGACCGTTGTTCTGTTTAGTTGTTCTATCTTGTCAAACCATGCTTTCATAGTGTACATTTAAGGTTTGTTAAAACACAGAATCCACCGGAGATCCGATTTAAACCTATTGTTACGTACACAAGACAGCTAACATTAACTAGCTTGCTAAGTCACGTCGCTTTTCTACTTGCTGTTGAGGACAATGAGGAAGAGGATGAGGAAGAGTTTCATCATGTGCAGCATCATAAACAACTCAGAGAGACCTACTGTATTTCACAAAGAACAAGAAAAAGAGGATTTTAGCAGAAAGAGCTCTTTTTAAAAGGTGCTTACAAGGCATTACATTGTTTTGGAAGATTAGTTCTCTCTCTCTCAAGACTCCCATGAATTTCAAGACGTCTGGACACAGTATTGCAGTATAATCTCCCATCTGAAGAGCTTCATTTACCTCATTTCTGCTGCGTGATTGTTATACAGTTTCAATATCCGTGGTGAGTTAAAAACCTCCCGAAATCCTAAATTGCAGGACATTACTTTATTACCGATCCGCTGCCGCAGCACTATCACAGCACTCGTTACGAAACATCGCGCCTGAAGCTCCATATAATTGATAACTTTACAGACGGGATATTATGAGAACTGATTACACAGCTCTAATGGGGGACTATTGAACAGTGAGCTCGGCCAATCGAACCTGAGAAATTAAGAAATTCCTTCCCCTCGTTTGCTGTGCTCAGAATCCAATGAGCGCGCTATAATGGATAAATGTGTAATTAACAGTGTCCCTGAGAAGAGGTTATCTCCTACATCATGCATTCATTTACACACTTCCTGTAGTGTAAGAGTTTAACTATATCTAACCAGCTTATACAGCTCTGAAAAAAATTTACCAAGTTAAAAAAACCTCTGGAATATAAGGAATAAGGAAGATGGATGATCACAAGCCATCAAACCACCAAACTGAACTGCTTGAATTTTTGCACCAGGAGTAAAGCAGCATAAAGTTATCCAAAAGCAGTGTGTAAGACTGGTGGAGGAGAACATGATGCCAAGATGCATGATTAAAAAACTGTGATTGAAAAACAGGATTATTCCATGATGGTTTGTGATCATCCATATTCCTCTTGTATTCCAGAGTTTTTCAATTTGGTAAAATCAAAGAAACTCATCATTTTTAAGTGCTCTCTTATTTTTTTCCAGGACTATATATATATTTAATACAATTAAACTAAAACACAATAATGTATTGTGGTGACGGACAGTTCTGGTGGAAACAGGAGAGTTGAGGTGCACATTGAATTCTGCGTGATTTGATCAGCCGTGGTTTTATGTTTTTTGGATACAATCCGGGTTAGCACCCGAACATCCCTTTCAGACAGCTTCCTCTTACAGCGTCCACAGTTAATCCTGTTGGATGTGGTTGGTGCTTCTTGGTGGTATGCTGACATTACCCTGGATACCGTGGCCCTTGATGCATCACAAAGACTTGCTGTCTTGGTCACAGATTCTCCAGCAAGACGTGCACCAACAATTTGTCCTCTTTTGAACTCTGGTATGTCTCCCATAATGTTGTGTGCATTGCAATATTTAGAGCAGAACTGTGCTCTTACCCTGCTAATTGAACCTTCACACTCTGCTCTTACTGGTGCAATGTGCAATTAATGAAGATTGAACACCAGGCTGCTCCAATTTAGACATGAAACCTAAAATCCCACACTAAAAAACTTTGTTTAGGAGGTTAGGCTTTCTCAGTGAATGAATTCTTGAGTGCAGCACAATTATACCTGCTGCATAATTGATAGATGTTTAACGCATGTAAGTGGGCCATGTGTCAGCAAACGTTAAGCACAGTTTGAGCACAGGCCAGCAGCAGAACACAGTCAGATCGGGTACAGTATAAACCAGCCAGGCCTAGTCTCAGCATTTCCTTTCTGTTCTGAAAACCTTTGGAATATAATCAAGAGGAAGATAGATGATCACAAACCATCACACCACCAAACTGAACTGCTTGAATTTGTACACCAGGAGTAAAGCAGCATAAAGTTATCCAAAAGCAGTGTGTAAGACTGGTGGAGGAGAACATGATGCCAAGATGCATGAAAAAAAATGTGATTAAAAACCAACCAGGGTTATTCCACCAAATATTGATTATTTCTGAACTCTTAAAACTTTATGAATATGAACTTGTTTTCTTTGCATTATTTGAGGTCTGAAAGTTCTGGATCTTTTTTGTTATTTCAGTCATTTCTCATTTTCTGTAAATAAATGCTCTAAATGAGAATATTTTTATTTGGAATTTGGGAGAAATGTTGTCTGTAGTTTATAGAATAAAACAACAATGTTCATTTTACTCAAACATAAACCTATAAATAGCAAAATCTGATAAACTGATTCAGAAAGTGCAGCTGTATAAACAGTATATTGAAAAGCATATTTGCTGTATTTAATGTACAATTTTGTACATCTACACATACTATATATAACATTAGAAGAGAGCAGTCTGTAAACTGATGAACAGGAACTCTCAGCCCTCCCTAATACTCTTGCTGAGCTGGCAGTGCTTCCACAGGCCTGACTTCATTGATTGATAATCCAGTTTCTGGATGGATGGATGGATGGATGGATCAGTGGCTGGGTCTCCTGAAGGATAGATATCTGCTTAAGGTAATGCGTTTACTCACAAGCAGCAGCAAGAGGACATTCATTACAGGATTAAATCAATATTCAAAAAATCCTAAAGGTTATGTTTTCCTATTCATTAAAGTAACAGTCTGTACGTTTGCTAAACAGTACTTTTAAAACGTGCAGTGTGGTACAAGCTCTATTTTATAGAGTGATTGAATATATTTAGCAGATTTTTCTGTTGATGATTCTGTTGAATTCTCATTACCTGGTCGGATCTCTTTATGGAGTTCTAATTCTCCATTTCTTTTTTTGTTAAATGAATAAATTTGTCAATAAACTTGAGCTGCAACTAACAATCATTTTGATAACCGATTAATCTGTTGATAATCTTTTCAGATTAATTGATTACTAATCAGATAAAGAGGGGAAGGGGATAAATGGAATTGTAAAAGAGTGATTCAGGGAGCATGAGATCATCATTTTCACACATGGATTGTTCACCACCACTATGGAAGCACTTTCCTGCCACCTAAAAAAAAAACCTCATTATTTTGAGATACTATCTCAATATTTTGAGATAGTAAGTCATTCTTTTGAGATACTAGTAGACTGTACAGAGACCGAAGCAGGTGAGACATCGTAGCTTCACTGGAGAAAAAAAAAATTCAAAAAGCACTCTCAAAATAATGACTTAGAATCTGAAAACAATGAGATACTATCTCAAAATAATGACTTAGAATCTGAAAACAGTGAGATACTATCTCAAAATAATGACTTAGAATCTGAAAACAGTGAGATACTATCTCAAAATAATGACTTAGAATCTGAAAACAATGAGATACTATCTCAAAATAATGACTTCGAATCTGAAAACAATGAGATACTATCTCGAATTAATGACCTCTCAAATCTCAAAAATAATGAGATAGTATCTTAAAATAATGACTTACTATCTCAAAATATCTCAAAATCTCATTTTTTCTTTGGCCAGGCAGTGCACAGTGTATTATTTAATAATTTAATAATATCCCTGTGCTTTTTGCTTCTGCTAAAGTGGGAGGAATTAGAAAGTAGAAACTTTTCCTCACCATCAGCATTCTCATTAAATTGAAAAATATATTTATTTTTTTTCTCAGCTTGCTTTCAGCAAAATACAATAAATGCTACCTTGAATGTAAATTGCTTGTACTGTTTTGATGCTCCTGCTTGGATTTGAAGGCGATTACAGCATTATTTTTCTTCACCATCGTGTTCTTCACCTCCTTTCATGGCCTCTTCCAGTAAATTGGTTGGTAGGTAGAAGTGAAATGTGATTAGATGCATGGTGGAGCAGGCAAGGACAGAACTTGTGCTGTGCAGCTCCACCAATGCCCCGGAGGAGTCGGGGATTTTTGGTCCGGAACATGTGATTCTGGAGAAATGGAAGAAATGAAGGAGGGAGAGAGAGTGGTAGAGTGAGAGAAAGCTCTTGTCTCAGGGTTCAGTAGTCAGGAAAGACAGGATGACACCATGATGGAGCAAAGATTTGTGACCCTTGTCTACAACCGGGAAGGTCTGAGCTTAACTGCTCAAATGGAGAGAAGAGAGAACTTTACCGCAAACTTTTGTGTGTGAATACAAAAAAAAAATATTAACAAAATACTAAATGTACATTCTTCCATGTTTTATAGAGATTTTAAGCTTCAGTTTGGAACATCTGAATCATATTGTTTACTCTGCACAAATGTAAATCTTAGCCAGTTAAATTTAGTTTAAGATTAAAATCTTAAGATATAAAATGTGACACATATATATATATATATATATATATATATATATATATATATATATATATATACATATATATATATATATATATATATATATATATATATATATATATATATATATATATATATATGTGTGTGTGTGTGTGTTTGTTGAGCTGTATTTATAATTTCCATGCATATGTTAATGCATAATTTTGGAAAAAAACATAAAGATGTCAATAAAGTATTTTTACTTTAATGGTAAGTATTTTTTTTTACAAGGAATAAGTGATGATAAACTATTAATGATTATTTTGAGACACTATCTCAATATTTTAAGATAACTAGTAGACTGCACAGAGACAAAAGCAGGTGAGACAAAATATTCAAAATATTGAGATAGTATCTCAAAATAATGACTTATTATCTCAAAATATTGAGATAGTATCTCAAAATAATGACTTATTATCTCAAAATATTGAGATAGTATCTCAAAATAATGATTAATATCTCAAAATAATCACTTAATATCTCAAAATAATGACTTTGCATCTCAAAATATTGAGATAGTATGTCAAAATAATGACTCAGCATCTCAAAATATTTAGATAATATCTCTAAATAATGACTTACTATCACAAAATAATGACTTAGTATGTCAAAATATTGAAATAATAATCATAAAAAAAATATTTTTTTATGGTGGGCTTCCATACTCTCGCTCTCTCTCTCTCTGACTCCTGATTGGACAGCGCGGGCTGAGTGCTCCGCGGCTCCACGTGCGCGGCGGCGCTTCATTCAGGGTTTGCAGCGTCCGGAGCTCGCCGGACACGATCCTCCTCCTCCCTCCTCTCCGCGCGGATCTGCTTCTGTATCTCCCGCTCAGGAAACTTAGTTATGTGTGTGTGTGTGTAAGTGTGTGTATCTCCCCCTCGGGGGCTCGCGCCGCCCCGCCTCCAGCAGTTTGGGATTTTAAGCGTATTGTCGGAAGTCCCTCGCATCCTGTCACATCCTCTGCGCGCGAGCGTATGGGAGCGGGTGTGTGCGAGCGAGTATGTGAGTGTGTGTATGTATGTATGTGTGTGTGCGTGTGTGGGAGTGTTTAAAGGGAGTATAGTAATATTAAGGAGAGCCCTCGCGCCGGTTCTTCTTCCAGCTCCGCGAGCCGCGGGGAACATGGGCAGCGGGCGGCGCGCGGGGCTCTGCGCTGTGCTGCTGCTGCACGCGCTGGCGTGGCTCGCGCTCGGACTGACAGGAGATTTATCAGAAGGTAAATCAAACAAATCGCTTTTCTCTGTTTTCTGCTGCTTTATTTACTATTCTTCTGTTATTGTTAGCGTTTTATCAGACTCGGTGTTTAGAAATAGACTCTTTTTAAAGTTAGTGTTTTTTCAGGGTCTTTTAAGCAGTTTTCACTGAAACTTTGAGAGCGGCGTTCTGTGTTTTGTGGAAATATTACGTTAATTATTACGCTAGAGTTCAGTTAGAGTGCAGTTTCTGCAAAAACAGTTTTTCTACGATATAGTTACGGTGTTTCTAGTTAGTTGCTGAGGTGTTAACAAACAAGCAACACCTCAACAACTAACTTGCAACACCTTAGCAACTATTGTTTAGGTGTTGCTAGTTAGTTGCTGAGGTGTTGCTTGTTTGTTGCTAATTTGTTGCTAGTTTTTTAGGTGTTACTAGTTTGTTGCTGAGGTGTTGCTTGTTTGTTGCTAATGTGTTGCTAGTTGTTTAGGTGTTGCTAGTTTGTTGCTGAGGTGTTGCTAGTTTGTTGCTGATGTGTTGCTAGTTTGTTGCTGAGCTGTTGCTAGTTTGTTGCTGATGTGTTGCTAGTTAGTTGCTCAGGTGTTGCTAGTTAGCTGTTTAGATGTTGCAAGTTAGTTGCTGAGGTGTTGCTACTTTGTTGCTAAGGTGTTGCTATTTGTTAATAAGGTTTTGCCACGTAGTTGCTAACTTTTGCTAACTAGTTGCTGTGGTGTTGCTTATTAGTTGCTAATGTGTTGCTAAGCTCTTGCTAATTAGTTGCTAAGGTGTTGCTAGTTAGTTGTTAAATTGTTGCTAGTTCATTGCTAAGTAGGTTTTTGCTATGGTGGTTGCTAAGGTGCTGCGATTGTTCTTGGTAAAATGAATCTTAAAAAACATTTGGCTAAATTGTTGAATAAAAAATATGTTTGTCAAAGTCCTTTTGTTAATAAATGTCTCCACAAACTTTTGTCTAAAATGTGAGGTACCAAAATCTTGGCCCAAAAACAAATAGTTTTTCTCTCACTGTTTTCTGTCACTTTATGTACTATTGTACTTTTATTGTTAGTAATTTATCTGACTTGCTGTTTGGAAATAGACTCTTTTTAAGTTAAACTGTTTCTTCAGGGTCTTTTAAGCAGTTTTGTAGAATTTATAGCAGCTGTTTGGCCTGAAACTGATTAAATATTAGTTTAATTATAATTCTAGAGTTTTAATTTCTGCAGAAACAGCACGTGTGTGAGTAAAGCAGTGTTTCTGTGATATATTTAGGTGTTTGGTGCAAAGGTGTTGCTAGTTAGTTGCTAAGGTGTTTTTAATTAGTTGCTAAGGTGTTTTTAATTAGTTGCTAAGGTGTTTTTAATTAGTTGCTAAGGTGTTGCTAATTAGTTGCTAAGGTGTTGCTAATTAGTTGCTAATGTTATTTGGTGACTAGGTTTTTGCTATGGTGGTTGCTGAGGTGCTGCTGTATTATGATAATACTTTTGTTTAATGGTTTGAATATTTTGGCTAAATGTAAAAATGTTTGTCAAAATGCTTTGGTTAATACATGTGTTCACAAACTTCTTGCTAAAATAATGTGATGTGCTTAAAGTTTTGCCCCAAAAAAATCTGTGCATGCAGGAGGTTCACAAGCTGAGATAAAGCTAAAACAAATCTGTCATTTATTCCTGGAGGGAAATGGGAATATTTTTTATGGTAGAGTTTTAGCTACAGTAGTTCTGTTTGAATGCTTTCTGTACAAATACTATTGCACTTATTTTAAAGTTGCATAGCATATGCACATTTACAAAAAAAATAGTGGAGGAATATTATAATGTTTATAGATCATTAAGCTAAATAGTATAAAAAGTATTAAAATAATTTAATTATAAATACAGTATTTCTCTTCTCTCTGAGTGGGAAGAAGTGAAGACAGTGAAAGACAGGAAAGAGAGAGAGATGGATTGTTTACACTGGTCAGCTTTGGAGCTTCACTCATTATCATAAGAGAAGATTACTATTTGATGTGTGTGTGTGTGTTTATTTGTTTGGGTGTGTCTGTGTGTGTGTGTGTGTGTGTGTGTGTGTGTGTGTGTGTGTGTGTGTGTGTGTGTGTACGTAAATGTATCCGCAGATTTACGCTCGGTGCTAAGCGCTAATGCTCAGAAGCTTTGATGTTTTACAGGAAAAGTCCAGAGATATCAGAACCCGAATTCACATGCAGAATAGAGAGAGAGAGAAGAGAGAGAGAGAGGGATGAGAGATACTGGAAAAAAAGAGGGCTAGAGAGAGGAGATGTGAGAAAAAACAGAAAGAGGTAAGTAAAAGAGAGAAAAAGGTGGTGTTTGAAAGATAAAGAGAGAGACAGAAAGATTGAAAGCAGGAGTTTGAATAAAGAGTGAGAAAAAAGAGAGTGAGAGAAAGTGAGAGAAACCTGGTGTGTGAGAGAGAAAGAGGGAGACACAGGAAGATAGAAAGCTGATGAGTTAAGGAAAAAGGAGGATAAAAAAGAAAGAAAGAAGGAAGGAAAGAGTAAAATTGTGTGAGAGAAAGAAAGAGGTAAAAGACAGTGGATAAGAGGGAAATAAATAGAAAGAGAGAGAAAGAGAGATGCTTTGTGTGTGAGAGAAAAATATACACACAGAAATATATTAAAGAAAGTTATTGACATTAACCTATAGATCTGCAGCCTTTATCTAAGGGGAAATATTAATTACCAAAAGGTAAACTAAAGTAAATTAGGAAGGTTTTCAGTCTAGACTTCCTGAGATGTCCTGAACGTTTTTCTGTAGTTTATTTCAGAGTTTCAGAGCTTTATAAGAGAAGGCTCTTCCTCCTGATGAGGATCCCTGAATCCTGGGAACTAATAGAAACCAGCATCCTGTTATTAATATGAGACAAAGTCTTGCAAATACTATATTTTACACTGTATTTACATTTACGGCATGCTCTTATCCAGAGCAACTTACAAGGTTTAAATTCTATTACAGAGAAAGAGCCAATGTAGGGTTGGGAGTCTTGGCCAATGATTCTTGTTGGTGTAGCACCCCAGTCTCACACATGGTAGCTTACTGGCAGGCGTACATTTTTTAAAATACATTTTTCATCTTATCATTAATTTTAGGGCTGCTTGGATGAGATATAGGGGTTCTTAAGCCCCCCCTAAAAAGGGTTAGTGATGTAAGTGTGTGGGAGTGAGTGAGTGAGTAAGTAACTAACTATGTACACTAGTGCTGGGCGATTTTCACGATTAATTTGGTTTATTCGAATTACAGATTTAATGCAATTTTCAAAATGGATTAATCTCGATTTTACATCTTTACATACAGACATTTAAACAAAAATATCCGAAAACGTAAAACCCGCACTCTGAAGTATAATCCAGTATCCGTCTGTGAGTGAGTTTCTCTGTGGCTGGGTAGATACGAGGTCAGCGCGTGATATGAACACATGGGCTTAAAAAAAACAATGTTTGGAATCATTGATTCACTCAATAAGTTGAAATTTGATTTTTTTTAGAAATGAGAAAAAACGATTAAAATAGACATTTTTTAGTGAACATCACAAAAAAGATTTTTGTTAGACCATAATCGCCCAGCACTAATGTACATATCATATTTTTCTATGTAGGAATATGTAATTGTGTGTTTGTTTGGCTATGCAGGATTGTGCAGGGCTGAGTGTATGTGTGTGTGTGTGTGTTTGTGTGTGTGTGTGTGTGTTTGTGTGTGTGTGTGTGTGTGTGTGTGTGTGTGTGTGTGTGTGTGTGTGTGTGTGTGTGTGTGTAGTAGATGAGGGGGAATTATGTAGGGTGACCGCCGCTGGGGAGCTTTGATCAGTGTGAGGCTGCAGTCAAGGCCTGTGGGGTGTGTGTGTGTGTGTGTGTGTGTGTGTGTGTGTGTGTCAGAGCTGGTTAGCTTTGCTGATCTGAGACCAGTCGCTGCCCATCCCCTCTCACACGCACACACACACACTCAAACACACACACACACACATTTTGTTGTTTGTTTCCTCCAGCACTGACAGAGCAGATATCAACACACACACACACACACACACACACACACACACACACACACAAACACTGCCATATCATTATTGACTGCTCCCACCATAATAACACAATGTAAGCTCTGAGTCTCTGAGTGAAGCAGCAGGTTTTACTTTCTGCACAGCAGGAAAATCCAATTACTAACAGACTACTGAAGACCCTGCAGACCCTGCAGACGCCGCAGACAAGATTAAACAAATCTGCGCAGCTACTGCTGATTGTGGTTTCAGACAAACTGCCGTCTGATTATGGTTCTGCAGCATCAGTGATTAATAGAAACACACAGCCTGTAATGTGATGAATAGAGCTGGAGCTCCAGACTGACCTAAAAGTCAAATTAGAAACAGACGAGCTTCAGCGCTGCTTAGTGACTCTTTTAATGGATTTCTGTAGATCATATAATGGCCATTTAATGGCTTATAAAAGTTGAAATCCTGCGTGTAATTCCCTTTAAACGCTCAGTAAACTGTCGTGGACGTGCACTTCAGTAGTTTTTGGCAGGCGGGAGCACCGGCCGCCCTTTTCATACTGAATTAGTGCAAAACTGAGCTTTGATGTCTGCATGGGCTGTGTGTTAATCAGAGATGAAAGTGTTTGTGTGTGTGTGTGTGTGTGTGTGTGTGTGTGTGTGTGTGTGTGTGTGTGTGTGTATGGGTGTGTATAAGTGTGTGTGTGTGTTTGGGTTTCCACACAGTGCTTTATTAATGATATAGGTATGCAGCTGCTTCTCTAGACTCTCTAGACTCTGTTATTAGGTTTGGACAGAGCGCTGGAAAGACTGGAAACACACAGAACCTGATATGGTGTTTTCACACTGACTCACATCTATACCAGAATTCTCTACTGGTGCATTAAAAAAAAAAAAATAACACACTGTACCTACGTAGCTTCCAGCTGCAGCGCTGACAGACAGCAGCCAGGACTGGCAAGGAACAAGTATGTTAGCCTCAATTAGGGGCGCTGAAAAAAATGATTCTTTAAAGTAGAGCTGTGCGATATGGGAAAAATTATATATCACGATATTGATTTTTTTTATGTCATGATAACAATATATATATCATGATAAACCACATTTATGCAAGTATGTTTTCAGTTATTCTTCGAAAAATATGACAAAATATTATCATTGCTTACTTTTTTCCAACTTTATTTGCCTTGGCTGGGTTAGAGCCAAAATGCTAACAGACACCAAAAGTTTGAAAAGAAGAGAATGGGTACCGTATTTTTCGCACTGTAAGGCGCACAGGATTGTAAAGTGCATTTTAAGCAACACTAGTAAGGAACAGGGGTGTCGCCATGTTTTCCTTCTAATTAAGCAGAGCTCACCCATGATTAGTGGTGGTGTAAAGCTAAGCTAAGTTAAGTAAACTAAACTGTAATTCTTAAAAATGCATTTTCTTTTAAAGTCAAACGGTAAAGTCAAAATTCTGGATGTTAATCTACACAGATTTCTCTCCGGAAAACTGTTTATTTGTAAGCTTACATTTAAGTAAGCCAGGGCAATATTAGCTAGCAGTTTGTTCCACGTAGCTTGTTGTAACACAGTAAACACACAGATTACAGTCTGAAAATACTGACCTCTGAAAGGCGAAAGAGTTAGCGCTTAGTGCGGTTAGCAGCTAATGCTAATGCTAATGCTGCTCCAGTCTCAGTGCTGGAGAACTAAACTGAATCTCCTGTATAACTCTGTACTTCAGTGGAGTGTCTTTACTGCTCCTTAATACCTGACTGACAGAATTCATACATAAGGAGCACCGGATTATAAGAAGCGCTGATGATTTTTGGTAAAATTAAAGGATTTTAAGTGCAGCTTATAGTGAAAAATTTAATAAAATTGAATTGCAGCTCACAGTTTGCACTATAGGAAGCATAGCAGTACTTTTTACTGTGTTTACAGTGTATTATAGCTGTTGCTGCTTTGCTGTTTGACCTTGACAGCTGAAACAAGTCCTGGCCAAACAGCAACTACAGTACAGAGAGGCTGTATCTGAAAAATGTTTAGTTTTATTGATATTTCAGAGAAAAATGGATGTCTGAGCGTGGCTTGACCTTAGAAAAGGAGACAGACTGTCTGATAAGTGAGTCTGGCCTCATTTAAAGCTGGAGTTCAAGCAGAACAATGAAATTCTTTCTTTGCTCCTCGCCAAGTAAAACACTGCATAAAGATAAAAGTAGAAAAAATATATACAATAAAGAAAGAAAGAAATTAATTAAATATAAATATTAAATTGGTGTTTAAATCCAGGATGGAAATATATACCTGAATACAGTAATGTGTTATGGATATTATTCACAAGTAAGTATATGTTATCTACAGCAGTGGAATATGAAAAAAGTGCATAAATTTCAGTAGTGCAATTCTAAAATTATTGCAGTAAAGTGAACATGTGCCTCTGAGAAATGTCCTTGACATGTGAACGTGTAGAGAGTAAGATTCATGGTTATGTCAGTGACGCCTGATATCACAGTGTGGACCGTGGTGAGACAGCTGTCCTTTCACTCCCTGGAGTTATCAGTGCGTCTGGCTCCCCGTCCCCCGGTTTAAAGTGCAGCGCTGTGTTTTCTGTGTGAGCCGGGGGAGCACTGATACTACAGCACCTCCTGACAGGATGTCATCAGCTCCAGTGGTGTTACTGTGGCGTTGCTGTGGTGTATTAGCAGTAAATGTGTGTATTTTCTTCATGTTAGCACCTTCTGCACGGTGTCTGACAGGCTGGTGATTTGAAGAGCTCTGGAATTCACCCAGAGCCATTACAGAGAGAGAGAGAGAGAGGGTGGTGTGTGACTGTAAAAATGAAAAAGTTGAGAAAAATAAAATAAAAATTAAGGCGTCTTACTGCAGTAGATTTTTTTTTTTTTTAGTTTTGAGGTCAACACTTTAATTATTTTTAACTCTAAAAATAAATTATTATTTATTATTAATTATTATTATATGAAGCTTTGAGGGATTGAGGGATTCGGACACTTTATCTTATATAATTTTAGAACAGTACAAGGAGGAATAAACCCCAAATTCTGCATGTTCTGCATGAAAATATAAAACATAAAAACTAGACAAACGTAACGAAATGAAAGGTTTGGAGGACATGAACTGTTTAGAGTAAAGTTTAAGAAAGCAAGAAGTGTTATAATTTTTATTCATTATGTTTTATATTTATTATGTATAAGTCCAGATTTACTTTAATATTAGAAGCAGAACATGTACAAAAACCCTGTCCTGTTAAGGGTTTAATTTTTTAATGCATTAGCATTAGCGCTACATGCTTCTCTCTCGTACCCACACTGCATCTCTTGGTGCAGCTGTGCAGTTATAGCTGCAACAAAAAACAGCAAAAGCAAACCGCCTGTCCTTTTTTCACCTCCTGGAGCTGAGCATGAACTTCAGAGCAGCTGTTTACTCTCCACTCCAGCAAAAGATGCTCCACAGATGAGCTGCTAACTCATCTATAACCCTTTATAAAGCTACGAGTCTCTCCTCTCTCTAATATGAGGGGTTTTTGTTGTTGGTGAAGAAGGAGGCGTTTATACAGGTATCAATGTGCAGCATGTGAGACGTTTCAGGAACAGATTCTTTGTTCACATTACACACAGATACAGATCACTTACATTTACAGTGAATGTGAACCAACAAGATAGACAAATCAGATCTGAGCAAAAAATCTGATTTGAGGAATGTGGATTGTAATGTGAACGTAGTCTAATAGAGAGAGACTGAGAGAAAAGAGAGAGGGTGTGTTCTGTTACAGAACAGGTGGGAATTAGTGTGTAAGTCCACATTTCCTCTGCTATGTGTGTGTCTGCAGTATGCATGTGTGTGTGTGTGTGTGTTTGTGGGTGGGTAAGTCCTGTGGGGTTTCAGGAATGATGTTTTGAGGAGGTGTGGTATGGTGACCCCGACTCCACTCCACAGCACTACTCCACCTGAGACTTCCCTCCCTAAACACATGTGAAAAAGTGTGTGTGTGTGTGTGTGTGTGTGTGGATGGGTGTGTGAGCACTTTTTTAAATGATTCCAGGTCTGAACATTCCAGATCTTGGCCTCCATTAAAATAATTCAAAATACTGTTTCTCTTAATAGTGTATATATATATATATATATATATATATATATATATATCACTTTATCTCATATTTATACTTTACTGTGGGCATGTCACAATAGTTGCAATGTTCAATTTATCGTACAATAAATGAGCATGACAATAATTTAATCATTTTTAATAATCGTGATATCTTCTATTGTGTTTACTTGTATGTTTGTTGACATATATATTATTGAACAGGTGAAGAAATAGGTATATATTTGCCATAATAATCATAAGTGGAAGTAAATCACTGTAAGTGGGAGTAAATCAGTCCTAATTTAAATCCAGACAGTTGTGCACGATGTGTGAATAAAAGCAGTGGGTGGACAGATATTCTTTTAATTGGTTTAAGAAGTTTTATAAACTATAGACTTTGATTGACATCCGCACATCTTTTACTGTCATATAGCATTAGTGTCTGTTTCTGTTGAGTGAAGTTGAGCAAAGACGATGCAAAAATACAGGACTTTGATTGATCTGATCTAAATCATTCCACTGTAGCTCTGGCTGTATGTTTAGGGTCATCGTCTTGCCGGAAGGTCAGTCTCCTTCCTAGAGTTTCATTTATGTTCATAGGGTTTGATAACTATTCTAATTGTAGTTCTGTACAAACTTGTATTCATTATGATATAAACTCACTTTCCTACAGACAGTTTAAACTCTTTAAGTGGGAGCAAATCAGTCCTAATGTAAATCCAGACAGTTGTGCACAATGTGTGACATTAAAAGCAGTGGGTGGACAGAAATCATTTTAATTGGTTCAAGAAGTTTCCTATAAACTATAAAGTTTGATTGACATCCGCACATCTTTTACTGTCAAAGCTTTAGAGTTTCTGTTGAGTGAAGTTGAGCAAAGATTAACCGTTCCACTGTAGCTCTGGCTGTATGTTTAGGGTCATCGTCTTGTCGGAAGGTCAATCTCCTTCATACAGTCGCAAGTCTTTTACAGCCTCTAACAGGTTTTCTCCCAACAATCTCCTGTATTATATCATCCTATTTTTGATGCACTCTAATACTTATATATAGAGATAATTGCTGTTGATTTGTTCTGTTCGTTTGGTTTGACGCCTATTATAATTCTAGTTCTGTACAAACTTTTTTTCCATTATGATCTAAAATAAACCCAGAAAGTTGTACATTTTCAATAAAAGCAGTGGGTGGACAGATTTTTTTAATTGGTTAAAGTTTCCCATAAGCTACAGTACAGGCCAAAAGTTTGGACACACCGTTTTCTTTATTTTCATGATTATTTACATTGTAGATTCTCACTGAAGCATCAAAACTATGAATGAACACATGTGGAGTTTTATGTACTTAACATATAAAAAGGTGAAATAACTAAAAAAACATGTTTTATATTCTTCTGTTTCTTTAAAATAGCCCCCTTTGCTCTGATTACTGCTTTGCACACTCTTGGCATCATTCTCTCAATGAGCTTCAAGAGGTGGTCACCTGAAATGAAAAGTTTTCCAACAGTCTTGAAGGAAGGAAGGAGTTCCCAGAGGTGTTTATTAGCACTTGTTGCTCCTTTGTCTTCTTCACTCTGTGCTCCAGCTCACCCCAAACCGAGGTCCGGTGACTGTGGAGGTTCAGCTCATTTTTTATTAAGTACATAAAACTCCACATGTGTTCATTCATAGTTTTGATGCTTCAGTGAGAATCTACAATGTAAATAGTCATGAAAATAAAGAAAACGCACTGAAAAAGAGAAGGTGTGTCCAAACTTTTGGCCTGTACTGTATAAACTTTGATTGACATCTGCAGATCTTGGACTGTCAGAGCATTAGTGACTGTTGAGTGAATTTGAGCGGAGAAATAATGGACTTTCTAAATCATTCCGCTGTAGCTCTGGCTGTATGTTTACGGTCATCGTCTTGTCGGAAGGTGACTCTCTGTGAATTTGACTCTCGTAGGGATTGGAGACATGGGTCACAGTAATTCATGGGCTCCTACAGCTGCTAAATGTCAGCAGTGTCGACGTAGAACCGTGTCCTGAAATGCAGACGGCTTTACAGTAAATCTGACATCCTTCCCTCAGGACATTTAACAGCCCTGCAGTGGAAAAGGTCAAGCTTTAAGAAGGAAAACCAGAGAAGTTACTGTCCTGAAAAAGGTTTCTGCCTCTTTCATTTAAAAAAGGAGATTTTCTGCTGTTTTACAAGCCTGGAAAAGGCCACACTCTCAAACAGTGACGACCACAGATTTAAAGATCTTTCACTGAAGATGGTGATGCACTATATGCTACATTTGCATTTGTGTGCATAAAAAATATCCATTTTATCATAAAACAATATATGTTCTAGTTAAAGATCTGTAATGCTTTCTGTAATATTTACTCGCACTGAACTTCCCTGACTCTCCTGATCATGTGACGCTACGGTGTTCCAGCTCCCCCAGTTACTGATTGTTTTCACCTGGTCTGTTTTGTATAAATGCCTCTCTGTTTTTTCTGTCTTTTGCGGAGTATAGAAGTTGTATTAGTAAGCTAGCTCTTCTACAATACGTTGCTTTTGTTAATTGCTTTTGTTGCTGATCTGTTTTTATATTTTTTGATCTACTGGAATTTTTTTGTGTATGACCCTGGTTTGCCTGACTTTGCTCTGGTATGTTGTTTATATTTGCTGACCCTGCCTGTCCCTTACTACTCCTGTAAGCTTAGCCTCTTTAAAAATAAATTAAAAATATTTTTTACATTTTTACAAAATTATCTAAACTTTCTACTCCTTACATTTTAAAAAATAGCTTTGTTACTCCTATTTCATTTTAGCTTGTTTTCGTTCCAGCTTCTCATTGCTCAATAAAACCCCTATCCAGATACATCTCTCCTCCATCCAGATAAAGTGAATCTGATTGTGATTGGCTGTAGAGAAGTATTCTTGTATTGTTTAATATCTCAGATAGGGGTGTACCATATCATATTATGTGCAATAATAACATTTAATTTTGATTTTGTTGCAGTAGCGTATTCTTAAAATGTATTTTTTTTTTTATTCAGTGTTTTTTCATATCGCCAAGAGTATCATTATCGCAAAAATACCATGAAATATCATGAAATATTGTGATATTATTTTAGGGCACCCCTAGACAGAAACACTGTTAACTGTGTATCACTCTTTCACATTTTACACACTGATCTCTGGAGGAAAAGCAGATTTCTAAAATGCAGAAAAAACTCCTTTTACGTGTAAAAGAGTTTCACACTGCAGAGTTTTAAAGAGCTTTGCAGTCAGTTCTGAATAAACTCCCGTGGGTTTGTGCATAATGTCTGTTTATTCCGTCTCTAAAACAGCAGAACAAAAGACAAAAGCTGTAGGATGGGATATGCAGTCAGGACCTGTAAACCTCTGCACACAGATTCAGTACATCTGGAGTGAAGCGTAGACTTTAATTAGCTTAAATAGCTTTAATTTTGGGGGATTAACAAAAATAATGCATTAATTGTTCATGAATTACACCAGTTTTTGCAGAGTCCCTCCATTTTTACAGGCCCAAATTAAATTAAGCAGATAAAAGGTCTGGATTTGATTCCAAGTGTTGAAGTGTTGAATTTGCATTTGTTTGCTGTCTGTGGGAACTCTCTATATTCAGTCCAAATTGGTGCTGATGAGAGTGAAATTAAATATAATAAACCCATTAGAAAGAGCAGAATTATTTGGAGAGGCCAATTAACGATTTGGTACGTTCTTAAAAAATGATAATACACACAAAAACTCACCTGTCAGGCGTCCTTTTATTGTGAATTAGTTTCACATTGAAGGTTAAAGCCTTTAAAAAGGGCTTTTTAATAGGATGCAACACAATATCTGTCTCATTTACAGTCACAATTCCATGATAGTTAGATAACTATTGAACTAATCCAGCATGAGCTCCGTTTTACGACTAACCAACGCGTAGCCCCTTCATCAGAATGCTGCTGAGAAGGAATTAGACAGCATGCAGTTCATTCCTGTGTTATTTGTGCGAATATCACATCAGTGTTTATATACTTTACCCAGTAATTCAGAGCTAAGAAACAAATGATTAGAATTAGACTATGAACGAAAAACACCACCAGCCAAGTACAATTGAGATAGGTAGGTGTTTAGAACAGTTCTGTTTACACTAGTGAAATATAAAAATCCACACCTGTTTTCAGTTTCTGGACCTGGACTACCCACCTCTGTGTGTAACTATAGGTTTAAATAGGATCTCCGGTGGATTTGGTGTTTTACAGAGACTCTAAGACTAGATTAGTATAGGCTGAACTGCACTTAGCAGGTTCTGCATTATTAAACATGTTGTAAAGTAATATATAACATTGCAAATTTACACTGTTTTTAGTGTAAAAATGTCTTTATTTTAAAACATTTCTAACTGTTGTCCGTCTCTCTGCCTCCTGGTGTCGCAGTGCCGTTAGCCAATCAAAAGCAATATGTTTGCATGTATGAATATTCATGAGCAAGCTCCATTTTACGACTAACCAATGCGTAGCCCCTTCATCAGAACTCTGCTAAGAATGGGTTAGACAGTCGTGGCCCCGCCCCCAGAGTGAAAATCATGAATCTGATTGGTTAGATTGTCTCTGGTTGTCTCGTTCAGAGAGTGACAGACGAGCAGTGGAATAAAACATGCAGATATTAAATGATGAAATAGTTTCATCACTGATTAGATTAGTGCTTCTCTACAGTTTTCCTCCAGGGTCTTTCACCAGCGTTGTGCACACGATCCTGCAAAAATGCATTTATTCATGTGCATATAATTACACAGTGATGCCTGGTGCACTCTTTCAGAGTAAAAGCTGGAGTAGCTGATTTATTTTAGAATAATTTCTGAAAGAAATCCATGAATAAAAATATTAGACAATAAAAAGTAAAAAAACCGAGGCCACATAACTGTAGGTGTTGTTTAAAATGGACTACCTAGCTTACAACAGGCCCATGCATGTTTGGGTAGTGTACCTCTTGGTGAGAGATTGATGACTTTTAGGTATGTCTCTTGAAACTGGTGTAATATTTACTGTGAAGCTTGTAATGGTATTTTTTGTAAGCATCAAGCATTTGTTTAAGCATTAATAACTTTTTGTTGTTTATTTTTGCATATTACATGCATACACTTAATATTTTGCACATTAGTATTGTGGTAGATATTTTGCTACATAACATTTATTTTTTATATTTAAAGAATATATATTTGTTTGTACTGTATATGGTGTACTTAAAATCCTTTAATTTTTTCCAAAAAATCCAAATTCAGTAATTCGGCCTGTAGCCTGCTGCTAACTCTGGCTAGCACTGCTGGAGCAGCATTAGCATTAGCCACTAATCACGTTAAGTGCTAACTCTTTCACCATTCATAGGTGCAGACATCGGACTGTAGTCTGCACATTTACTATGTTAAAACAAGCTACGTGGGACAAACCGCTAACTAAGATCGCCCTGACTTACCGGAACACTCAGGGTTCCTCAGTGTAGCACTGTCGAGCACCATTGACTGCGGTTAGCCACTAATGCTAACACTCCAGAAATTCGAGAATCTAAGCTTACTGTAAATAAACAAAAGTGCTTTACTCACCCAAATAAACAGTTTTTAGGAGAGAAGTCTGTGTAGATTAACATCCAGCACTAGTTTAACTTTATAAGAACGTATTATTTTAAGAATTACAGTTTTGTTTACTTGACTTATTTTAGCTTTACTTAACTTAGTTAGCTAACCCCCCCACACACACACCTTATAGTGTCTCTTAAAATGCTCCTTATGTGCATATTTAGGCAAATTTTTTTTGTAGAGGATTTGTTGTCTTACTTTTCTCAGTAGATCAAAATAAAATGTGTAATTTCTGTCTCTCTCTTTAGTCTTTAGAGACAGTGATTAGATCACACACTCATACAGGAGCTTGGGGTCTGTGCCCAGATCAGGAGTGCTCACCACTACTCCTCTGAAACTGGGCACAGCTCCTAATGCAGCGTTTTCACCAGTACAGACTAATCACCTCACTAGTGCTCTCTGTGTGCAGATAAAGCTGCACCTCTATATAAAGTCATATTACAGTAAAATGGATTTAATTGTGCAGCCGCTATCTTTCTCACTACGGGCAACAATAACTAACTACAGTAATGTTTTATAGACGCAGTGTAAAAACTCTTGCTTTCATCCTGTATCTGCTTTTAGATGATGAGTAATTTACTTAGCTATGCTTACACAGTCATTTATAACTCTACAGCCTGTATTCATGCATTATATATCTAACCCCGTGCATGCATTATAAAACAGCACTTACTGGTTATGATGAGGTCATCTTTTTGTTTAGATGGAGCTTGTGCTCGTTTGTGGGATATGAACTTATGAACATGTGTAGTGAAGATACAGAATTGTCTACATCAACCCGTGAATTAGTATTCATGGCCCCGCCCACCTCGGCTCGGGACCGCCCACAGACAGCAGAGCTGAAGTTGGGCGGGGATGCCGTCTCGTCAGATAGGAGATAACTAACAGAGCTAGGAACAGCATGCAGTTCATTCCTGTGTTATTTGTGCGAATAACACATCAGTGTTTATATACTTTACCCAGTAATTCAGAGCTAAGAAACAAATGATTAGAATTAGTCTATGGAGGAAAAACACAACCAGGTTGTATCTAGCACATGTATACATGGACATATCTGGCCACCCACATAACAACTCGCTCAAACACAAACCGTCCAGTCTGTCTGTTTTGTATGACAGTAAACTGGCAGAATATCATTTTTGACAGTGAAACAAAATATATACAGCGTCTTAAATATACAGTACAGTGTGTTTCTGATTACTGTCGGACATGAAAACCTCAAAACACCCCAGTTTAATGTGTTATAGGAACTCAAAACCAGACCAGTATGACATTTTTTAACAAGATAAAAAGCCTTAAACAAGGGTGTGTATTGGTAAGAACCTGCCAATACAATATGTATTATAATTCTGCCGTCAATATACATGCAGTATATTGAGATATATTGTGATATTGTAAGCATATGTAGGCAATATATTTGCAATATTTTAAATACATACATTTATTTTATATTTATTAAAGTTTATTAGCGTATAAACCATTTATAAGCAGACTCAACTTCCCAGCATGCACCAACGCAGGACTTCCCTGACTGCGCTGAACACATGACGCTACAGCGTTCCTGCTCTCCGTGTTACTAATTGGCTCCACCGGTCCTCCTAAGTGTATATACCCCTCAGTTTGCAAATAAGACTCTTGGAAACTGGATAGAAAACTGCTACAGGAAGACGTCTGGCTGACCCACATGGCAACAGCAGCACTGTTTTACTGCAGATATACAGCAATTAAAGCAATTTACAGTCATTTTTTCTGTAACTCGGTCTGAACTCCACCGGGCGTGGTCTTCACTGATAGCACAGCTCTTCTCTAAACACACCCCCACTCTAACTCTGCTACTTCCTGTCTTACTCAGGAAGTCTTTGGGGACGGGGATGGTCCCCTCTGTTGTTTTTAATGTGTGTGTATGTCAGTAGGGAAAAAAGCGACAGATAAAGAGGTAAAACAGTGTTCTGCTGGATAAAAGAATTCCCATTGGTTTCCCTCAGTCAGAGCAGTCTGAGTGTTTTATTTACTGTATTCTTCCACTGCGCTGCTGCAGAAACACACTTCTATATTTAGATTTTTATTCTTCATGTTTAAAATGTGAGTCATATTTTCTCTTTTTTACATCCATCAAATGTCATTCAGTTAATTTGTTCCAATTAAAACATCATTAATCAAATTTTTTTATCCGCAAAGCAACGAAATTCACAAACTGTTCAGAATTTCCTGTTTTTAAAAGGGAAACGAAATGAAGCAATATGGAGAATGGAGAGTAAAATCAGCAAACAGACAGGAAATAGGGTAATTAGTGTGTGTGTTTGTGTGTGTGTGTGTGTGGAGTAAGCAAAAATGTTTAAACATATTTCTTTATAGTTTTATTTCTGATTCAATTTACAAGGCTAAAGTAAAGCTAAGCTAAGCTAAGTAAACAAAACTGTCATTCTAAAAAATATATATATATTTTCTGGATATTAATCTACGCAGATTTCTCTCTAGAAAATAGTTTATTTGAGTGAGTAAAGCACTTTCATTTAGCTTAGATTTGCAGATTTCCACTAAGGCTGGGTGCAGCAGCATTAACAGCATTAACAGCTAACCACTAGCACTAGCACAGTTAGCGCTAGTAATCGCTGTATTTTTATTTTGTTGCAGTAGTGTATTCTTGCAATATTTCCTTATTCAGCGTTTTGTCATATTGAGAAAATACCATGAAATATTGTGATATTATTTTGGGGCCATATCGCCCACCCCGTCGATTTGTCGTAGATTTGGGTGTCTTTAGGTTTGTGCCTGTGTGAAAACAAACCAAACCGAGGGGTAAATCTCTCCAAAACACCCTTAATGCAAGCCACCAGTTTTAGTTGCACTAAAGGTGGCTAAAGGTAAACTACAGAATCACACTACAGCTACAGCCTATAGATATAGAATGCATGCAGTGCTTCATACTCAGGGAATAAATGCTGTAATATGCTGAGTGTGCTGATGAACTGAGTGCATTTGAGCTTAATATAGCATGCATTGTTTTTCAGACCACACGCTTGCATCATCTACCCTGACATATTCATGAACACTGCCTCACTGCCTCGCAGGATCTTTCCTAAGCTCTGATTTAATGCAGCAGCAGCAGTAGAGTAATTCCTGTTAAAATGCAGGCGGTGATTTAATAATTCTGTTTGCAGAGGAAAATGACCTAAAATAGTAGCTTAGTTGTGAGTAGTTTAATATGTGGGTCAGTGTTACATTAAAATCAGGACTCGGGCTCTTCGTAGTGTGTGTGTGTTGTGTGTGTGTGTTGTGTCAGACAGACATAATCTCGAGGATTTACGCAGATTTGGATAAGCTGTATAAACTGGCGGGGCATTTAACTGGCAGATTTACACAGTAAGGTCACAATGTTATGACTGATTCATTAGCTCCACTTAGGGGTGGGCGATATGGCTCTAAAATAATATCACGATATTTCAGGGTATTTTTGCGATAACGATATACTTGGCAAAATAGGAAAACAGAAAAATAATTAATTAATTTCAGGAATATAGAATAATAGCAGAATAAATAATATAGCATAAAATAATATAATGCAGCAAAAAATATTGCAGAATATTTTCATGCATATAAACTGCAAACTAAAACAATTATACAATAAATACACCTAAAGCTTCACAGTAAATAATAGACTACTTTTAAGACAAACCATCCCTATTATCACAATATGGATTTTTAATATCATGATATTTCTTTGTCACGATATATTGTATACGATATATACGATTGTATACGATATAATATTGCCCACCCCTAGCTCCACTAATGCGTTTACGACTTTGCGCTATAGACCGGTGCGCTATAGATCGCTAAAATAGAGCCCCTAAACTTTAATATACTGTATAAGTCCTTATTTTTAATATTTGAAAGTAATCAAAGATGAATATTAAGATTGTGATTAGAAGCAAGTACTCAACTACTGTTGAACTGTAGGCTTTTAAAATCATATAAATTATATAATATATTAAATAATATATAAAAATGGGTTTTAAAGGAGAATTCAGTAGGAAATGAGAGCAAGTGTGTGAAATAGCTACAGCAATCCAATTTAATCCAATCAAAACACCACAGAGAGTTGTGGGAGAGTTGTGGGTGCCCCGCCCACCCCTACCCAGACGCGAAGCTCACTCTGGTTGCCAAGTTGAAGAGGCTGATTCTACACAATCCAGTGCAAAACGAGTTCAGTTCAGTAACTTCTACCATGGCAAGCAATTACAGGTCATTTTATAAACTGGCTCAAGTGAACTTTATCTTTAGTTAGCTAATCTAGCTTTATGCACCGCTAGCTGCGTTAGCCTAAGCTTAGCCTGTTATATCGGGAAAATCCCACTGCTCCACAAATGCACAACCCTAGAGTTGAAGTTACTACTTTACAGGTTCTAGTAATATACTGCTTAGCTTAGCAGATAACATATACATCTATATTTGAGTATCTAGATAGATCTTGGCTATGATGTGCCCTCACTTTTGTTGGTCGAAGCCAGTGAAGGCTGGGCAGGTGCTGCTGTTTGGAGAGGCTCTTTGGTCACTGAACTTTTTTTAAACATGCCGAGGCTTTTTAGGCTGTGTAGCAGCTAAAGTTTCAGCTGAACCAGCCCGATTACTAGCTTCCATGCTGCAACACCGCTCGACTGAAACGCCTCTTTGCTCAATACTTTGCTTTAACTCAGCATGTTTCCTTAATATCTGATGATACATCCTGATCATTTTATCATTTACTACTGAAAATATATAATATATAATCCTTAATGGTCCTTTAATGCAACTTTTACACAAAGTTTACCACAGTGGATCTGGAGTTATGTGCAATAAAATAAATGAAGCCACCAACAGCTAAAAAAATAGGAAATTTCATAACAATCTGAAAGCACTGTTCTTTCTATAGGGTGCAGTTCTACTCCGGCTGAAAATAGGCTACATCTGCTTCAGGGAATTTAAATAGTGTATTTACTGTGTAAATACTTGGCTTGCGTCTCTGTTTACTTGCTGTGTCTGCTGCCATTTTTAATATAATCCTCTAAGCAACACGTCTTTTGAGACGTGTAAATAAACATAGTAAATAAAGTACACAGGACACGAGTCACTGCCTGCAGCTTACGAGATCCCTACACGTTTCTGTGCAATCAGCTCACGTTTTGAGAAAATATATTCCAAAATTCAGATGCATAAAAAACAAAAAAACAAGAGTCAGTGACATTAAAAAGCTGTGAACACTTAACAATGTTCTATATTTCTGTAAAAATATGATTATATTATGTTCTAACAGTAGATATAGAGAACCAAATCAGCCTAATGAGATCAACAATAATAGATTTGGTCTTTGGTATGTGTTAAAGAAAAATAATGTAATTGTTGGGTTTCCTGCCACTAAAACAAAGTTTGCATAACACATATTCTCAAATCCAAAAAAAAACCAAGAGATCACTTAAAAATGATGAGTTTCTTTGATTTTACCAAATTAAAAACCTCTGGAATATAATCAAGAGGAAGATGGATGATCACAAACCATCAAACCACCAAACTGAACTGCTTGAATTTTTACACCAGGAGTAAAGCAGCATAAAGTTATCCAAAAGCAGTGTGTAAGACTGGTGGAGGAGAACATGATGCCAAGATGCATGAAAAAACTGTAATTTAAAACCAACCAGGGTTATTCCACCAAATATTGATTATTTCTGAACTCTTAAAACTTTATGAATATGAACGTGTTTTCTTTGCATTATTTGAGGTCTGAAAGTTCTGCATCTTTTTTGTTATTTCAGTCATTTCTCATTTTCTGTAAATAAATGCTCTAAATGAGAATATTTTTATTTGGATTTTGGGAGAAATGTTGTCTGTAGTTTATAGAATAAAACAACAATGTTCATTTTACTCAAACATAAACCTATAAATAGCAAAATCTGAAGTGCTCTCTTATATATTTTGGCCCAAAATGGTCCATTTTAAAAGGTGGAGAAAGGCTTACTGGGAAAGAGGGAGCTGATGATAAATGTGTACACGTTGTGTCTGTATAACAAAGAGTGAATGAAAAAGCGAGAGAGAGAATGAGAAAAAGAGAAGCACTGTGCCATTCAGGTTCCAGTACTGGCTCAGAGATGCTGCTCTATTGTCGTATTTCTGCTTCTCCCATGTATAATAGATAGATGTCATTGTTAGTTAGTTCCCATTAGTTGTTCCAAAATAATACATTTAATATGTATTTAAGGACGTATTAACTTGAATGCTAAAGTATGTACTTATTATGTTAAAAAAATATATGCTTAAAAACACTGTGCTTTCACAAGGGAAGCCAGTCTGAATTTAGCTCAGCTTTGGTTTAGCTGCTTTTAGCTGCTTTTAGCTGCTTTAATTTGCTTTTTAATATTTCCAGTTCATTTCCCTGTTTCATATTTGACGTATAAAAGCAGTTATATATCCACTGTGTTTCTGTTTCACAGAGAGGAGATTAAGGAGTGCCGTTACCAAACTGGAACGTTACCACACTACGGTACCACTGCTGCTGCTGCCGGACGGAAACGAGCCTCAGCCAATCAGCTGGCTTAAATCCAGGGTAAGAGCAGACTGATGAATGTGTGTTTAGAGGTTGGGTGAAACACACCGGCCTTCCGGAGTTATAATTCATTATAATTCATGTTAATCTGAAGCTTTTTCAAAAGCATTCAATATGCAAGCTGGGCTGCTGTAGTGTGTGTGTGTGTGTGTGTGTGTGTGTGGAGGTGTGTGTGTGTTTAACCCTTTCAGACCTGAATTACATTTAAGTGAAGAGAAAATATAAAAATATAAGAATGCTGTTTTTTTCTGTGCTGGACACAAAAAAGGACTGTAATATTTTAATATAAACTCTGTAAATAAATAAAATTAAATCCAAATAACTAAAATATTTAATTGCTTTTTAATGTCCGTTGCATTGTTTAGCATTTTTATTTTATATTTGGTATTGACCTTTTTTTCTTTTTTTTTTCACAAATCATTCCTAAACGGTAAAAATAAACATTATACAAAGTTTTCTAAAGAAAAAGTAGTAAATATTAACTCTTACTTTTGCAGTGGGCGGGGCTAAGCTACTGTTTCATTGGCTGGTTCAAGGTCTATTCTGATGGACACCAGGCCCTAATTACTGTAATAAGCAACAAAACATTAAAAAAAGAAAATATGTTCATTGTAATGGACACTGGGTCTGAAAGGGTTGATGTTAAACCCATATCCATTCAAAAGTTTTAGAACACCCATATTTTCAGCTGACATCAAAAAAAAAAAATTGGTAAAAACCTTTTGTTTGTACTTTTGCTCTGTTAATATAAAAAACAGGAGGTTTATTTTGCCCTACTTCCAAGAGAATTAAGTGAATTAGACACGCATTAGGTGTAATTCACAAAAAAGTAGAATCAAATACTCTAATATACAGTCCAGTTAAACATATTTAATTTTTTTTAGTCTTTTTTTTTAAATGTCCATTGTATTGTATGTGTTTTATATTTAAAAAATTGTAAAAATAAAAAATTAGTAAAAAAAAAAAAATAAAAAAATAAAAAGTAAGTGAAGTGGGCGGGGCTTAGCTACTGTTTCATTGGCTTGTAAACTTATTCATTGGCTGGTTCATGCTCTATTCTGATGGACAACAATAAGTCTTAGTCTCAAATAGTTTTAAGTTCAACACAGCATAATAAAAGAAAGGAAATACATGAGGTCCATCCATTGTAATGGATGCAGGATTTGAAAGGGTTATAAAAACTGTTGTAAAACTTTTAAACAGTAATGCATAAGTTTTTCTCTGTGTGGGCAGCCTTTGTATATGTGTGTGTGTGTGTTAGTGTATATATTTGTGTGTGTTTGTGAATTTTATATAATTCCTCCTGTTCTCCGGACCGTTATGTAACACCCTGGTATAAAATCTGTACTCTGTGCTGTAATTAATGCGTGTATTGATACACAGTGCTGACATTGCTGACACTGGAATTTTGCTTTATCCCATTAAAACACAAACAGAGCCGCTGAAGCAGAACCTCATGCTAATGAAGCATCATTAGGCTGTTTCTAATTGGAGATCGAATCTTAATGTCAGGCTGATTATGATGTTATAATTTTACTCTGCTGCTGATATACAGTATTTTATCACTCTTTATTACTGTGGGTGCTGTTCTGCTCTTGTTCTTTAGCACAGAGGGATCTGGGCCTGATTTTAAAGGGCTGTAATTAATGATTATTTTAGTAGTTGACTAATTTGTCGATTACTTTTTGGATTAATCACTTTATCAGCAGTGATTTCTGTCTTAATCTCCAGTTCTAAGGCATGTTTTACTTTACTATGGAAAAAAACTGATGACCCAATCTTTATTCCAGTAACACAGGAAACATCAGTCTTAATTCATGTATACATGTTTATAAAGCTGTACTTATTCATTTAGATGAATTGTGTTTGGCAGAAGCTCTAATCCCGAGTGAATTACGGTTAATTGATGCTACAGATGCTACAGTGTGCAGTTTTGGGAGTTGCGTCTAAAAAGTCTAACTGTTATAAAATAGTGTTTTTACCCCGAGGAGGACTGAACCCCAGTCTGCTGTGTCTCAATAGAAAACCAGAGAATAACAGAAAACTTGCTTTAATTTAAGAATAAGATATAAAATATTAAGATATATTATATACAGTGGCTTGAAAAAAAATCATACTATTTTGAAATCTTATATTTTGAAATTTAAATGAAATTTAAATTTTAAAAGTGGTACGAAAATGATACGTTTTATCAAATAAAAAATCTGAAAAGTGTGACATGCAAAAGTATTCAGCCCCCCTATATCATTATTTTAGAGACCATTTATCTCTACCAACATCTAGAGACTGAGATTTTGGTCCATTCTTCTTTGTCAATTCCACTGTAGCTCTGGCTGTATGTTTTTGGTCATTGTCTTGCTGGAAGGCAAGGTCAGCCTTGTACTGTTGAATTAAGAAAGTATGGGACGAAATAACATTTGGAACACTACAACACTTAATTGTTTTGGTATTTTTAATGCCAAAACATATTTTAAGTGTTGTGAGAACAAATTGCAAAATTACCAAAAAGTGGTGAACGCTTTACCATCCACATTTTTTGCAAGACTAAAATGTAAAAATGGATGCACACTACTGGTCAAAATACTTAAAGTACCCTTTTTTATTTTATCTTTATCTTATCAATGACTTTTTATTACTGCAGTTCTTCTCTTGTCAGATTAACTCTAATTCTAATTCTCTTCTCTGCTGAAACTTAGAGAGACTCAGTCCTTAATCATGCTAACCTGAGCTAAAGGCTAAAGCTGTTGCCATGTGGGTCAGCCTGACATTTTTTTTTCTATACTAAAAATGACTTTTTTCAGTTTTTAGTTGATATGTTTTTCCTAAAGGCCCAGGCATCTTAAATGGCAAAAATAAAGGGGAAAAAAGGGGGTGTTCTAAAACTTTTGATCAGTAGTGTATATTAAAGTGCAACTAACCCCCATGATTTTAGCTGACTCCACCCTTAGCAAAAAATTACAAAAATTGGGAGGGGGACTGGGTGATGTATGGGTTTAGGGACGGGGCAGGAGGGAGAGCTGATTGGGCTGAGCGTCAAAAGAGAGGTGGCATTATTGATTGATTGAGCCTGAGAGGGCACTGCAGAGGCAGAAATGACTGCAATAAAAGCGTTTAAAGGTTAGGAAAATGTAAATTCATAAACTTTTTAAACAGGAACATTAATGAAACAGAAATATGGATTAGAGTTTCTTTAAAAAATAAAATGAGTTTTGATTTTTTATATTTTTTTAACATTTCCAAACTGTCACTCATTTTTCTGACTTGATCAGAGTTGGTTTTAGACTCTTCTGTTATGCTTAGTTTTAATATCGAAATGGATCAGAAAATGCTGAAAAATCAGTTTTCTGAGTTGGTGTCCCTGAATAAACCCGTTGATGGTGTAACTTAGAGAAAGTAGATAATAACAGTGGCGTGAGGAAGGCGTGTGTGTGTCAGTCACTCATGTTCTGGTAAGTGATTTATTAATTCCCAATAAGGTGATTATGCCATGCAGAGGCTAAATGCCATAATTAATATGCTCTGTGGGTTTTTCGATAGGCTGCCAGTCATTGTTCAGACCACAAAAGCTGCGGGAGACAATAGCGCGAGCATGCGGCTGTTATTTTGACATAATGCCAGATTGGCATAAAGGCCTGGGTGTGAAGAACACGAGGCAGGAATTATGTGGGAATAGATTTTCAGGCTGTAGAATAACTTGTGATGGAAAGTTGTGACAGGAGTGTTTTGAAGAGCTTCTCTCGTATTGTTATCCGCGGTGTCCAATCACGCGTCGGCATGCGGCGGTAATTGTACGCTGTGCTGGAAATGGATGATGAATGGACGCACTGCCGATTCTGTCCTGTCGTTTGCTGCGATTATGAATGCATTTAAGGTTTCAGCAAACTTATGAAGAGATTATTCACTTTTAATCCACTTTTAAGTCATTTAAGTGTGCAAATTTCTGTTCAATTATGCTCATTTTCCTTTATGAGGAGATTTTATTATTCATCTTATTATTCTTTTCTATCTTATTGTATTACTGTATTATACCAGGTTCACAATACTACACTGAAAAAAATTATACGTAAAATTTACTTTAGCAAATTTCTGCATTTGCTTTTTTAAAGTAAATTTAATTTCAGATAAATTTAAGTAACTTCAACTCTATATTGTATAAATTAGTAGATAATTGTAATTAGGTAATACTGTATGCAGAAATTAAGTAAAGTTTACTAAAAGAAAGGATTGACTGGAGGTCAGTTCACTTATTTACTCTGTGTAACATTTACGCCTTGAAACCGAGTTGAAGTTACTTAAATTTATCTTAAATTAAATTTACTTAAAAAAAACAGTTCTGAAAGTTGCGAAACCTTTTTATTGTAAAATTTACTAATTTTTTTTCAGTGTAGCTTTTAGCCCAGTTTTTTTATTGCAGACTAAAAAACTTTTTTCCATTCATCACCGCTAAAAAAAAAATGAAAATGAAACTGAAACACCGGTCATCATTTTAGTGTGGGATTTTAGGTTTCATGGCTAAATTAAAGCAGCCTGGTGATCAATCTTCATTAATTGCACATTGCACCAGTAAGACCAGAGTGTGAAGGTTCAATTAGCAGGGTAAGAGCACAGTTCTGCTCTAAATATTACAATGCTCACAACATTATGGGAGACATACCAGAGTTCAAAAGAGGACAAATTGTTGGTGCACGTCTTGCTGGAGCATCTGTGACCAAGACAGCAAGTCTTTGTGATGCATCAAGAGCCACGGTATCCAGGGTAACCACATCCAACAGGATTAACTGTGGACGCTGTAAGAGGAAGCTGTCTGAAAGGGATGTTCGGGTGCTAACCCGGATTGTATCCAAAAAACATAAAACCACGGCTCATCAAATCACGCAGAATTCAATGTGCACCTCAACTCTCCTGTTTCCACCAGAACTGTCCGTCACCACAATCAATTACTGTGCTCTAAAAACAGGTGATTCAGTTTCACTCTCCAACACCTGTATATATAAGGAGATATGGCAGTAGAAGTGTCAGAATTTAATTCTGGGACACAGCAATAGTTTAATTGCCACACTTAATCTGGGTGTTGCCCTTTTATTAACATTCACTCCGTGCTCTCTCTCTGTTAGCGCTGACCTGATGCACTTTATCTGCCACAAGCTTTAGTGGAAAATGTCAGTTGAAATGCCTCCTGCAGCCTCGGTGTGGCTTTACACCACAATCTGTCACCTCCAGACTCCGGGTACTCGTCCCACTGCTCTAAAATAAACCTGCTTCAGGAGCTTAAACGGGGGAGGAAGTTGGCGGGAGAAAAGAACATGAGGTCATGAATTCTGGTGTTGTTTGTCTCTTCTTTCCTCAGAGTCCTCCCGCTTCACTGCAGATATTGATAGAGGCAGAAGGTCAGCTGTTGATCCTGTCTCTGGAGAAGAATGAGTAAGTGTCTCCGCCTCTACATCCAATAGCATGCTGCTGTACACTGTATAAAATATGATAGAATGTCTATACAGCTCTATATAAAACACTGCTACACTGAAACTATGTTTTATTACATTACATTTGTACATTACATTGTTTATACTGTATATCAGGGGTGTCAAACTACGTAGTGAGTCATACTTGGATTTTTGGCACTTTTATCTATAATGGTGTTATTATATGGGCGACTTTTTTTTTGCTTTTAAAACAGAAAAAGTCACACTCTTCTTATTTCACATGACAATACTGTACTAGATTATGCTCATAATACAATTTATTCACCATTTGTTACTTAATAGTTCATGCAAAGATTTTTGGAAAAAATCCTGTATTTTTAATATTGCAATTATTATACAGATTTGGAAAATATGAAGGTCGCACTTGAGTTTCTGAATCAGTTTCTCTGATTTTGCTATTTATAGGTTTATGTTTGAGTAAAATGAACATTGTTGTTTTATTCTATAAACTACAGACAACATTTCTCCCAAATTCCAAATAAAAATATTCTCATTTAGAGCATTTATTTACAGAAAATGAGAAATGACTGAAATAACAAATAAGATGCAGAGCTTTCAGACCTCAAATAATGCAAAGAAAACAAGTTCATATTTATAAAGTTTTAAGAGTTCAGAAATAATCAATATTTGGTGGATTTTTTTTTTATGCATCTTGGCATCATGTTCTCCTCCTCCACCAGTCTTACACACTACTTTTGGATAACTTTATGCTGCTTTACTCCTGGTGCAGAAATTCAAGCAGTCCAGAGGTTTTCAATTTCAAAATCAAAGAAACTCATTTTTAAGTGCTCTCTTATTTTTTTCCAAAGCTGTATATTATCAATATCAAAATGTAAATGTAATATGTCTCAATATCATAGCTGAAATCATTTGTTATTGCATTACAGTATGCAATCACATTACTGTTCTTTTGAAGTCTTCTTCTTCTGTGTGTATATAGAGGAGCTGCTGGATAAACCAGCTACTGCTCCAAAGTTTGGACACCCCACATGTCCATAGCAACCTACTGTTTATAGCTTTGCGATGATACATTCAAATCTGATTTATGTGCATACTTTATTTATCAACCAATTAGGAAATCCTTAGCAACACCATAGCAACTACCTTATGAATCAGCTTCTGTTTTTTGTTAGTATTTTCTTTGTCTTGCTAGTCTTTTTTTTTTGTTTTCTAGTATTCTTCTTATTGTTTGTTACTTTGTTTACTGTGTGTTACAGGTAAAGATACGTGTTCTGCTTTAGTTTTTTCAGCTGCTTTTAAATTAAAAGTAAAACAACCCCAAACCAACACCCAAGCAGAAGCTGCAAAGGCCTGAGTTGCCAAGTATTTTAAGTTGCAGCAGCGTCTAATTATGTGAGACGTATGGAAAATGGAATTTCAAGTGCACGGACGTTCTCAGTAATCAGACATTAAAGAGTTCTCCATGCAGTCAGATTCCATTTTAGCCTTTTACTTTGTTTTGACACGCTATCGCAGGACTTGCGACGGCTGGGCTCCCGGCTGTAATTGCAGTAATATCAGGTAGACTGCGCTGCGTGTTGAGATGGCAGATTAATAGATTAAACTCAATCGCATGTAGCTTTAGATTTCTCGGTAATCGGCGCTACAGTGACAGCGGCCACGTCGCGTTCAGGCCTGTCGTCAATCATTCCGTCTGTTTTATTTTATGCCTGTCGAACTTCTCCTCTCGCGCGTCCTCCTGCTGATAAAGCAGTACGCCGGCTGTGGGTCACGCGGACGTCAGCGTTATTAAGGAAGAGACTGAGCGTGTGCCGCGTGAACGCTTCCTCTCATTCAGCTCCACAGGAAGGAAAACAAAAAAAAAAGCATTACCGCGACAACCGCAAACATCGCCATAGCAACCCGGACCCTGTGTCCGTGACTCGGGGGTGACAGAACTCGTCCTTGCCAGAATGACATCATCAGATCTTCATTGTGTTCACTATTGTGCTTAGAATAAACACACAGATGCACTTTTTATTTATTTTAATGATTAATTTTAATTTTATGATGACCTGTGATGACCTTTGTATTGAAGATTACAGATGCTTCCTATTGCTGCTGCTCTTTAGTTGACATAATAGCAACAGAATAGTGTCTTATAGTTTATTAGATCAATAAAGACTATTTAGACTCGTTTACAGGTATAATTCATGAATACGCAAAAAGACATAGAGAGAGAGAGACAGCAAGACAGAGATAGAGTGATACAGACCGAGAGAGAGAGACAGAGTGATAGAGAAAGAGACAGCAAGAGGGAGACAGAGAGAGAGACAGATTGATAGACAGACAGCGAGAGAGACAGCGAGAGAGAGAGACAGCAAGACAGAGATAGAGTGATAGACAGACAGAGAGAGAGACAGAGTGATAGAGAAAGAGACAGCAAGAGGGAGACAGAGAGAGCGAGACAGAGTGATAGACAGACAAAGAGAGAGACAGCAAGAGAGAGAGAGAGGGAGAAAGAGACAACAAGACAGAGATAGAGTGATAGACAGAGAGAGAGAGAGAATGAAAAATACACTGTTTGTCAGAATGCAAAAAAATCCATGTTTTCAGAGACAGAGAGCGATAAAGACAAATAAAGACAGGCAGAAAGAGAGTGAGAAAGAAAGACAGAGAAAGAGACAGACAAAGAGAGACACAGAAATACAGAGAGAGAGAGAGAGAAAGATACAAAGAGAGAGAGAATTTGTTTTTTGTACTTTTAACAAAATTCATTATAACCAAACCATGTTATAATAAGGAAAAGCAGCCGCTTGACCACTCTGGTCCTAATAAAATTTTTTAGTCAGGCTACCTGAACCTTTCTCTCTCTGCACATATTTAAAACCCAGGATACAAATCTGAGGGAAAGAGAAAGATGGAGAGAGAGATACAGAGAAAGAGAGATACAGAGAAAGAGAGATACAGAGAAAGAGAGATACAGAGAGAGAGAGAGAGAGAGAGAGAGCGTCCTCCGTCATTGATGACTGAAGTCTCCAGTCTCATAAGCATGTCTTTTCCATTAGGGCGACTAACTGTTCATGAACTTTCCATCTTTTTGCAGATTATTTCTGCACAGAGGCTTCAATTATTTCTTCTGTCTCGGAGCAGAAATAAATGACACGCTCCGGCGTTTAGAGTGTAATCAGGGGTTGTGGAGAGTTCGAACGCTGAGCCGCGATTGAGCGCGAGAGAGAGAGAAGGGAAAGTAATAGCACAATTTTGGGAATACGAGACGTCCTTGACGGCATTGTAAAGATTAACTTTTCACCCGGACACACAATACACACAATTCTGTCCTTTTTTAGAGTATAGCAGAGCTGCTGAGAAGCGAGAAAAATGCCAGTGTCATGATGTTTCCCCTACGAGTCTGCAGTGAGAATCCTGCGTTAATAATTCATGCATTTTAATAAACTCAACAAAATACTAATGACAGACACACAATTCACAAGCTGTGTTTATGAGTTATGATACTTCTTCTCAGTAGAGTATTGGACACACATAAGGAAAGAACAGTCTAATGAGTTCTTTAACGCTTTAAAACAAACAAGCAAAGCCGTTTTAATGGCCCCAAGCAAAATGGACCAACCCTAGCATTGTGTCATGGATGGGCAAATACAGATAAAAATAGACTTTTATTAATAAAAATATCAAGCAAAGGGATGATCAAACAGAAAAGGGTCAACAATGGCAAACAGCAGTAATAAAAAGTGATATCATACCAGAGTAGATAGACAGTCCAGAGGTTAATACACGGAAAAGGGTCGGCAAAAATTAAGATTGTTGAACAAAACAAGGTAAAAAAAAAAACAAGAAATAAACGCAGCCAATAAGAATAACGCATTGTACAAGGAAAGAACAGTCAAAACTCAGCAATGACTGTGAGTAAAAAAGCCTCTTATATTGGGCTACATCCATGCCATGTGGCTAATACTCAGGTGATCTGCTTCCTGGAAATGTCATATGTTGTGTCATGAGATCAGGATTATTACTGATCTCTCCAAGCAAAATGGACCAACCCTGGCATTGTGTCATGGTTGGACAAATACAGTAAAAAAATATACTTTTATTAATAAAAATATCAGGCAAATGGATGGTCAAACAGAAAAGGGTCAACAATGGCAAACAGCAGTAACAAAAAGTGATATCATACCAGAGTAGATAGACAGTCCAGAGGTTAATACACGGCAAAGATCAAGATTGTTGAACAAAACAAGGTAAAAAACAAGAAATAAACGCAGCCAATATAAAAACGCATTGTACAAGGATAGAACCGTCAATACTAAAAAAAAAAAAACTTATATAGGGCTAAAATCATGCTATGTGGCTAATACTCAGGTGATCTGCTTCCTGGAAGAGTCATGTGCTGTGTCATGTGATCAGAATTGGTTGTAAGAGATAGATAGATAGATAGATAGATAGATAGATAGATAGATAGATAGATAGATAGATAGATAGATAGATAGATTTATTATTATTATTTATTTATTTTAACTGTTGTCCGTCTCGCTGCCTCGCAGTGCTGTTAACCAATCAGAGACATTTAATTTTTAATAAATGAATAAAAAACGATGTAATGAGACCTTTTCAGAACATCTTAACAATCTGAGAATCATCTTAGAGATAAGAACTTTGTTTTCGGGAAACGCACTACAGGTATACTACCTAACACACACTCTTTCTCGTTCTCCACTGCTAATTCTTGCGGCCATTTGCAGCTCTCAACTTTTAGAGCCCTGAAGCCCAACCCGTGCTCCCTCTTTATGTCCCTCACTCTTTCTTTTTTCCATCTATCTCCTTGTAAATGTCTCAGACCCTGACTTTTAGCATTGGCGTCTCCTGCTACAGCTATTTTTGGGAGTGTTGCTTCTAACAACTAACCCCTTTTCCCCTCAAGCCCTTTTCTGAACCACTTAGCAAATTGTGGTTTTTGCGGGGTGTTTTTTCCTCCTTCGTTCTTTTCTTTCTGAATACTTAATGTCTCATTTACCTGAGGGAACGTCAGGAAAGGCCGCTGCTTTTAACCTTTCGGAAACGGGTCACCTGTCACGGGTGTGTCCGCGGCGCGACAGCGGCGACAGCGAGGATAAGCCGGCAGCAGTGCTTTCTGTTTGATTGCGTCCGTGTGTTCGCGCATGCTGGAACACATTACCTTCAGTAAGTGGCTGGAAATGAGAGTGAGGGATGAAGGGATGGAGAGAGAGAAAGAAAAAGAGAGTGAAGCGTTATGCTAATGCATTTCCCAGCTCCACGCGCCGTAGAGTGCAGCTCTTGTTTGAAATATTGAAATATGGTATTGATAGGCTTGGTGTCAGCGGGGCGCCGGAATGACGAAGCACAAAGAGCCGAGAGGCGGAGAAATGGAGCATGGCCGAGCGTACGCTAAATTATGTATGGTGAAATAATAAAGCATAATATTCAGATTAATCCACGCAGGCATTTTATCTGCGTCAGCCTCAACTCAAAACACATTAAGCCTTTAGGTGGAGCGCTGTCGGGTATTTGTCAGCTCCTGTACAGGTTTACTGTAGGGGTGGAGGATAAAGGTGGAGAGCTGGGTGGAGGGTCATTATGAAATATTTTTCCTTTGCTCAGATCAGTTAAAGAAACACCATTTCAGTCAAGTCATTTTGGTTGAGAAACTCAGAATTAGCAGGATTAGCTAGCAGACTTTGTCTGAAGGAGGGATCTGTACCTACTGTCCGTGGCAGTTCGAAGCCATTGCTTTCAAATAAGGAGTTTTGTGCTTCTATAGCAGTTAAGTATGAACTAGCTTGTTTTAGGAGTATAATATTCTATTAACAACCCCCCAAAAACTCCCAATTTACTAGAATAGAAGATATTAGTGCATGACTAATGTCAATAATCACTGTATATAATATACTGATGTCAATAAACAGAATCTGGATATAAGTGCCTAACCAAACTCAATAATCACTCCTATATGCTAGAATAAAAGATATTTGTCCATAACTGAATATAAGATATTAATGCAAAAAACATACATAACTGACCTCAATAAACGTGTGTATAGACTAGAATGTGGGATATTATTGCATAAACAACCTAAAATAATAACTGGTATATACTAAATTAGGAGATAATATTGCATAGCCAACCTCAATAATTACTACTATTAGAATAAAATATATATTACGTATAACTGCCCTCAATAAATGTGTGTATAGTCCAGAATATGGGATATTAATGCAAAAAAACTGCAAAAAAAGGTATCTCTCCTATACACTAGAAAAGAGATTTTATACATAACTGACCTCAATAAACATGTGAATATACTAGAATATGGTAAATTAATGCATAAACAACCTAAAATAATCACTTCTATATACTAAATTAGGAGATAATAGTGTATCACCAACCTCAATATTCATTTCTATATATTAGAATAAAATATATTATCCATAACTGACTTCAATAATCTTGTGTGTAGTGTAGAATATGTAAAATTAGTCGATAACTGACCTCAGTAAATTTCTATACACTAAAATAGGAAATATTAATCCATAAGCAATTTACTATTCTTGATAACACATTACTCATCATATTGCCCGTATTGATGTATAGAATTTAATCAGTATAAATTATTTGATTATGTTTTCACAGACCTCCTCTGTTCATGTTGGTATGATACGTGCTGTATTCTGTACATTCAGACTGTGAACGTTGCTGTTTATCTCAGGAACAATAGCAGGAGTGCAGTGCGTCACTGCTGGGTTTCCTGCTGTATCACTCTCTGTGTATCACTCTCTGTGTATCACTCTCTGTGTATCACTCTATTCTAAAAGTGCTAAAAGGGGAAACACTATTCTTTAGAGTGAGGATAATGCAGAGTGCAGCATTACTGCTCTATTCTTCTGTAGAGCACAACAGCACATCCCCCCGACCCCCCGACCCCCCGCAACGCTCAGGTTCAGTCCATTTATCAACTCTATTCATTTCCACTGTACATATTTCAAACTCACGCTGAGTTCCAGGAATTCAGTGCATTGAACCAAAGCATAAATCTACAGGGTGAACCATTACCCCTTCACCTCGCTTAGAAACAGCTCTAAAACAACAACAGCTATTTATAGGTTTATGTTTGAGTAAAATGAACATTGTTGTTTTATTCTATAAACTACAGACAACATTTCTCCCAAATTCCAAATAGAAATATTCTCATTTAGAGCATTTATTTACAGAAAATTTACAAGAATTATTTACAGAATTCAATGACCCAGAATGTTATGATACTAATAATCCTAACATTACACTTCAAATATCTCCATATATCCAGGATTAAAGTAAAATAAATTATACTGGACAGATATAATCTGTTATATCTGGAGTATCTCCATCACCCTTACGCCTCTAGAAGGTTTGAAGTTCATGTTGCATCAAATGCAAACAGATAAATCAGTGTTATTGGCTGTAGCTCTGTGTAACTGAGTTATATTAGCCCATAACTCAGACTCATTCTCCTGTTCACCACTTACTCTAGAGCTGTTAATAAGAGCAGACTATCATAAACGAGAGCAGGAAGTGTCCCTCTGAGAGCAGAGAGAGAGACATTTGTGTCTCGTGATCTACGGTTCATTTTATATACGAATAAGAGACGCATCAGAGTGTGGGTTGGAACCTGCGTCCCAGAGGACGACTGATATTTACAGTATGTTTCACTGCTAATATTCCACAGATAACATCTTGACCAGCCGTCTACAGTATCTACAGGCTTGGAATCAGTACTTTAGAATGAGTAATGCTATGTCATATAGCTGGATCTTCTAGAGACCACCAGATCATACTTTTTAAATCTGTTTTTTAAAACCTGCTTTATGGTGGTGGTCTAAATCCTGTCTCTCTCTGCTTATCTCTAAGTCTTGCATTTGTTGGACCATGATGGTCATCTTAAAAAAATAAAAGCATTAGCCGCTAACTGCTAACTGCTAACTAGTGCTTTCGCCATTCAGAGTTCAGTATTATCAGCCTGTTTTTCCTGCTGCATTAGCATTAGCCGCTAACCATGCTAAGCACTAGCTTTCACCGTTCAAAGGCGAATATATTGGAGTGTATCCTTTGCACTTAAAACGTTAGAACAAACTGTTATTATCTGGGTGAGTAAAGCGCTTCCGTTTATTTACAGTAAGCTTGGATTTACAGATTTCCAGATTTCCACTAAGGCTGGGTGCAGCAGCACTTAGTGCTAGTACTAGTAAAGGCTGCCTGCAGGCTACAGTTATATACAGTGATATACTTGCCTCTGAAAGGTGAAAGAGCTAGTGCTTAGCGTTGTGGTTAGCGGCTAATGCTAATGCTGCTCCAGCCTTAGTGCTGGAGAACTAAATTGAAATTACTGTATAACTCTGTACTTCAGTGTTTAGAGTGGCTTAACTGCTCCTTAATACCTGACTGATAGAATTCATACATAAGGAGCACCGGATTATAGTGCAAAAAAATATGGTACTCATGAAAGCATTCTAAAACAGTGAATAAGGACATCCAGGAGAAGACTACTCCCATCAGAACAAACATGTCTGAAGCAGTCTGAAGTAGAGGTACGACAAAATATTGATATTTTTATTGGAACATAAGTGTCGCATCCTAATTTTGATTACTTCAAAAGTAATTTCTAAATAACTATCCTTATCAGTAACACTTCAGATGTTGTGAAGCATCGAAGAGAATTGTATTGGAATATGATGAGTTTTGTAGAATCGCGATATTATTATTAAATCGTGGGCAATGTATTGTGAAAAATCGTATCGTGAGATTCCCTGTAATTCCCGTACGTAATACTGAACGTCCACAAAAGAAAGATTAACCTACTTACAATGAAAACAAACCCAGATTTGAGTTCCCTTGAGTTTTGTTTTTTCCTCACTGAGATCTGCATTAGTCAGCAGAGACTTTAAAGTTCTCGCTCTCACAAGCCTGACTTCCTGTTCCCACAAGTGCATGAGACCTGAGCGCTCCAGACCTCGTCTCTGAAGGTCAACAACCAAACCAGGAAGTGAGTCCCTCCGCCGTCCGTCAGCCAGATGTGCTACTAGAAAAAACGAGGAAATACGAGGGGATTTTGAAGGGGGGGGAGGAGGGAGAGAGATATAGGGATGTGAATTGATAAAAACAGAGCAGAGCAGTGCGTCCAAAAAGGACATTTTCCTGAGGAAGCTCAAGCACAATAGGAGACATGTTTGGAGCGACAGCGTCAACAAAAAGAGAATAGAGTAGAGAATAGAATAGAACTGGGGCTCATCCAGAACTCTGCTCAATACAAATAACAAAGTAATTCAGGTTAAATTCTGTTTTTTTTACGTATTTAAAAAAAACACATGCAGTTTTACAAACAGTAAAGCAAAAATACACTCGAAATTCGTGTTATAACTTGTAATATTACAAGTTATAACACGAATTTTGAGTATTATTGCTTATTATTGATTATTTAAACCACAGTTCCATTATCACTGTTTATTGAAAGACTTTAAAGAGTTAAAGAGGAGGAGAAAATAGGATCTGATTGGTTATAAAAACTCCGCCAGTTAAAATAGTTCCATTGCTGCTCTGTTTGTTTGTAGCTCCGCTGTTTGGCTTGTAAGCGCTGCATGGAGAGCTTCTGTTACAGTGCATTACCGGCTGATACTGGTACTCGTAGAACACCTCTCAGCCAATCACATTGCAGGGGCGGAGCTGATGTGGTATCAACACACATATATTAATCTCTTTTTAGACACGTTAGAGTAGGACTATGGTCTATACAAAACCATTTATGTTTATGTAGTTCTTTACACCAAATCACTCTCAATATAAAGATTACAATAAATTACTACATTGGAAAAATGTTTAAAAATATATTTACGAGTTACATTAGTATAAAATGTGTTTCAGTGCTCTGTAATTATAATTAGGAAAATATAAATATTAGTAAACTATTGGATACAGTGTTAAATTGCGCATGAAATGTCAAATAAAACTAGAAATTGAAAGTAAATGTGTAACACGCTAAAAATTGTAGTACAGTATATTAAAATATAGTTTTATACCCAACGAAGTATATACTAGAAGTGCGCTGCTTACAAAAGACAGGGACAAGAAACATATATATTTGTACTCTAATGTAAAAATATAGATCACATATATTTACCATCAATTCTTATTACATTTACTAATATTTATTAATATACGTGGTGTATAATAATAATAGTGATACAGTTGTAATACTCATTATTAAATGTATTATAATTTTACTGTAAGCATATTAAAACAATTTGGGGTCATAATAAACATACATGAAGTAATGTTTAAATGTTAAAGTATATTTAAAATAGTTCCATTTTAGTACAGTTAAGTACACTTAGCACAATTTAAGTAAGACTTTAATACTATTTTTATACAATTAAAGTATAATAAGTACAGATTTTAGCTCTCTTTAAATATACTGATACTTATACTAATAAAGTGGCTACAATAAAACACTTTAGTGCACTTTAGCGTAATAATGCTTAGTAAGATATACTTTAATCTATTTTTATTCACTATTTTTCAGACTGTAGTAGTGAAAATAACTCACTCAGTTGTGAAGTTCACTACGAATGACGTGCTTTGTTAGCTTTTCTCCTCTTTTATTCTGTTTCTTCTGTTCTTTTCCTCGTTTTTCTGCAGCTACAGAACAGAAATCTGAGTTAAAGCTCTGTTAGACCCAACATCTGTTTAATCTAATGGAGAAGCACTGATACAAACTAATAGGGCTTTAGTGGCATTACTCACAGATGCCGCAGTAACCTCGCGTCACGGCTAATGTTGCGTGGAGCGCTGGAATGAAGGACTTTTTGGGTTGGTATGTTTCCCGTCAACAGAAATACAGTGCTGATATATTTACATTTCACCCGGAGCATTAAAGTGCTTTGTTTTTCGGTTCTTTTTTGTGCTTTTCTTTCTGCTGTTTTGTCCTCGACCTCGTCCCTCACCTCTGTTCCAGAAGCTTTAATGAGCGAAGTTTTATATAAGACCCAGACGGGTCAGAAACTCGCAGTTTGCCACCTGTCCTGGAGGTCTGGTGTTCAGCCGGTATCTCTGTAATCGCTCACAGATCCACAGCCCAGCGATACATCAGGCCAAAGAGAGCGATCAGCCCTGTGCAGTGAGCTGAGGCGTGATAAATGGTGCTCCATTAGATTATCTCAGAGTTATTAGCATGGAGAGACGGACAGAGTCTAAGAGAAAGAGGGTTTAATGAAGTGAATCTAAGACAAGAGTGATGCTGAGCGGACCGGAGCTTCCCGAGCTGCAGTTTCTGAACTTCATTTTCAGTTTTCTATCAATAAATCGATCAAACTTTAATACTTCAGTAGATTAGCTTCAAAAAGTACGACATGAGCCATATCTCAAATATGAGGAAACAGTCAGGGCAGGTTGTTTAGTCTTTTTATTTACGCTTTTCTAGTACAGGATGATCTTTGTTAAAGAAAAGTGCATTTACATAAATTTTTCATATGTATAAGTATACTTAACATAAAAACGTACATACTTTTAGCATTAAAATGAATACAGACTCCCCCTATCACTAGTGATGCCCCAACACCATGAAGGTAAACATGTGAAGTCAGACTCCACCTATTTTTTTACTTTTTGAACCGAGTAGCATCACAGCGCTAACTCTCAGAGGAAAGCGCATCGACTCTGGTGGTTCTGATACATCAGCTCACAGACGCAGCCTTGTGCTGATCCACATCACCCTAGGAGTGATGAGGGGAAAGAGAGAGCGCCATCTACTCTACTGTACCCACCCAGAGAGAGCAAGGACAACTGTGCTCTCTCAGGGCTCTGGCAGCTGATAGCAAGCTGCATGACTGGGATTCGAACCAGTGATCTTCTAATCATAGTGGCAATGCAGTCAGTGTTGGAGCATCATTAGTGATAGAGGATAGAGGGAGTCCTAATGAGAGGGTTGGGTAATTGGCCTTGTAAATTGGGGAGAAAATGGGATAAAAAGAAAAGTAAGTGTACTTAAGAGCATTATAAGTATGCTCAAATTAGGTAAAGAATACTAAAAGTGCATTTTTTTATTTAATATACTGTATGAAAATACACATTAAATAAACTTTTTTTCTGTATTTCCATAAAATGTATTTTTTTAAGCAATAATCTTTAAATTATGTGTTGTATTAATGAGTGGTTGGGTAGTTTGCCATGTAAATTGGGGAGAAAATGGTGTAAAAATTAGAAATATAAAAAAATAAAAATGATCTCACTGTTCTCAGTGCAATCTTGCATCGGATAATAAGTATGTTTGTGTTTACAGTAGTGCTAGTGTTAGCTTTAGCAATAGCAAGACTGACGCTACTCTATTCACTGCTGTAGTTTTAGAAACAGTAGAAGAAACAGAATTAGAGCTGAAGCCGCGGGGGACAGATGCTCCTTCACTTCTCACTAAAGATAAAATTCAGTTCCCTGAGGAGAGACACAGAGAGCAGCGGCTTATGAGTAGAAAAACATGAATGGAGGACAGAAGGAGAGAGAGGGAGAGAGACGGAGTGAAAAGCCAGATGTTTTATTGAATGTTGAGAGGTCAAATAATTTATTAAAAGCCTAAAATCAATTTTCCGTCCTTTTTTTTTTCCTTCCCTGTGAGCTCTGGGTTCCTCGTTTTTACACTGTGTCTCTGTCAGTCTGCCTAAACCCTCAGCCAGTGAAACGACAGCTGATCTCATGTCAGCTTATGAAAAAAGCATCAGCTCAGACTCTACAGTTCCTGCAGTTCAGAAGGTAAAAATAAGTATGATTTTAATTCAGAGTATCAGTGTTTTAGTGTTACAGTACTTAAAGACTCTGGTCAATCCATTCATAGCTTTATATTTTTTGTAAGGACAGTTTTTAAGGCTTTTCCAAGCCTGTATTAAGGTGCTTTTAAACCTGCATTGGTGACCTAATTTAGTCTAAGAAAAAATAAGTGAACTTGGGCTGAATTAACTGAATCATGGCTCATTTTGTTTGCAATGTAAAAAAGAAAAAAAGGGTTTTTAGTGTTTGGATCATTAGATTACACTGGTGATATCTGTATCTACTGTAACTGTAGAACAGGGGTTGGCAATAGGCTGATGTGAAACATCTGGACCGTGAGGTTGTTTCGTTCATTGAACTATAATAAACGGAAACGAAAAAATATAAAAAAAAAAAAATGCTTCTCTTGTAAGCTTTTGTTTACATTCCCCCTCCCCTGTCTCTCTCTCTTTCTGTGGCGCCTGTTCTCGTTTTTTCACCTGTTCTCGGGCTCACTATCTCCTTATAAGGGCAGTCTTTCCTGGTTGTGTCCCAATAATTCACAAGCCTGGTCAGCGGTAGTGTATTGGAGCGTGACCCTGACGACACTGGTTCGATCCTGCGTATTTATTTATTTTTATTCCTTTCTTCTTGGGTTTACCTGCTTTGAATTCAACTGTTCTGCGATTGGGTTCAACAACCCTCTGGGCTGGAGAGCTACTAGTCTGTAGCACTCCATCCCACTACACTTCATTACACTTTACCGGCCCCTGGTTTAGACTAAGCATTTATAAATGTATAAAATAAAAAGAATCCAAAAGCTGATTCTTCTGTCATATCATGATATCATGATACCATGATACGGTTTGTCTTCAGTCTGAACACACTTTTCTGGGTGACTTGGACTTTCAGACCTATTTCAATCCTAATTTCTAATATTCTTATATCATTCATTCAACAGCTAAAGAAGAAAAAGAACCAGTGTTGTGCGAAATCTGATTTCTGATTTACCTTTATATGAGTTATATGCTTCACGCAGCATGTTCTGCACAAATGTTAAACAGAAATTAAGAACTGTGAAGCTAAACTCTTACGCTCCTTCTACTTTTCCACGCTTAATGCATGTAAAACAAGTGTGTGTGTGTGTGTGTGTGGGGGGGGCTGTTTGTTCTGCTATAAAATGTAATAGGCTAGTTTTCCAAATCCAGGTTGAGTCTGAGCTGAGATTAAAAAGCTTCTCAGTGGAGAATTCAGAGCTTACTGCAATTTAAAGTTGATTTATCCAGTGCAGTAAATGGGTGTGTTTGCTGGTTTTGAGGTTCCTCTGGGACGTAAAGTGAAATATTACATACGTAATATAAAATATCACGGGTTTCAGTGTTTTATTACGAGCGTAAGGCCAAGTATGACTGGAGTATTTAAAGATGGCGTCACTCACACACTGGCTGGCTGTGCACTGGAGGGGAATAGTGGAGAATACTGTAGGTTCTCTGGATGTGTTTGAGGACCTGTGAAGGTCAGAGTGATTGGGTGTAGATCCATGCTAATGCTAAAGCTTATTGAAGTTCTACACACTGCAAGCTTCCCTTAAGGAGTAACGTGTCAACAGAAGGGTGGCAGTTGAATGCTAATTGCTCTCTCTCTCTTGTTCTCTTTATCTCTTTCTGTCTCTCTCTCTGTCTGTCTCACACATAGACAATCTTTGATGTTAGGCTTTATATCACTGGTGTATAGTGTGGATAGTGTGTATAGTGGCTAAAAGTGGAATTTTGGAGGGCTGTCGCAAAAGCTGAATGTTTGCCAGGTCTTTGAATTCACAGCTCGTCTCACACACACACACACACACACACACACACACACACACACACACACACCCAAGAGTCCAAAGACAAACAAATGAGCCTGGGCTTCCCTGAATTATTTCCACGCGCCCAGACAGACTAACCCAGATGGCAGCAACCACACAGAGGGAAGTTCCCTCACGAGACGAGGGGAGGAAGAGAGAAAGAGGAGATCTTCTGGAGAAAGAGAGAAAGAGGAGATCTTCTGGAGAAAGAGAGAAAGAGGAGATCTTCTGGAGAAAGAAAGAAAGAAAGAAAGAAAGAAAGAAAGAAAGAAAGAAAGAAAGAAAGAAAGAAAGGGAGAAAGAGGAGCTCTTCTGGAGAAAAAGAGAAAGAGGAGCTCTTCTGGAGAAAGAGAGAAAGAGATCTTCTAGAGAAAGAGAGAAAGAGGAGCTCTTCTAGAGAAAGAGAGAAAGAGGAGCTCTTCTGGAGAAAGAGAGAAAGAGGAGCTCTTCTGGAGAAAGAGAGAAAGAGGAGCTCTTCTGAAGAAAGAGAGAAAGAGGAGCTCTTCTGGAGAAAGAGAGAAAGAGGAGCTCTTCTGGAGAAAGAGAGAAAGAGGAGCTCTTCTGAAGAAAGAGAGAAAGAGGAGCTCTTCTGAAGAAAGAGAGAAAGAGGAGCTCTTCTGAAGAAAGAGAGAAAGAGGAGCTCTTCTGGAGAAAGAGAGAAAGAGGAGCTCTTCTGGAGAAAGAGAGAAAGAGGAGCTCTTCTGAAGAAAGAGAGAAAGAGGAGCTCTTCTGGAGAAAGAGAGAAAGAGGAGCTCTTCTGGAGAAAGAGAGAAAGAGGAGCTCTTCTGGAGAAAGAGAGAAAGAGGAGCTCTTCTGGAGAAAGGATAGACAAGAGAAGAAGTGCTTTCTTTAGGAGTCTTGAGGAGCATTTGAGGAGTCTATTATTGAGGGCAGTTTTAGAAAAGGTGTAGAAGAAAAGTGGCAGTGTGGGCAGTGTGCCAAGTCCTGCTGGAAAATGAAATCTCTCCATAAAAGTTGTTATCAGCAGAGGGAAGCATGAAGTGCTGTAAGATCAACACAGTGGATCAACACCAGCAGATGACCGATATGACTCTCCAAACCATCACTGATCATCAGTAAATTTTACATTTTATTCAGTGAAGAGACAGACAGTCCAAACTGCTCGAGGTCTAGTGTAAAGTTTCCACCAATCAGCGCTTTCCAACATCCAGCGCTTGTTAGATGTTAGTTTTTAAGAGTTAGAGAGTTACTGCTGAACAAGAAGGAAACATGTTGACACCCCTGTTCCTTACTAATGTCTCATAATGTGCCTTATAATCTGGTGCACTTTGAGTGTGAGAAATACGGTACAGAGAACTGTATAGTAATCAGTTAGCATTCAGTTTTCACTCGTTCATTTCCATGCATGGTCTGATCCAGAGTTTCTGGCCAAAAGCTTTACTGCAGATTATTCATATTCAGAAAGATGGATGGGTTCAGATCGCTGAGTCACTGGAGACCCAGACCTGAACCCTATACTCTACCATACACTCGCTCCATCACCAGCCACTGCTCAGCCCAGCTGCTTCTGACAAGCCAACTTCTGAGAGATTGAGCGCAGGTCATAAAGAAGGAGAAAGAAAGAGGTAAAAAATATCCTGGAGCAAACTCTCACTGAGGTGACTGAGCTGGAGTGAACTGAGGAACAAGACTCGTGAAAATGTCGAAAAGATTGTGTTTAAATGTGTTACTGAGAAATGAGGAACTGGATCTGACTTTTTGTCACTCTTAAATATTTCAGATCATCAAACAAATTAAAATATTAGTGAAAGACAACACAAGTTAACACAAAATACAGTTTTTAAATGGAGTTTTTTATTATTAAGGTAGAAAAAAAGAGTTCAATTTCTCTAACCACACCCAGACCTGATTACTGTTCACACCTGTTCTCAATCAGGTAATCACTTAAATAGAACCTGCCTGGTAAAGAGAAGTAAACCAAAATATACTCAAAAGCTAAACACCATGCCGATAAGCAAATAAATTCAGAAACAAATGAGAAAGTGAGATCTATCAGTCTGGCAATAAAGGTTATAAAGCCATTTTTAAAGTTTTGAGACTCCTTATTATTTACTCATTGTGAAAACATGGAACAGTGGTGAACCTTCCCAGGAGTGGCCGGCCAACCAAAATTACCCCAAGAGTGCAGCGACAACTCATCCAAGAGATCACAAAAGACCCAAAAACAACATTCAAAGTACTGCAAGCTTTACTTGACTCAGTTAAGGTTAGCGTTCATGACTTTACCATAAAAAAGAGACTGAGCAAAATGACAGAGTAAAGACAATGGAGTCTTTAATATAATTTTACATTTCCTTATGCTCAATTTTTCGTATTATTGTCCCCCGGTAGGGCTATAGCTACACTAGTGACTAATGCAGAGGCAATTTTTTTAACACTCTATTGTTGGTTTGCTGGCTTTGTGTTAATTGGAGGATAATTACCAGACGTATTAGAAGTAGTAGGCCTTTAAAAATTATGTCTAAAATTAGTCTTAATTTTACATAGAAAAGACGTCCACACCGACTAGAAATAGCCCTTATCTGGAGGTCTGGGGGATGTTGGATGTTGGATGTTGTTTGGATGCTTTTGTGACCTCTTAGATGAGTTGTTGCTGCGCTCTTGGAGTAATTTTTTGTCAGCCGGCCACTCCTGGGAAGGTTCACCACTAATTCACATTTTCACCATTAGTGAATAATGAATGGTGAATAAAGCTCTCACTGTGGTTTTCTGGAGTCCTGAACTTTATAACCTGTTATAACCAGACTGATAGATTTAAATTGTTCCTGGATTTCTTTGGATATGGGTATGATGTCTGTATTTTGAGTATCTTTTGTTCTACTTCTTTTTATCAGGCAGGTTTTATTTAATTGATTTATTGACTGATTGAGAACAGGTGTGAACAGTAATCAGGTCTGGGTGTGGTTAGAGAAACACTTTTTTCACACACAAGTTTGAATGTTTTCAGTGTTTTTTTTACTCTAAGAACAGGATAAATCAGTGTGAGGCTGACTCTGTTTGGACGTATATATCTAAAATAAACATATTTATTAAATTGGCCTCTTTATCCGGGGCTGCTGCTGAAATTGGCAGCTCAATTTCAGTGGTGCCCCTGCAGCAGGCCGGGGTTTTGGGGGGAAATGAAGTGGTTTTGTGCTCGCAGGGTGTTTAAGGTCACTGCAGGCGAGACATGGACATGATCGCTTTTGCGAATTTGCTCAAGGAAAACGGGGGTTTGTAATTACACACACACACACACACACACACATTAACACTGTGCACACTGTGCAGCCAGACAGTGGAAGGAAAGAAAAATATTTCCACAGCTCTGAGGATTTGGCTCTCGTGCCCCGGCGCTGTATGGTGAGCACGGGCAGAACGGGCCGATGCTGTATTTAAATCAGTTGGATACACAGCAGCGTGTGGAAATAGAATTAGGAGCAACCAAGGGCTCTTGGTGTGTGTTTGTGTGTGTGTGTGTGTGTTTGTGTGTGTGTGTGTGTGTGTGTGTGTGTGTGTGTGTGTGTGTGTGTGTGTGTAGAGAGTAAGTGAATTGTGAGCGATAGTGATGTGCAGAGAGGAGGGGAGGGGGGCTGAAACGAACAAGATTACTGTCAGAAATTAAAAAAAAATGTTGTTTAAATTAAAAGCTCTAAAAAATGAAGAGAGCACTACAGACAACATTTCTCCTAAATTTCATATAAAAATATTCTCATTTAAAGCATTTAAATTACTGAAATAACAAAAAAAGATGCAGAGCTTTCAGACCTCAAATAATGCAAAGAAAACAAGTTCATATTCATAAAGTTTTAAGAGAAAACAATAATCAATATTTGGTGGAATAACCCTGGTTGGTTTTTAATCACAGTTTTTTTAATGCATCTTGGCATCATGTTCTCCTCCACCAGTCTTACACACTGCTTTTGGATAACTTTATGCTGCTTTACTCCTGGTGTAAAAATTCAAGCAGTTCAGTTTGGTGGTTTGATGGTTTGTGATCATCCATCTTCCTCTTGATTATATTCCAGAGGTTTTCAATTTCCAGAGCTGTATCATAAAAATAAAATAATTTTCTTTTTGTTTTTTTTGTGACATTAAAAGCTGAAACTTTAAAATAAACCCTTTTTTGTACTTTTTTTTTAAGTATTAAATTCCTTTCACTGGAACTAAGGGTCCAAGCTTAACTAATGAACTATTGAACAGCCCCGTACCATAATCCCCCCTCTACCAAACTTAACACTTCGCACAGTCAGATTAGTAACATAAAGTGAGCTTGTTGGAATAAGGTTTTTGAGAGATTTTTTTTTTAGATTTTTTTGGTGTGCCCAAACTTTTAATAGCGCTCTTTTCACTTTACCGCTGTAAAATTCTATCAAAACATAAAAAACACTTTCTTAATAGGTTTAAAAGGCGAAGGTTTGTGCTCAGTCTTTGGAATGACGTTGTATTTTAGATTATAAAAAAGAAATCCTGTTATTGAATGAATGCCTAAAATCCAGGTATGACGGCAGGCTTTTTTGTTGTTATAATGGTGAATGAATAAGTGTGTGTATGTAAGTGTGTGTGTTTGTTTCCACTTGTTTCTACTTATAAATACGCTTTCAGTCAAACATCGCTCTGAAATCTTCTCTTTAGATGTGTTCTAAACACTGAGCCCTGCGGACGTCCCTCATGTTCCTGTTTGCTCTTTGGTCAGATTCTCTAAAACGAAGGTTTTTGTAAATATTTTTCAGTTTTTGAGTCGTTGTAATGGTAAAATCTGTGCTGAAAGTGATGGAAAAAGGCAGTTCACGGCCATCTGCACTCGTTTCTCCTCAGTCTCCTCCTCTTCTCTCTCTCTCTCTCTTTTGTGTGGAGGTTTATTTTGAGCTGGATCCAGGCTGATGGTGCTGCTCGCTGATGGACAGAGCCCACATTAGCACAGCGGGTTCTGTTAGCAGGGTTGTATGTTTATCCTGCACTCGTTTTGGAGAAAACTGAATGGAGAAGCAGCAGCAGATGCTCCTCAGATTAAAGCAGGGTAACAAACTGTAATCCTGAGAAAATACATGGGTATGAAAAAGTTTGGGCAACCCTGATTTCATTTTCATGATTTTACTTTATTATTCATTGGTTGTTGTGATTTCTGTTAAATATATCATATATCAGATGAACACAGTGATATTTGAGAAGTTAAATGGAGTTTAAAGGATTTACAGAAAGTGTGCAATAAGTCTTTAAACTAAATTAGGCAGGTGCATAAATTTGAATACCTTTTAGCACTAATTACTTAAGTAAGCTCGTTGACCCTTGACCTACATTCAAATAGGTGATTTTTTTGGTGTGATTATTGTTAATTTCTTAATTCTTAACTTTTATTAAAAGCTTTTATTAGCTTTTATTCAGTTTAATTTTATTTTTCTGTTCCACTTTTGTCTGTTGAACCATTTAAGGTGGAACGGAAAAGTTATCAAGCTTAGCTTAACTACTGAGACAAGCTACTAGCATTTGTTTTTATGCTTCTTATGAAGAATTTAGACAAAACGCATTGAAATTACACATTAAACTCTGGTAAAATTGTGCTAATCATCACTTTTAACAGGAAAATACTTATATTTATGGGTTTCTTTGGTTTCTTGGGTCTTTAGTCACGTGTTCATCTTACCAGTGATTCTTATACACCTCAGTTTAAGGTGTGCTGAATCTAAAAAATCTATTTTTTTTTACCTTGTATGCTTTTGTAATGCTCTTTAAACACTTACCAGACATTAAAGAACTACAAAAAAGTAGAAGCTTTAGAAGTTGAAAGGTAAATTACAGTAAATTACAAAAAAATAGATAATCTCTTTTGTTTTATTCATTGAAGTAGAAGCTAATGAACGAACACATTTATTCATCATTCAGCCTGAGAAACATCTCAATCAGACAGTGCTGGATTTTAAGGAGTAAGTAAATGCTGAGTTGTAACTGGTGGGAACCTGAATGAATTCCCACCCTGATGATCAGGATTCTGTAAGAGAGTGAGAAAAAAAATAAAGAATGAGAATCGTGGAGTAAATTCACATTCATCTCACACCCGTCCTCCTAATCCAGATGAGATAAAGACCGGGGGGCTGAATACTCAAATAAACCGGTTCTTTTTCTTTTTTCCCAACTTCTCATGTAAGTGTAAATGTGGAGTGTCTGAGAGGATGTGTGATGATGTGCTCGGGTTTGCAGCTCCTCAGCAGAGCAGCAGGAATGACGTGTTTTATAAAAGCTGATTAGATTAACGGCTGCAGCTTCTTTGCACTTTTCCTGTAGTGAAAGATTAAAGCTGCGTCTACATTAAAAACACGGTCAGAGTCGGATCCTCGTTGTCAGTGTGTGAGTGAGTGTGAGTTATCTGAGGCAGGACCTGCCAGCTGATGCTGAACTCCTTGAACTCCAGGCTGAGTTGTGGAGATGAGTCTCAAGCGAAGTGTACTGTATTGTGTAAGGGTGGGAATCACAGGGCGTTTATAGTCCTATCCGGACGGGATTATTTTCTCAGGGGGCATCTGTGAAAAATATTTCTCACTTCTACTCAGTTATAAAACTCCTGCAACCGGACTACAATTGAAAAAAACAGGAGGACCAGTAAGTTTTTAAGGCTTTTTTCTCGGTCACATGACATCACGGCGTTCAGTAGCTCCTCCATTTCCACTCACTGTTGTTTACACGCCCAAAGTGTAATTACGGTTTGCAGCAGTGGACAAATAGCTATTTTATTAAAGGCGAGGAGACGAAACTCGAAGATGTGTGTCCGGACGGGACTAAATTTACCGGAGGAGCACGGAGTTCATAGAAAATCTGTAGCCTGCTGCTAACCCTAGCTAGGACTCCTGGAGCAGCATTAGCATTAACTGCTAAGCACACTAAACGCTATCTCTTACGCTGTTCAGAGATGAGTATATCAGACTGTAGTCTGCATGTTTACTGTGTTAAAACAAGCTACATGGGACAAACCACTAGCTAGTATCACTCTGGCTTATCGGAACACTCATGGTTCCTCAGTGTAGTGCTGTTGGATTGCGGTTAGCCCTTAATGCTAATGCTAATGCTGCTGCACCCAGCCTTAGCACTTTACTCACCCAAATTAACAGTTTTCAGGAGAGAAATCTGTGTAGATTACTACCAGAACTTCCAGCGCTCGTTTGACTTTTCTTTTTTTTTACAGTTACAGTTTTGTTTACTTAGCTTAGCTTAGCTTTACAGCTGTGAGATCTGCTGAATTAGAAGGAAAACATGGCAACACCCCTGTTCCTTACTAGTATTGCATAATGCACCTTATAATCCGGTGCGCCTTATAATGCGAAAAATACTGTACGATATAATTGTTTATTGCAATAATTCCTTTGACAACATACTGTATCATTCATTGAAACGCAGATATCTTGAAAGGCCTAGCAGATGATATTCTGTCCCCATAGTGAGGACAACATTGGCCTTACATACACACAGATACACACACACACACACACACACACTCGTGCACACACACACACTAATATGGTAGTGCTCTGTTGTGCAACCTGTCGGGCAACGTATGATTGGTTGATTAGAGTGGTGGAGGATTATATTGTAGTTTTCTCAGTAAGAGTTCAGATTCCTGCACTCTGAAGCTGTTTGAGCAGAGAGACGACTGTCTGTCCTCTATCTGTCGCTCTCTCTCTGCGTTATGAGCAGTGCGCAGTCTGTGAATTGATATTCCATGCATGGAAAGCTTTCCGCAATTCACAACTCACCCACCATATCAAATTACGGCTTTGCTCAGAATGTTGATGTGGCGGCGTGTCAGAATTAAATTGTCAGCATAAAAAAATGCTGTATTGGCGCAGAGACACCTGTATCAATATTTATAACATTTGGAGTTTTTTTAAAGCATGTGCAGTGTGTGCTGCCTATGTTTTTACTGTGTTTATGTGCTTATTTTGGAGGTGTGCATATTAACTTGTCATGGCAAATCCAAAATTTGATTACAAAATAATAATCACATTTTTTAATAATGTGATTTTGCTTGCTCAACAAGCACGTGGCACAGAAACTGAAAATGCATGTATTTGTGAAACGGCATCTTAAATAGCTTTTGGTGCAAGTTCTTTCTCATCCAATCCAACAGGAGGTCAGATCTCAGCACAGGAACAAGAAAAATCACATGAAACAGGTTAAAGAACATATGTCAGCAAATCCAGACAGAAGAAAATCTTAAGACAAGCAACTAGATAAGTATTAGAACCAACCATCATGTGGGATGATGCCTTAGAACAAGGATTATAAACAATCATAGGCATATAGGAAGTCTCAGAACCAACAACTCAAGGATTGTAAGCAACAATTGTGAGAGAGGAAGTTTAAGAACAAACAACTCAGGGATTAGAACCAATCATAGTCAGGGAAGTAATCTCGGAATAGCCAACTCTGGGATTAGAACAAATCATAGTTAGGGAGGGAGCCTCAGAACAGGCAACTCAGGGATAAGATCTAAGGAAGTGCCAGATTAAACTGCTTCAGGTTTAGAACCAAACTGAGACTTGAAAGGAAATTTCAGCACAAGGAAATGAGCCCAGGGATTAGAACCAATCGTTACAGTCAAGGTAACGTCTCCTCATATTGCTTTTTAATACCAATGTGGCCATTTTTTAAAATCAGAAATCAGTTCTAAATCTCAGTTTTCTAAATCAGATGGAAAGTTTAAAGATCCTCCACATCATGTGAAAAGTACCAAAGTACCAAATCTAACATTTACATACAGTTACCAGTTTAAGGAACCTTTATTTTGTAAGAACACAGGTCAGATTTCCTCTGGATGTTCTGTTGTTTCTTTCGTTTGCCTTAAAGATGAAGATGAATATGTTAAAGCTCTACTGTGGTAAATCTATAATAAAAAAAGCTCCGCGCTGAGTCTGACCCCTCAGAGGCCGGGTTTTAGTTTGTAATATTAATCCCTAATTGCAGCATTAGGAGCGCAGCCTCCTCCACAGCTCCGATTTCCCAGAGTTCCCTCCTCTCTTGGCGCGGGCGGTGAGGGAGCCGCAGCACGTTCGGGATTGGGATTCGCGGTCGCTGTCACGCCGATTCCTCCACCAGAACATCAAAGCCTTTTGGGGAAACGGCCTTTGAAGTGTCTCCAGAAAACAAGGCTCCGCTCCCGCCGTCGCCAGACGCTTCCAACGCCGGAGAATAGAAGTCAAACCCATCCAGCTGCCGTTACTGAAGGACGGACTAATAGAACATAACCGAGAAGCATTCATCCCCGCGCCCTGACAACCACCGTGCAGCGAGCAGCCCACGTGCGAGAGGCAGCGCACCGGTGCATTTCACTGATACGCTCGCCCAAGGTCTAAACCCATCTGGCAGAATCATCACACCAGTGCCAGAAACACGCCGCTCTGCCTTCAGAATACAAATATCTGTTTACGTAAGCCTTTATTCACCCGTGAAACACTTATCTATATTTAATATTTTAATTGCAGATTACTTGCTTTGGAACCAGAAGAGGAATTTTAGAAAATATACACTGACATTGAGCTTTTCAGACTTTATTTTGTCGGTAAACTAAAAAAAAAACACTATATAAACATGACAGACGGATTCAGCTCCGCAGAAGGGATTCAAACGTCAAATCAGACCTTGAAATGCGAGTAGTGGCATTAATATTAAAAACCTGTCCTTTCCCATTATCTCTGCCTTTTCATGTGCAAATGCGTGCAATAAATGAAGATGTTCTCCTCGTGGGATTTGTACCAACAACATATTACAGCTCGGATGTTTTTTTCTCAAGTTTAAACTTATGTAATTTTACTTTTACTGAGAATGTAGTCAATCAGAGAAAATATACAACATATAAATGTATTCTATACAGTACCAGTATTAACCCTTTTAGACCCTGCATCCATTACAATAGATGGAACCATGAATAGCCATTGAACAAGTTTATAAACCAATCAAACAGTAAAACTTGAAAAGTTTAGCCCTGCCCACTGCACTGGGGAAAAAAAAAACAGTAGTTTGTTTCTTAGCTCTGAATTACTGGGTAAAGTATATAAACACTGATGTGTTATTCGCACAAATAACACAGGAATGAACTGCATGCTGCTCCTAGCGCTGTTAGTTATCTCCTATCTGACGAGAATTCACGGGTTGATGTAGACAAGGTGCTGTTCTTGATCGTCTTGTTTTTTGGTGTATATTTTCTTTTACTAGAACACGTTTAAAATAGCTCAGTATCTTTCTGCAGTAATGTAGAACTGGAGCAACACACACACACACTCACTCACTCACTCATACACACATACACTCTCACATACACACTCGCATACACACTCGTCTCAACAGAGCCATCTGCTAATGCTGCTGAGGTGATTACATTAGGATTTCATCATGTCAGCAGCAGCATGTCCAACACGGCACACTTCCGTCTCCGCCAGCGCCACACACACACACACACACACACACACACACACACACACACAAACACACTCATTACATATGTACACATTATCAACACATCTATATTGCAGTATTCACAGGTCTACATGTGTTCCTGAGATCAGATCAAACACTGTCCCATTTCTACTACTTTTCATCTTTATCTCCAAAAAATCGACTCCTCCATTCCCGTCTCTCAGTCTCTCAGACTCTCAGATTCTCAGTCTGACACAATTCTATAATCTGTTCCTCTAATATGGGCCAGTGCATTAAATATTATTATACACTGCATCAACAGATTCCTGCAGTAAATTATAGTGAAGTCTTATTACTGATAAATTTAAACTTGAAAATAAAAGGACTATTATTAATCCATCAATTAACCTTTGTTTTAACTCGGAAGTACAATGAGGGCAACCCTCATTTTCAATATAGCCGAGAATTTACAAATACAGGGATTTTTAATCATTTTAAAATAACTAAAATAAAAAATTAAATAAAATGAAGATTCAAGGCTTTTGCATGGCAGCAGCAATATTTAAATATACAGTTGTGGTCAAAAGTTTACATACACTTGTAAAAAAACATAATGTTATGGCTGTCTTGAGTTTTCAATAAGTTCTACAACTCTTATTTTTCTGTGATAGAGTGATCGGAACACATACATGTTTGTCACAAAAAAACAGTCATAAAATTTGGTTCTTTCATAAATTTATTATGGGTCTGCTGAAAATGTCACCAAATCTGCTGGGTCAAAAATATACATACAGCAACATTAGTATTTGGTTACATGTCCCTTGGCCATTTTCACGGCAACTAGGCGCTTTTGGTAGCCATCCACAAGCTCCTGGCAAGCTTCAGGTCGAATGTTTGACCACTCTTCTTGACAGAATTGGTGCAGTTCAGCTAAATGTGATGGTTTTCTTGCATGAACCCGTTTCTTTAGCACTGTCCACATGTTCTCAATGGGGTTTAAGTCAGGACTTTGGGAAGGCCATTCTAAAACCTTAATTCTAGCCTGGTTTAGCCATTCCTTTACCACTTTTGATGTGTGTTTTGGGTCATTGTCTTGTTGGAACACCCAACTGCGCCCAAGACCCAACCTTCGGGCTGATGGTTTTAAGTTTTCCTGCAGAATTTGGAGGTAATCCTCCTTCTTCATTATCCCATTTACTTTCTGCAAAGAACCAGTTCCACTGGCAGCAAAACATCCCCAGAGCATAATACTACCACCACCATGCTTGACAGTAGGCATGGTGTTCCTGGGATTAAAGGCCTCACCTTTTCTCCTCCAAACATATTGCTGGGTGTTGTGGCCAAACAGCTCAATTTTTGTTTCGTCTGACCAGAGAACTTTCCTCCAGAAGGTTTTATCTTTGTCCATGTGATCAGCAGCAAACTTCAGCCGAGTCTTAAGGTGCCTTTTCTGGAGCAAGGGCTTCTTTCTTGCACGGCAGCCTCTCAGTCCATGGCGATGTAAAACACGCTTGACTGTGGAGACTGACACCTGTGTTCCATCAGCTTCCAAATCCTTGCAGACCTGCTTCTTGGTGATTCTTGGTTGACTCTTGACCATCCTGACCAATCTCCTCTCGGCAGCATGTGATAGCTTGCGTTTTCTTCCTGATCGTGGCAGTGACACAACTGTTCCATGCACTTTATACTTGCGTATAATTGTCTGCACAGTTGCTCTTGGGACCTGTAGCTGCTTTGAAACGGCTCCAAGTGACTTCCCTGACTTGTTCAAGTCAATAATTCGCTTTTTCAGATCCACACTGAGTTCCTTTGACTTTCCCATTGTAGCTTTTGTAGCTGAGTCTAATCACTGGGTCAAATGAGCCCTATTTAAATGGGCTCATGAGAAGTCAACAGCTGTAGTCAATCAGAATCACTTACAAGAAGTGAAGAGGCCATGACATGAAGCTAATTTGATTGACACAACTCGCTACATCACCAAAATTGACAAATTTTGTTGCTGTATGTATATTTTTGACCCAGCAGATTTGGTGACATTTTCAGCAGACCCATAATAAATTTATGAAAGAACCAAATTTTATGACTGTTTTTTGTGACAAACATGTATGTGTTCCGATCACTCTATCACAGAAAAATAAGAGTTGTAGAACTTATTGAAAACTCAAGACAGCCATAACATTATGTTTTTTTACAAGTGTATGTAAACTTTTGACCACAACTGTATATCTATATATCTATATATCTATCTATATATATATATATATATATATGTATGTGTGTGTGTGTGTGTGTGTGTGTGTGTGTGTGTAAAATGTCCTCCTATGTTTAATCTTATGTTCTCTTACAGCAGTTTTTATTTATAAAGACTCTTTTCTCAGCTATTAAACAGCATTAATGCAGTAACCGCTCATACCTGACTGACTGTCATTAACCCAGTTTTAAAGCAGTGCCTGTTTTAGGTTAAAAGCTGAAATCTGTAAAGTGTGTAAAAGCGTGTGTTTTGTTTGTGCTCTTTTTCAGGGGTCTCTTCAGCAGCAGTTATAGTGAAACGCACTACAGAGAGGACGGAGAAGCTGTTACTCACACTCACAACACTATGGTAAGATTACACCACTGATACTCTTCACTGTTACTGTTAATATCTTTAAAACCTGCTTAAAGCACTGTAGCAAATATAGCAGAAACATATAGCTGTATACAATATACAACTGTTGACAAATTACTGCCAAGATAGCAATGAGCATTCTTTTGAAGATCATGGGAAGACCAACATTTCCTCAAAGTTCCCTCATTACTTTTTCTGTATATTTGATCTTATTGTAACGATGACTGAGGAGCTCAATCTCAACACTCAGTCCTGTTACCTAAATTAATTCTTTATTTACACCAGGCTGCTCCAATTTAGCCATGAAACCTAAAATCCCACACTAAAATGATAACAGGTGTTTCAGTTTCACCGTCCAACCCCTGTACCTCAGAAGTTGCTATAATCAACTGCTACAGATGTTTTAGAGCTGCTCTTCCATTTATTCCATCTTCCTGTACATTTACAGCAGGGTTTTCACATCCCATCACCTCCCTCTCTCCTTTTTTCCTACTCGGGAAAATAACTCACACCATCTGTCTGCTTCATGCTAACAGGTTCCTTGAACCATCAATTTTCCTTCAACCCATGTCCATCACCAGACGTCCACACTGTACGTGTGTGTGTGTGTGTGTGTGTAAATGTTGTTTTTTTTCTATTTCCAGTACTGCTGTCAATTCAGGCTCCACCAGATTGCCAGGCTATGATTGGTTGGCCACCAAGTTGCGGGTCATTTGCCTTGGCTCGCAGCAATTGACCCAGGTTTTCTTTTCTTTTTCTTTTCCAGACGAACTGCTATTACCATGGCAAGGTCCAAGGACACGCCCACTCTGATGTCAGTCTCAGCACTTGCTCCGGTCTCAGGTAAGGATGACATCATTGCTTTAGCGTCCCGGCACTTCATTAATGGGTTTTCGGTTCTAATTAAAGGACATTTAAGGGCTAATTGAAGGCCAGCTCTACTTCTATCGTCCTTTTGTTCTTATTGTTTGTGAAATACAGCAGGTCTCTGAGTTGTTCATGATGCTGCACATGATGAAACTCTTCCTCATCCTCTTCATCATTGTCTGCAGCAGCTAGTAAAAAAAAATATTCAGAAAAACAAAACGAGTCGATCAGGAAAAGCACCGTGTCTACATCAACCCGTGAATTAGTATTCATGGCCCCGCCCACCTCGGCTCGGCACTGCCCACAGACAGAGCTGAAGCCAGGCGGCGACGCCGTTTCGTCAGATAGGAGGAGCTAACAGCGCTAGAACTGCAGCATGCAGTTCATTCCTGTGTTATTTGTGCGAATAACACATCAGTGTTTATATACTTTACCCAGTAATTCAGAGCTAAGAAAGAAATGGTTATAATTAGTCTATGGAGGAAAAACACCACCAGCCAATTACAGTTGAGATAGGTAGGTGTTTAGATGTTTAGAACAGTTCTAGTTAAAACACTAGTTAAAAGTAAAAATCCACCCCGGGTGGGATTTTTTTTTTATTACTTTCTGGACCTGGACTACCCACTTCTGTATGTAAGTAACTATAGGTTTAAATAGGATCTCCGGTGGATTTGGTGTTTTACTCTGAGAGACTAGGTCAGTATAGGCTGAACTGGACTTTGCAGGGCATTATTACACATGTTGTAAACATGTTGTAACATATAATATTTCAAAGACTGTTATTAGTGTTAAAATGTTTTTATTTTAAAACATTTCTAACTCGTCTTGATGCCTCCTGGTGTGTTGTCTCCAGCAGTGCTGTTAGCCAATCAGAGCCGATGTTATCCTATGGCTTCTCCTTGCCTCCCCGCCCACTCCTCAAGCGGACTAAAGCAGTGTTATACCAGATCATCGGTGCACTTCTTTTTTTTCACAAAAACAACAGCTCACATGGCATTCATTCATACTAGAGACACAACTAGACATTATATTTTAAAATGAATGAAATAATGATAAAATTAGACTTATAACTGTGTTTTTTGCGCATGAATTATGTATATTATTTTAATTATGGACCTTTAGTTTTTGAACATGTATTGCTCCACATATTGTCTCTCATGGTCACGTTGTCTCTGATCTATAAAGATGTATTTTTTGAGATTATAAAGCTGACAGCATGAGTTAGACCATCGATAAAGCCTTCAGCAACATCCTCCGCTTAATCGTCCGTATCAAAAGCACACAATGTGATGAAAAGCATTTAACATGTCATGAAAACCTTTGCAGATGCAGTTAAATGTAATTACCGAGAACATTTGCTCGTAATAAATTCACCATCAGAGGCTGACCGGACAAATAAGTAAAACACGAACTGCAGGAGTCAGGAAGTCCTCCGCCACAATCGCCTTCTGTACAAAGACTTTTCTAAACCATTACTCAAAGCTTTTTAATGAAAACTCATCACAATCTGCATCTGCATCTCTATAAACTGTTCAGAAAGACAGATGTGAGGAAGCTGGAGGCTGGAGTGGAAATTTACTGCTGATTTTGTTGGTTTAGATTAAGCTCTGAACAGAAAAATAATACAAAAAAATCTTTTCTTCTAATATTTTGACAGATTTTGCCATAAAACCCATGAAAAATCACAGCAGCTTATGTCAGATTTGGGCAAATGTCTAAGAATGTCTAAAAAAGGGGGATTAAAAACACATTTTAATTAATAATTTCTGTGTTTTACTACTCTGCTTACAATAATGTGAATTATTGCAGTAGTTTTTGCATTTATTTTAATTATATGAAACACACATGATATATTAAAGCTGTAAAAACATAAATCAATCAATCAATCAATCAAATTTTATTTTCAATTGGGAATACATTAAGACTAACCCTCATTTTCAGTTCAGCTGAGAATTTACAATTTAAAGGGACTTTAAAAATTGTATTAACGTTAAAATCAAGTATTTAATCACATTTAGCTAAAACAAGGAACTTCATAAACAAAACAATAAAAAAATTATGACAAAAACATTAGAAAAACAAACAACTAAAATTTAATTAAGAAAACAAAATAATTCAAAATAAAGGATAAGTGGGCAAGGAAATAAAGAGATTAATTATTATAATAAAAAATAAAACAAAATTTAAGTAGATAAAAATAACTCTGATTAAAAATAAATAAATAAATTATTAGAGTAAAATTAAAAAGAAAACAGAAAATCTAATAAATAAAAGGATGAAATAAATAAAAAAATTAACTCAACTAAACTCAAATAAAACAGTTATATATTAATTGAAATATTAATTGTACCTTATAATATATAAATAAAATAAAAACAAATAGATAGTAAGAAATATAAAACTACATAAGATGCTAACTGAGGCTTGAAAAGTGAACTATTCCTTATAAGATATTAATAACCTGTAACTGCAAATATCTCACCTACTACAGTGATCAAATATATATATAATATATATGTAATTTAACTGTTTGTAGTCTTACATTATCTGCATTCTTGAATCACATTAAATTATTTAGTTATTTTACTGTGATATTTAAATTGTTCTGATTGGATTAAAGAATGAAGGGGATTAAAAATGTGTTTCTCTAGATTTACATACTAAAAGCTGTATGTAGGCTAAACCCCACACACTAACAGTGTGTAGTGCAGTGTTTGTGTATTTGTGTTTATCTACAGCCCAGAGTGACACACACACACACACACACACACACACACACACACACACACACACAGACGCCTCAGTCTCTCAGATTCACTCAGCAGCTGTTTTCCTTCAGTAAAACGGCTCTTTAATCGATGTGTGTTTATATAGTTTGAGTTATAGACTCTACTGATCATTCTTTAAAGAGTCTCTATTAAGTGTGAGTTACGTGAACGCACAAAAAACCCACCGCTGTTTCCCTCACTTCAGCTCCCTGCGCCAGTTTCTCTCTGGGTTTATTTGTTTGCACAAGAAAAGCAGAAATGATGTGAAGCAGTTCTTGGTTGAGTTTGATTGTGGTGGATAAAAAGGCCCCCTGTGGACGGCGCTCGGCCTCCGGTCTGCACAGCTCTGTGTAGACGTGTATATATACGTGTATATATTTATATATATCTGTGAGTCATCCATATACTGCACGACAAAGTGGGAGGACATCAATACAGACATTTCCCGCTCTTTGTGAGCACAGTATCAGTCTATTTCTCTTCTCCAATGTTTTGAGCACTTTTTTTTGTTACTTTTATTTCTTCGTCATTGACCTGCGTGATCCAGCGGGAGGGTTACGGAACGACGCGGAGAAACAGCATTAAATTGGATCAGATATAAAAGTGCAATAGAAAGGAAAACTGTGTTTAGTTTGGCCTTGTTCAAAAAAGGAGAATTCAAACAGTGTTGTCTCCTCATTTAAAGACAAATTCTTATAAACAGAAGAGATCTGCAGAGCAGACGGATTCATTAGTATAGCACCTTTAATATACAGTGTCTAATTCAAAGTGTTTTACATATACAGGAATAAAAAGCAAAAATATAAAAAACTAAGTAAATAGTGTGGTGATTAAACAACACTTCAGTGCCTACTTAAGTCTTTTTTTACCTGATTGATAGAGTACTTGTACTTCTACTCAAGTCTTTTTTTAACTTTTTTTTGAGTACTTGTACTTTTATTCTAGTCTTTTTTTTTTTGCCAAGATAGCAATGAATATCAGACGGTTGACTGCTGTCAGGGTTTTGGATAGCGTTATCATACTTATACTCAAAATAAAGTAGTTTTTACTTGAGTAAAAGTACTTTTTTGCCAAGATAGCAATGAACGTCTGACGATTGATAGTTGTCAGGGTTTTAGTCAGTCAGTGGCACACCTGTTTTTTTCCCTAACCAAGCTAGTAATACACCAGAAATTTACCTGAACACACGTTACTTTCAGACTACTACTCCCCTTGGTGTAGATGTATTCAGAAGCGACTTTGCTATTTAAAGGTCCCAGGTACAAGGCATGAAGATAGACTGTTGATGGGGTATGAGATAGCAATGAGCATCACAACACAACAAAACTCTTGAAATGTATCTTAATCATACTTGCACTCAAGTGTTTATGTTTGTTTTATGTTGTTTTAGATACTTGCAGAACCAGTAATCCATGTTGAGAAATGAATTCCTGTTGAGAAACTGTAGAAGTGTGAACGATTCTGTTTTGTTTTTTTGTTTTTTTCTGTGTAGACCTCCCTGTAGAGTAACAGGGCGTGGAGCAGCAATATGAACCTGGAGACAATCTGAGGCCAAAAGAAAGGGATTTATTAGATACTGAATACACTGGCTAGAAAATATATAAATATATAATATGCACGCACATACTACAGTCATCTGTTTCCAGTTTTCCAGTTTAACCTCTATCCTCATATTTTTAATTTCATTTTAGTTGAGTTATCTGATCTCATTTCCTTCTTCTGTCCAACAGACATTCATAGGGCGACTACAGGTCAGCATTATTTTCACATTCAGAAACACAATAACACAATATACTATAATTTATATGGTACTGAAAAAAAAACAATTTTTTTTTGGTTGAGAACCATAGAAAAAAGCCAAGTGAAGCTTTTATTTTTATTTTCACAGTTAGCTCATTAATTTTAGATTTAACTGTGAAATACCTGTATGGTAATGAAAATAAAAAAAATGGCAAAAAGCCTTTTTAATTTGAATTTTATTTATTTATTCGTCACATATGACCCGTGCTCATGTGAAAAATTTAATTGCAAATGTCATGATTTGATTTTGTCATAGTATTTTTTTTACACATGTTTGGAAAAAGCAAGTGTAAAATGGTACAAAATGGTATTTTCATTTTTTTATTTTAGTGTTTTCATTTCAGTTTTATTTTTGGCAGAATTTAACAAGAGCTCAAGCACCTCTAGAAACTCTTTAAAGACACTGAAGAAGCATTTCAGGTTCTACCTCATGAAGCCGACTGAGAGAATAATGCTAAGAGAGGGCAAAGTTTACCCCAAAATTACCCCAAGAGCACAACACAGACTCATCTATGAGGTCAAGAAACGACAGCCAAAGATTTAAAAGACCATTCTTAGGGCTTAGCATTATTTTCACTTTAAGAAAAATACTAACATATAATACTGTAATACTGAAAAAAAAAACACATAGGAAAAGCCAAGTGAAGCTTTTATTTTTCTTTTCACAATTAGCTTATTCATTTTAAATTTCACTGTGAAATACCCGTGTGTTAATAAAAATAAAATTACTCCAAGAGCACAACAGAGACTCATCTATGAGGTCAAGAAACATCAGACAAAGATTTAAAAGGCCATTCTCAGGGTAACTACCGGTCAGCATTATTTTGTAAATTGAGAAGCACACTAACATATAATAATATATTATACCGTAATTTACACTGGGCTGAAAAAAGATAAATATAATAAAACGCTCAGTACATAGAGAACTGTAGGGTGTGTTTCTTCAGCAGGGTTATGGTGTGTAAATGTGTTCAGTGACTTTTAAAGGTCTCAGGAGGTGAATTCCAATCAGCTGAAGTTACTGAAGATGATAAACAAGCGGCCGAAGTGAAATTGTATTAAATGTTAAAAACTCCCAGAGTTTCCCAACTTCAGCTCTGCTGCTGCTGCCCTGCTGAATAACGCAGGACCCCAAACTGCTGTTAAAGGTTATAAACTTCTGTATTTTTGAGTTGAGTGTTTTGTACAGATTTTGTACAAATTATAACTGTTTTTGTAACCCAAAATTTGTGTGTGTTATAATCGTTTGGTTTGAACTTGGTCCCAAGTCAAAAGTTTGGACACATCTTAAATTCAGTGTTTTTTCTTTTTTTAAATCATCTGCATTGTAGATTAATACTAAATCCATCCAAACTATGACGAAATTAACTACTTAGTGAACAAAAAGTGTAACGCTTTATAATACAGCCTGCGTTTTATAGGGTAATTACTGTGTACTTATAGAGTAAGAATGGTAAAACACTGTACACTACATAATGCAGCCCACTCCCTGTTATTTCTAAGTATTTACTGAGTAAATACTGTATCCTTTTAGAGTAATAACAGTAAAAATCAGGTAAACTGTGGGTTTATTAACTATTAATTTCAGTTTTATTTTTGGCAGGATTTAACAAGAGCTCAAGCACCTCTAGAAACTCTTTAAAGACACTGGAGAAGCATTTCAGGTTCTGCCTCATGAAGCCGACTGAGAGAATAATGCTAAGAGAGGGCAAAGTTTACCCCAAAATTACCCCAAGAGCACAACACAGACTCATCTATGAGGTCAAGAAACATCTATGAGTGACAGGCAAAGATTTGAAGGTCAAACATCTAAAGGCCATCAAAGCAGATAACTAGCTAACTTCTAATGTGCTCACTGTGCCGGTTCTGATGTGTTCTACAGGGGCTTCATCTTACTTGAAAATGAGACGTTGATGGTGGAACCTGCGTTTGAGCCGGAGAACGGTACACATGTGATCTACAGAGCAGAGCTTCTGACCCCGCCCTCTGGAACCTGCGGCCACGGACACAACATCTCCACCTTTAATCACAGAGGATCTGCAGGATTTCTACAGTCCATCAACAGCAGGGTCAGAACATCTTCTTATCTCTCTTTATCTTTATCTTCCTTCTCTTTTTACACGCCCAGTTTAAACTACATTACATTTCAGATCTATCACATTAAATCAGGATTGCTGTAACATCACATTAGTATAGTTGTACAAGTAGTGAACAACAGAGGTGAATAATCACTTTTAGTAGTAGAAAAAAACACAATATACACATATAGATCGTACATGTCTTCATTAAGAACAATCATAAGTCAGAAAGCTAATTAGAATCAAGTGTGGCCCTATTATACACCCTGCGAAAGGTGCGTTGCAGTGCTAGTTGCTATCTTACACCCCGTTTACAGTCTATTTTCACGCCTATCACCCCTTCATTAAAATAGCGTTGAAGTTTAGGATTATATTAAGGCTGATGTCAGTGTGCCTTATAATCCGGTGCTCCTTATGTATGAATTCTATCAGTCAGGTATTAAGGAGCAGTAAAGCCACTCTGAACACTGAAGTACAGAGTTATACAGGAGATTCAGTTTAGTTCTCCAGCACAGAGACTGAAGCAGTATTAGCATTAGCCGCTATATTTTTAGTATGTAGTTTGTAGCCTGCTGCTAACCCCTGGCTAGCACTGTTGGAGCAGCATTAGCATTAGCGGCTAACTATAGTGCTAGCTCTTTTGTTATTCAGAAGCGAGTTTTAACATGTTAAAACATAAAACAAGCTACGTGGGATGAACCGCTACCTAATATCGCCCTGACTAACAGTTAGCCGCTAATGCTAATGCTTTAAAATCTGGAAATCTAAGCTTACTGTAAATAAACAGAAGTGCTTTACTCACCTAAATAAACAGTTTTTAGGAGAGAAATCTGTGTAGATTAACATCCAACACTCGTTTAACTTGTCTTAATCTTTTCTTTTTAAGAATTACATTTTGTTTGCATAACTTAACTTAGCTTTACCTGCTGATTTAGAAGGAAAACCGTTCCTACTACTAGTTACTAGTGTAGCATAAAATGCGCCATATAATCCGGTGCACCTTATGTATGATAATAGACCAGAAAATAAATGTTTATTGAAAGTGTGCCTTATAATAAACCTAAATTACGGTAAAAATAAGTTAATTATGTGTTAAAAGAACTAATATAGTTTTAAAAACTAATGAAATATATTGGAAACCCTACTCTAGGTAAAGTAAATGTCAAAGTGTAATTTTACCATGTTTAATTAATTAAACACTCAAAAAAACACCATAAATCCATAAATGTGGCCTGAAGAGCAACTTTAAACTTTCGTTCCTCTCAGTCTGAGTTTCTTCTGTGGATGTCACATGTCGGAGTCTGATGTCTGAGTTAAGGCAGATGAGACGATTGTAGAATCCCACGCATCTCACACACGATAAACCAGCTCTGATCTCTCAATAAAACATCAAACAGTAACTCACCATCTCACCCAATCAGAGCGGAGATCCTGCTGAACTGATCACATGCTAACTGATCCAGCAGGATAACAGAGCGCAGTAATTTCACATTTATAAAGCTATCATACAGATTATATCTCTACACTGAAAAATATACGCTATAAAGAACTTAATGACAGTTTTGGAAGAATGGAAATGGAAGTGATGAAACTGTGTGACTTTATGATTATAATCTGAGAAAGATCAGAATCCTTTTATATAAAAACTGTGGAAACTATATAATGATAAACCGTGGCAGTTTTGACTAATAGCATTTAACAGATTAAAGCAGTCAATTTTAAAACTTGTCTATTCAGACAAGGATTTCTTTTTGACATTTTCATTTTATTTTGCATTGTTTGAATTATTATTGATTGTTTTCAATGTATTTATTTCTGTATAATTTGAGTTCAGTTTAACATTATATTAATACATTAATATCCATACAATAATATAATAATTTTAGTTGTTCTTTATTTTGTAAGCACAAAATACATAATTATTATGTACAGTCATGTCAAATATATTTAATTATCATATTTTCTGATTAAATTGCAGAATTTTAGGTTTAATTTGAGAGTATCGTAATTTTCTACTATACAATAAGGCGTGCCGGATTGTAAGGCGCATTATGCGACACTAGTAAGGAACAGGGGTGTTGCCATGTTTTCCTTCTAATTTAGCAGAAAAGCTAAGCTAAGTAAACAAAACTGTAATTTGTGTAAAAAAAAAATAATAATAAAGTGTAAGCCAGGGTGATGTCAGCTAGCAGTTCCTCTCATGAAGCTTGTTTTAACACGGTAAACTCTGAATGATGAAAGAGCTAGCTAGCATTTAGCACGATTAGTGGCTAATGCTGCTCCAGCAGTGCTAGCAGGGTTACCAATAATTGGACCAACTAAGGTAAAACAAATAGACCGTACCAGTCAAAAGCTTGGACACATCTTACATTTTTATTTTTTTTTAATGTTCAACGTTGTATATTAATACTACACTCATTTACACCGTGAAGAAAAAAACATATTGAATTATTTAGTAAACAAAAAAGTGTTAAACAAACCAGAATATGTTTTATATTTTAGATTTCTTAAAGTAGGAGCCTCTCGGTACTCACCTGGAATTCAAGCTTTCAGTTAACAGCTGTGCTGAACTCGTCAAGAGTTAATTACTTGAATTTCTTGTCTCTTAATGTGTTTGAGAGCATCAGTTAAAGTAAAGTAGTGAAGAGGTAGAGTATATAATGTTATAATCCATATTATGGCAAAAACTAAAGAAAAATGTAAAGGAAAAAAGGATTTTTTAATCTGCAGTAACAGCTCTTCAGACTTCATATGTAGAGTTACTGAGAGACTTTTATCTGTTTACTCTGTAAGTTAAATTATAGGAGAATAAAACCCAGCGGAGCGTGAAGCAGCTGAGCAGCCAGCTGTCCAATTCATTCAGAGCCTCTAAAATAAAGGAGGGGGTTGATATAAAACTGGATATCATTTCTATGCTGTTTATCTGATTTAAAATTAAACACCCTGTGACTAAAGTTTGAAAGTATGCACATATTCATGCTTAAATTCATGATATATTTTAACTCTGATCTGGTGTGGTACACAGCTGAATATATCAGTACATTACTAAAATACAGTATCTATATATTTTGAACCAGACTGTATAACTTCTCTGCATCTGAATGAGTTGTGAGGTGTTATCTTGTTTGTGAGACTGCACACTGGCCAGCAATTATAAACTATCCACTGCACAGCTTGATTTAGGGCATGTCAGTGTGTCTTCGCTATCGTAACAACATGAAAAGTACACTGGGAATACCTGGGGTGACTTGAAACGGTCAAAAATCATGGGTGATTTGTGTGACCTTAAGCTCATGTGTACTTGGGTTCTGTAGCAGGACAATGATCTGAAGCACAGTGGCCTAGTCAACTTCTGATTGAGATGCTCTGGCATGACCTTAAACAGGCTCCAACTAAGGATGTATCTTTGCTTTTGTAACAACAGGAAAAGTACACCTGGCACGCCTTGAATTGCGCAAAAATCATGTACCAATTCTCTTAAATAATCATTGGTGTGTTTTGGCCGTAACCAATCAGAGTGTCACTTGCTTGTCATTCTCTTTAAGGGCCAGGTGAGCTCTGACTTTGGCAGATTGCTATTTTAACGTGTCCAGCGCTTCTCAGCAGAGGAAATTGACCTCTGTCTAGGTTTTCTGTTGCAAAGATACGCCAAAAATGTACGGCAAAAACACACCTCATTTCAAGACCACCACCATGCCCATCAGTGTAGATATATATTCAGAAGAGCTGTTGCTATTTAAACGACGCAGACGCAAGTCATAAAAATAGACTGTTGCAAGGGTGTAAGATAGCAATAAGCATTGCAACACGCATTGCACAGTGTGTAAGATGGTGCTCATAGTCTGTTAATACCCTGAAGAGATATAGAGACTGTTCAGACTGTTAGTTCGGGGTAAACCGGGGTAAAGTTCATGCGGCTCATGCTGTCTGCAGGAGTTTATTGGGTCATCCCGGATTCCTCCGTTTAGACTTTATATAGAGGGAAAACTCTTGCAAGATTGATAAGAAGAAATTCTGCAAGGACTTTGAAATGATCCCCGGAGGAAGATGTGTTAAGAGTAGATTTTTTGTGTTTTTTTTTAGGTTCCTTGGTCTAATGAGGGCATTTTAATCTGATACATTAATTTTAATCTGTGATTAATCTGTTATTAAGAGTGGACAGTTCAGTCCAGGGTGAAAATGCTGTTTTTACAAGATGATCTGTTTTGTCTCTTTTTTCCCCTCAGTATAAACGAGACGCCCAGAAGACCACCAAATACGTGGAGCTGATTATCGTGGCGGACAACAGGGAGGTAGGTTTGGCCGGGTTAGCGGGCGAGTCCGCGGGGCAGCAGATGTCGTTTAACCCTGCCAGCGTTTATGAGCCAATAACTGAGATCACTGAGGGGCAGGTAGCAGGATTTTACTCATTATAACACAGAGCAGAGTCTAGAGGACGTCTAGTGTGATCAGTAGTGTAATAGAGTGAGTGTATCGTATTTTTCGCACTATAAGCTGCACTTAAAATACTTCAATTTTCCCAAAAATCATCAGAGCTCTTTATAATCCGGTGCTCCTTATGTATGAATTCTATCAGTCAGGTATTAAGGAGCAGTAAAGACACTCCACTGAAGTACAGAGTTATACAGGAGATTCAGTTTAGTTCTCCAGCAGTATTAGCATTAGCCGCTAACCACAGCGCTAAGCACTAGCTCTTTTACCATTCAGAGGTGAGTATATCGGACTGTAGTCTGCATGTTTATTGTGTTAAAACAAGCTACGTAGAACGAACCGCTAGCTAATATCACCCTGACTTACCAAAACACTCTGGGTTCCTCAGTGTAGCGCTGTCGGGCGGCATTCGTTAGCAGTCAGCCACTAATGCTAATGCTGCTGCACCCAGCCTTAATGGAAATGTGGCTTACTGTAGATAAAAGGAAGCACTTTACTCACCATGCTTTACTTTTTAGTTGTGTTTATTTAGCTTAGCTTTACTTAATTAGTTACCTCCTAGAAGGAAAACATGGCAAGACCCCTGTTCCTTACTAGTGCCTTATAATCTGATATAAAAACAGACCAGAAAATAGACATTTATTGATGTGCGCCTTATAGTGTGAAATATACAGTATACAGTTTTTGGATTAATAGTGCGAGCAGTGAGCAGTGTTGTTTACTATTGTTTTCGCTTCAAAAGCAGGTCAGTGTGAGGCTTTGTTCACTGAGGAAGCGAATCACTTTTTCCAAGCGGCCAGACGGGAAGCAGGAAGTAGCCTGTTGTGAAAAATGACCGTCAGCTGTAAAGGTGGTGGTGGCCAAAGCAGTTGTTATCTGGCCAACTAGACCAATCTCTGACTTAAGCCTATATTAAGCACCTTCTTATTCAATGTTTTAATTTTTTTATATTTAATATTTTATATTTTATAGTAAATGAATAGTAAAGTGATCTATCAGATTATGAAGGAACACATAAGGAATCATGTAGTAACTTAAAAACAGTGTTAAACAAATCAAATTACTTTAGGAGCTCTTATCTGGGGAGCTGTAAACTGTTATCTGTTTCTGAGGCTGGTAACTCTGATGTAGCAGATGTAACTCTTGGTCTTCCTTTCCGGGGGCGGTCCTGATGTGTGCCCGTTTCATCATAATGTATTTAAAATTCTTTGGTGACTGCACTTGAGGGTATTTTCAAAGTTTTAGACATTATTCGGATTGACTGACCTTCGTTGCAAGTTTATTCAGGCTTCACAGCTGATTTGTGAGCTTAAGCTCAGGTGTACTTGGGTTCTGTAGCAGGACAATGACCCAAAGCACACCAGCAAGTCTGCCTCTGAATGGCTCACTCTAAAAAAACTAAACTAAATGAAGGTTTTGGAGTGTCCTAGTCAACTTTTCAATCAATCAATCATGTATCATGAATCATGTAGTGTTAAAAAAAAACAAAATACTATATATATAAAAGCATTTAGGTGCTCTTATCTGATGAGTGCCAGTTTCATTATAGCATTTTTGATTGCAAAGGTTACTTTTAACGTATATTTTTTTATTGATATTTTTTAGATTACCTGACCATTTCTTCTCAAAGTATTTTTTTCTTCACTTAGTTGAGTAGTTGTTGCTTCTCATAACCTGTATTAGAACATTACTCAAGTAGAGCTTTTCACTGTATACCTGTAACTCTACCTCTTCACTACTTTACAACTGATTTGTGAGCTTAAGCTCAGGCGTACTTGGGTTCTGCAACAGGACAATGACCCAAAACACACCAGCAAGTCTATCTATGAATGGCTCACTTCAAAAAAGCTAAATGAACAAAATTAAGGTTTTGAAGTGTCCTAATCCGAGTCTGATGGAGAAGATGCTATGATATGACTTTAATCAGGCTGCAATCTTGATATTGGAACATTATAACTTATAGTATAAAAGAAGGGAATAAAAAATAGGACGCAACTGATGTTTTATTTGATTATTATTTCTACTAACAGAAATTTTGACTGGGTTCCCATTCTTCAATCTTTTGTGTGTCTTTGTCTTCACATATTATGTTCATATGTGTGTGTGTGTGTGTGTGTGTGTGTGTGTGTGTGATTATATTGTGTGTGTGTGTTTATGTGAGTGAATAAGCCTGAACTGCCAAGTGCCCTCTTTATACCCGAATCCAATTTGCAACTTTTATTGACGGTAATTGAAAAACAATTCATATATTTGCATGAAAATAAGGTGTGATGACAGACCAATCCAGCAGCTGGAAATACGGCCGCTTGTTCGCAGTAATATTTGAATTATGAATAATTGTGACAGTTTTCCCTTCATATCCAAACTCTTCATCCTTCCTCACATACTTTCATTTGTCTTTGAGGACATATAAATATACTTATATATATATATATATATATTTATACACACACACACACACTGTGAGGGACGTGTGAGGACAGCGGGAGGCTGTCAGTCTTCAGTGTGACCCGAACACACCTTGTCTTCAGTGTGTGTCACTGTGGGTATCAGTGCATGTAGTGCATCTCAGATCTGCTGTTTAGAGACCATCTGGCTCTCAATGTGACTCTGAGTCTTCAGCATGGTGCCACGTCACCTACAGTAGACCACACACACACGCACACACACACACACACACACACACAAATGCTGCCTATGCTGCTCATGCTGTGTAGGTTTCTGTCTATAAACACTGCAGATTCAATTAAAATGGTTAAAATTCAATTAAAACCTCTAATGTTCCAAAAGTGCCTTTTTTACAGTGATATAAACTGATAATGTTCATGATTTTTCTTTATAAACCATTGGTTGTTTGGATCAGCAATTTCAGTTCAATATATCACACACACAGAAAAAAATGATGAGTAAAATTTACTTAAAAAAGTTTAGCAACTTTCTGCATTTGCTTTTTTTAAGTAAATTTAATTTCAGATAAATTTAAGTAACTTCAACTCGATTTCAAGACTTAGAGTTACACAGAGTAAATAAGTGAACTGAACTTCAGTCAATCCTTTCTTTTAGTAAACTGTACTTCATTTATTTTTACTGAATCAATCCTTTCTTTTAGTAAACTTTACTTCATTTATTTTTACTGAATCAATCCTTTCTTTTAGTAAACTTTACTTCATTTATTTTTAGTAAATCAATCCTTTCTTTTAGTAAATTTTACTTCATTTATTTTTACTGAATCAATCCTTTCTTTTAGTAAACTTTACTTCATTTATTTTTACTGAATCAATCCTTTCTTTTAGTAAACTTTACTTCATTTATTTTTACTGAATCAATCCTTTCTTTTAGTAAACTTTACTTCATTTATTTTTACTGAATCAATCCTTTCTTTTAGTAAACTTTACTTCATTTATTTTTACTGAATCAATCCTTTCTTTTAGTAAACTTTACTCCATTTATTTTTACTGAATCAATCCTTTCTTTTAGTAAACTTTACTTCATTTATTAAATAAGAAATTATTTGAGTAATATTGTATGAACTGAGTAATTGTAATTAGGTAATATTGTATGCAGAAATGAAGTAAAGTTTACTAAAAGAAAGGATTGACTGAAGTTCAGTTCTCTTATTTACTCTGTGTAACTCTATTTAAGTCTTGAAACCGAGTTAAAGTTACTTAAATTTATCTGAAATTAAATTTAATTTTAAGCATAATTTTTTTCAGTGTGTGTTTATATGGTCTATATGGTCTATATGGTTTATATGGTTTCTATGGTGTATTTTTAGGTATATTACAGGTATTCTCTGTGTCTGTTTTTGTAGGTTGTATAGAGTTCTGTAACTAATGTTTGTCTAACTCTCTCTCTTTCTCTATTTCAGTTTCATAAACAGGGTAAAGACGTAGAGAAGGTCAAGCAGAGGCTGGCTGAGATCGCCAATTACGTGGATAAGGTATAAAACCCTGTATCTCCTGCGTTGAACGGGGGGGAGTGATTGCGTGTGGAAATAGAAAGTTGATTGGCAGAGATAGATGTAGCTCCGCTGGAATGAATGAGCTCTCTGATGAAATGCCAGGTACTCTATAACACCTCAGTATTTTTAGACTGTAAATGAAGATCACGCTGAGTATAACAGAGGAACTGATGGGGTTTAGAGTTAACCTATTAAACTCCAGCTTTACTCTTCTGTTACTAATCTTTAAATCATTCAGAAACTTCATTTATGTGAGTTACTGAAGTTATTAACCAGGCTAGACCAACTGTCTCAACCCCATTCAGCTGCTACTCATCTATATATATCCCACTATTACTGGTGATGCTCCTTTAACACCAGGAGGGTGAAGAAGACTAGCACACGCCTCCAGGCCTATTTCATGAGTTTATTATTATTAATAATTCTGTTAAAGCATGGTTTAAAAGCCATTTTTTAACTTTTATTGGTTAATTTTCATAGAATTTCTTTTTTATTACAGTTTTTCCCAAATGTTTAAACACATTTTTAGAAACTTGGCTCTAAACTTTGTTGAAACTCCACAAATCTCCAGCAAAACTGATTTCTTTCACCAAAACAACACACACAGCTATTTATATACTATATTTCTCCTGCAGAGCATCAGATAAACACTGTTACAGAGCTCTGAATGTACCATGTCAATCAGTTACAATCAATTATTTAGTTATGATTTTGGCTTCATGAGACCACTACACAAATTTAAATGAATACAAGTCCATGGAAATATGTTGGCTTTCTGTTCTTTATATTTATTGGGTGGGGTGTAGGACCCCCTCATATAGCATTACAGTGCTACGTGTATATGCAACACAAATGTAAGCTGTTTACTTATATAAGCACAATGAGAAACATGACGATGAAAAACAGCTCACATACAAAGAGGAAACAAAAATGTATTTATTATTTATATATTTGAAGGTCAGTAATTCTTAGGTTACCAATGTGTATGATGATGCAATTTGTGTTTAACAATTTGCAAAGCTGTGATTTAGAATGGGTACCAACAGTTTTGTCCATGTGTCTATTTCTATATATATTTACATTTATATATTTGTGTATGTCTCAGTTTTACAGGGCGTTGAATATCCGTGTAGCTCTGGTGGGTTTGGAGGTTTGGAGTGATTCTGATAAATGTCCCGTGACTCAGGACCCGTTCACCACGCTGCACGAGTTTCTGGACTGGAGGAAACTCAAACTGCTGCCCCAGAGACGCCACGATAACGCCCAGCTCATCAGGTAAAATCTAGATCATAGTTAATTAATTCATTGATTAATTCACTGACTCCTAGTCACAGACAGAGTCAGATATTAAACATGTTGAATATTTGGGGGATATCTGCGACTGGTGACAGGTCAGCGATCAACGGAAAACTGTCGGCGACTAAAAAACTGGGCTAAAATCATGTAGTGTGAACCACGGCATAACCGCCCAGCCTAACAAGAATCGGTACATCTTACCCAAATGCATATAAGCACAAAACAGAGGCGTACAGCTAGGTGGTAGGGGCTAAGGGTGAAATGGGATTGGCCCTTATAAACACATCATTTGGGAAAAATGCCATTGTCACTGACAGCAACACAACCACCACCATGCTTCACAGTTTGCAAAGATGTTTTTTGTTTTTTTTCAATAAAACATGCATTTTCTTTTTTCTCAAGGCATGCCCTTTGTTATCGAGGCCTATTTTGACATCATTATTTTGGTGTGTGTACTGAATTAAAAATGAAATATGTGTCCTGTGTTCTCTTGCAGTGGCGTTTATTTCCAGGGCACCACCATTGGCATGGCCCCCATCATGAGCATGTGCACCGTGGAGCAGTCCGGCGGCATCGTCATGGTGAGCATAAAATGTATTTAATGCATTAACAGCTTGTTTTGTTAAGTTTTGTGTTTGTGTTGTGACTTTTGTCACGTCAGTCTAAAGAATATTTACCCAAAGTCCTGAAAATCACGTGCCCAACCATGTGGATGGAGGTCATGCGTGTGGTTATCTTGTGTTTACTCCTGAAACCCCCTCCTCCTCCCGCTTCTCAGGCAGCAGCAGACTGTCACTCACACAGACACAGAGACAGCGCTGTGATGTAACTAGTGCACATGCACACATCACGATGACGATGCTTAAACCATATATCGTGCAGCCATAAACTGCAGTTCTTTAAATGTTGTTCTGGGTTCTTTTGGGACCTCATGGATGAGTTGTCCATGACCTTTTGGAGTAATTTCGGTCAGTCGGTCGGCCGGTCACTCCTGGGAAGATTCACCAGTGTTCGTCTTTTTTTTTTCCATTAGTGATTAATAGTGAATCACTGTGGTTCTTTTTTTCCTTTGATAAATTTTTTGAAAATTCATTGGCTTTTATCTCAGTGGGGAATTCTACAGAGTGCTGATTCTCAGCAGAAGAAACACGCATGGTAAAAAAGACGAAAACAAGGAAAAAACGTCTGAAAAAGACCAAAAAAAAACAGGTTTTATATTTATTTTATGATTTATTCATAACATACAGAAACGTGTTGTACTTTCGTTAATGCCAGTGAATTTAGGAACAAGGGTTCTTTTTGACCATTGTGAAGTTTCCTGTCACAGAGCTGCTCTACAGACAGACTCAGGAGATCCTTTGTCCCGAGAGCCATCAGTTGTATTATTTTTTTCCCTTTTTTTCATTTATTTGCTTTTATCTCAGTGGGGAATTCTAGAGAGTGTTGATTCTCAGCAGTAGTAACACACAGTGAAAAAGAGGTTTTTAAAAAAAACAGGTTTTATATTTATTTAATGATTTATTCGTAAGATCCAAAAACATGCAGAATGTTCGTAAATGTCAGTCAGTTTAGGAACAAGTGTTCTTTTTGGCCAGTGTGAAGGAGGGGCGGCACTTCTCTGATTGCCTTTATTATGCAGAAAATACTGTATTGAACATTTTGAACTTTCCGGTCCGTGTAGAGAAAGGAAAGCGTATCTCAGGTTTAAGGCTCTGTAGACGAGGTTTTTTGGTCCTGGTGACTCAGTGAAAGCTGACGGTAGGTACGGCGTGTGCGGTTTTGAGCGGTAATGAATCTAATTAAGTGTAGAACCGCAGGAGCTGCTGAAGGTCATTGTGTGGAATCTGCGCTCTCTCCTAAACGCTCGCTGGTTGCTTGTCAATCAGAGAAATCACCTGCGGTTCTTTACCACAGCTAAATACCACACATTTACATTTTTATTAGCGCAGATAAATCACCCGCGCCGCAGGAGCGTGCTGCACGCGTGCGGCGGAGAAATCGCCGCTCTGTTGGGACTCGGCTGTTCGGAGTCACGCTGTTCAGACGTGATTAGAAACGAGCCTGAATTAAAGAACGGCGGCCGTATCGTTTGATAAATGGTGCTTATTAAATAGCTGAAAGAGCTGGTGGTGTCAGCAGGTTTGTGACCTGTGAGGAAAGAAGAGCAGTGATAGATCTGTTCTTATTCTACCTGCTGTTCAGCTGATTCTACCCCTACATACATCATTTCACTTTACTCTCATATAATTTACTTATTCACTTTACATACAGTATGTTTAGCAATAATTACAGTATGTTAAAGTATTATAGACCACTTAAAAACGTTAAATTTTAACGCTGAATCTAATAGCACATGCATTTAACTATTCTATAGAACATGTACTGCTCAATCTCAGGCAGTTTTACTTAATATTTTTTACCAGGTTTTTAATACGAAGATTAAAAGACAATTTAAAAAGCATGATATAAAAAAAAGCAAGTCCACTAATTCATTTGATTTTCTCTCAAGAAAACCAGTCTTTATGTTAAAGAAATGGTTATAAACTGCATGTTCAAATAATTGATATTTATGATGAAAAATAAATAAAAATCACTCCTGTTAATTCTGTATATTTTGAGTAACAGGACTGAAAGTAACAGGAATGAGTTTTTAGCCTAAAATTAGCAAAAACATGAAAAATAGCTAAATGGCGGCTATGCTATTAGCATGAGGACACTGAGCACATTCTAGTGATTTTCACAAATTTCACAATTTGTATTTAAAAAAAAAAAAACAAGGTAGATAACAGGACTGAGTTTTGAGATTGAGCTCCTCCTTTTCATTGAAAAACTAATAAGGGACCTAATTTTGGTCTTCCCTTGATCTTCAGAAGAACCAGCTGATGTCACTTCCTGTTGTAGATGTGACTTCCTGTTGTTGAATGTTCTAGATGTTTCAGATGATCAGGGTAATGTGTTACAGGGTAACAGGACTGAGTGAAACCACGACACAGGGACTAAATATAAAACTAAAATATTATGGATGTATAATGATGATTTAAAAATATATATTTTAAAGCATAGATGATTAGATTATAGATTTAGAGTCAAACAACAATTTTAATAATTATATTTCATGTTAAAGTTTATAGTTAGGGGGGGGCAGGTGACAAATAAATGCTATTTTTTTCTCAGTATTCTAAATAGTTTTTTTTATTAATGTTTTAAATTACATATCTAAGTTTTGCAATTAGGTCCATGTATAAGACACTATGCCTAATAATAAAATGTATTTTGGTGGAATATTCCTTAATATAAATGTAATCTGTTAAAGTGAAACTGCTTTAGAGAAAAAGGTTCTGGGTCGGGTCTTTATGAATAGGTGTGAATGAGATCAGAAGTGAGGGATCTCACTCTTCCTGTAGTGAGATCTCAGCGTCTGTGATGATGAATAGTGATCTGATAGTAGTGAGTGAAGGACAGGGTAAGTGTGCAGGTCTTCAGCTGAGCTCCGGGGGCTTTTTTTGTAGTCGGTTGGGTTTTTTCCTTTTTCAGTAATAATGTATGATGCAGTCATGCATGCAGCGCATATATGTCAGATATGAGGGTGAAGAGAGTGAAGATAAAAGTGAGGAGGGGAAAATGTCTAAGTGTGTGTGTAAAAACAGAAAGAAAAAAGAGAAAAATACCTGGAAAGAGAGGAAGAGATGGAATATTAAAGACGGATGTTAAAGTTTCAGGAATTGTTTTATTAATGTGCTCTAAAAAGCAGCATTTTTGTGTTTTATGTTTTTTTATCTTTAATGGCCCTTTTTAATGTTTTAGGAAAGATTTTTTAAGACGATTTTTTATTCATATTATTTAAGAATGGATTTTCCGGGGAGAAATATGAAATATATGGTCCACATTATGAGAATGCAACTCTCCGAATTTTATATATCTAATATCTAATTCATTAACAAAAAAAAAATGAAAAAGCAGTGGTAAAATGGCAGTGTAAACCCGAAGAAGTTTGTATCTGAATACTAGAGCTGAAGCTCTGCTGTTTGTACACTAAAATAAGGTCTCTAGGTCTATTTTTAGGTCTGTTTTTAGGTCTATTTTGGCTGTTATGCTGTTTCTTTAAAGATTTACCAACACACTTTTTGAGGCATTAACACAAACTGCAGTGCTGCTATAATCTGAAAACAGAATCAATCCAAAAAATAACTCTAAATGTGTCTAAATGTCCTTGGGCAATAAATTATTAATAAATTATTAATTTAGTGCATACTGTGTTGTGAAAGAGCTCATTTTCTTTTTTGGAATGTGAGAAAATAAAGGAACTATGTTTAATGGAAAAGGGACAAAACTAAAAAAGGTGTATATATATATATACACAGTATATCGTCACTGTCAAATACATCAAAAACATCAACTTTACATCAGAGAGAAAAAACCTTCTAAACGTTTAACGGAAGTTAATGTAATGTAATGAGGTTTTTTTCAGGTAATTCTGGAGAAATTTTATTGGTCCTTACATTTTTAATATTTTTAATTTTAATACAATAAAAGGGATAGTTGGTTTGTTGAAATAATTTAGTAATCTAAAAATCAACAAAAATGGAGATTGGACAGCGATAATATACACAGTCTAAATCAGTAACAGGTGAAGTAGAGTAAGTACTCCGGTGAGTTGGAGCGTAAGAAATATTAGTTATTGGATGAGAGTGGATGTGACAGTCATGATAGTTGTAATAGTCAATGGGCTCATGGGAATTTTCAGTTCATGTTAGTGATGGGTATACAGACATATATATACAGACATATATTTTGAAGGAAATTTTGTTGAATAATATGTATTTATATAAAAAACACCACCAGTTAACTTAAAAACTTGCTTAAATGCCAAATAGCAAAATAATAATAGTAATAAGTGCAGTTCAGTTTAATTATAAAAGTAATATTTAAAGTTCTCACTCTATTTTTTTCTCTGTTCAGGATCACTCGGATAACCCCCTGGGAGCAGCCGTGACGTTAGCGCATGAGTTGGGACACAACTTTGGAATGAACCACGATACTCCGGAGCGGGGGTGCGGCTGCAGGATGACAGTAGATCGGGGGGGCTGCATCATGACCCCCTCCACAGGGTGAGTTCAGCCTCAGTCTGCATTAATCACATCGTACTGAAGTGTAGTTTTTATTAATGTAAAAAAAAAAGTGACTGGCTGTACTGCACACGTTTTATCCTGATTTTAACCCAGATTTCCAGTTGAGTTGAGGTAAGAAAATGACTTCAGTTGCAGAAAATCAAACATTCTATCTTTTCGATCTATTAGTCTATTAGTGAAACTCGAAGTCTAAACCAACTCCATTTTGATATATATCGGTTCAGATTCTATAAAAATTCCAACTATTTATCTACCCATTAATGTATCCATCCAACTATTCATCTATCCATCCATCCATCCATCCATCCATCCAACCAACCATCCATTCATCCATCCATCCACATGTCCAACCATCCATTCATCTATTTAACCAACCATACTTACAACCATCAATCCATCCATTAAACCATTCATCTATCCATCCATCCAACTATTATTTACCTATCAATTTATCCATCCAACTATTCATCTATATATCTTTCCAATCATCCATCCATCCAACCAGTCAACCATCCTTTCAACCATGCTTCCATCCATCCATTTAACCAACCAATCCTACATCCAACCATCCATTCATATATCCATCCATCCATCCATCCATCCATCCATCCATCAGTCAACCATCCAGCTATCTATTCAACCAACCAACCATACATCCAAGCAACCAACCTACCCATTACTTTATCCATCAAGCTATTCATCTATTAAATTATCCATCCAACCAACCAACCATCCTTTCAACCATCCTTCCATCCATCCATCCAACCAACCAACCATACATCCACACATCTATAAAACCATTCATCTATCCATCCATCCTTTCAACTATTTATCTATCCATCAATTCATCCATACAACTATTTATCGAACCATCCATCCAATTATCCATCCAACCATCCTTGCAACCATCCACCCAAACTTCCATCCATCCAAGTAAATCAAATTAAAAAGGAATAAAGCTAAACACAAAAAAATTTGCACGTGGAAATAAATGGAAGTTTGGAATCTACATTTCTAGCAGAACTTATAGAAAAGATTGAGTGAGAGTGATAATAATTAGTAAAAAATTATTCCATGCTTTATAATTTAATAAGCAATAACTGCATAATCTCACTATATACGGGTTAATATATATACAGTATAGTCCGTATAGACTGTGGGTCTTTTGAAAACTCCCGGACTCAGAGAGGGTCCGGAGATTGGTGCGGTCGGCGCAGGATTTGGGCGTCTGGAGCGCGGTGATAACGGCGTCGCCGGCGGTGACGGGGATATGACTGGAGTCTGGCGTGGGTAAACATCAGGGTGATAAGGTGAGGCGGGAGATTTCTCTCCTCAGACTGATGCCAGTTTACTCTTATCTGATGAGAAGTGTGAGTCTCGCCCACGTGCCGGTTTTAGGGTGGAGGAATGGACGTTTCATAGAAGAAGAAGAAGAAGAAGAAGAAGAAGGGAAGTAAAATCAGGAAGGAATGGATGGAAGTGAAGGATGGATGGTGGGACTGAAGGGTTTTGGGGTTTTGGGACTCTCTTTGGGACAGGAATAGTGAATAGAGAGAAAGAGTGAATTCTGAAGGATCTTCTGCCTAAAGTACAGAGAGCCGTCCCCATGCCTGAGCCACAGAACGCAGAGGATCATGGGATATCCCCCACATAAAAGCTTCATGGGTATTTCTCACAAGAACCACCAGCCCACCACGAGCCCGGCTTCACACGGCTCTGATGCTCCTGGCTGCTTTCATCTGATCTTCAGCCGCCGCGTTCTCCTCCACCGCCTCGAAAACACCTTCGGACACGCGGGTTCCATCGGCGTAAAGTAAACACCATCATGCCTGTTGCCACGGCAACCCTGCTTCCAAAATCCTCCTTAACCAGTAAGGATGATCTCTCCTTGAGTTTCCTTTATAGTGTGGATGGTATTGGATTGCCCCTAGCCCTGAGTGAATGGGTGTTGATGGATGAATAGATGAAGGGATGGATGGATCAATATGATTCAATGATGATACGAATATGATGACATTGCAGTAACACAGTATAAGGTTAAATTATAATTTATTTATTTATAACAGCATAAAGAAAACATATATACCTAACTGTGTGAATGGATGGTTGAAAGCATGGCTTGTTGGACAGATGATGGGTTGGATGGATGAATGATTAACAGGTTGGATGGATAGTTGAAGCATTGAAAGGATGGGTGGATGGATGGTTGACAAGATGATAAAAGATAAATGAATGGTTCAAAGAATGGATGGATGGTTGGTGAATGGTTGGATAACTGGCTGGATGAAAGGACTGATGGATAGATAAATTAATAGATGAATGGCTGGTTGGTTGGTTGGTTGGTTGGTTGGATTAATAGATAGTTAGTTATTAGTTAATTTTTTGGATGGATGGATGGTTGAAAGTATAGATGGATGATAAATGAATTTTCAAAAAAGGGATGGATGGTTGGTGAATGGATGGATGGTTGAATGAATGGTTAAAAATGATGGATTGTTAGATAAATTAATGGACGGATGGATGGATGGTTGGTTGGATTAAAGAAGGAATATATAGGAAAATGATTGTGAAACTAAGAAATTGGCTTGTGAGACTCCAGCTCATACTGTAAGACAAGCGACTAAATTTATGGCATTTCAGGTCATTTAGGCAATTAATCAAACATCGCTTCACCTCTTACACTGCATGAAATACGATAAATGATGAAACTAAAATTTAGGTTAAAATCGGGCTAAATTCTCACAGTGTCCTCCGGGCTTAAGCACAAGAACTGTGGCCTTAATTGAATGTTAAGGCCCTGTCCCACTGCGATTGCGTCTAAATATCCACTAAAGTACGTCCACATTTATCAGAAAACACTGCGTCCACTGAGTGAACGCGCTGCGTCCAAAATATAGACGCAGTGCGTCCAAATTACGTCCATATTCCGTCTAAATTGAAGTTGGACGCCGACTTCCAAATTTGTACGTCGACTTCCAACTATATATGGTTGTTTTTTCTAGTGAATCATCATTTCTTCTTGAGCTACAAGAGAGAGAAATCCGTATAACTGTTTGATCCAGCTGTTAAACTGTTATATTAATACCATTTTAACCTTTTTCGTTTCTATATTTTGAAATTCGTTAGATTATATTTTTGTCAACATTTTGGGTTTATTTTCGTTTATTTTTCTAATAAAAATAGAAATTACATAATATATTTTCTTTTGTTATGCTGTGCAGGAACAGTAGCCTATGCCTATATCTAAAAGTAGCAATAGGCTGGGAAAAAAGCCAGAACATTGAACAAATGCCAGTATAATAACTAAAAACTAGCGGCTAGCAGACGCCTGCAGCATCATTGATTTCTAAGTATTTTTATGTTTTAATGTTTAAATGTGTTTTAAAGGGGTTTTTAAGCATCTGTAATGCAAAAAAAAATATTTTTTACTTCTGACGATTTTTTTTTTCATGTTTGCAAAATTAATGTTTCTTTCATTGTTTCGATAATCAGCTCTTTTGGGAGCAGTTATAGGCCCTGAGAAGGGCCTTTGGAATGCTTTGTTTCAAAAAAATTATTCTTTTCAAGGCTGTAGGAAGAAAGCAGAAACATGCAAAGCATTGACATGTAAAAAATCAAATAAGCAAGTACATTTTAAAAACAGTTTTAATGTTAAAAATCGCTTGGCGGCGGCCGTCTTAGTGGAACCCTTCCTCTTGGCTGGCATCTTGGAAAGTGTGGAAAAGCGATGGACGCCAGAAAAATATGTACGTGCCGTCCAAATATCCACTAAAATACGTCCGTACTGCGTCTAAATATCCACTAAATTACGTCCATGTCAGTCGCCGTCTATTCCGAAAATTTTGGGAGGTACCAAAACCACTTTTGCGTCTAAAGTGGACGGCAACGTCTAAACTACGTCCACTTGGACGGTGCCGTCCAAATATCCACTAAACTACGTCCAGATTGCGTCTAAATATCCACTAAATATCCACTAAACTGCGTCCACTGTTCAAGTGGACGCAGTTTAGTGGATATTTAGACGCAATCGCAGTGGGACAGGGCCTTTAGGAATCTGCACTTTTTTGACACTCATTCTGCATTTATTCTGTAAGCTCTGAGTCCAAAAAAATACGACAAGAATTTGAGAATAGCGAATTTTGATATGGATTTTTGAGTCATCTCAGTTCAGCCATTCAGAGTCCAATTTAAAGCATGTTACAAAATGTTCCTGCCTAAACTCCACACTACTGTCTACCTCAGTCTCTCGTCTTACAGGAGATTTCCCCCAGGACGTCCTTTAAGCTCCTGAAAACATGCTACTGCAGCTCACAGGATGGGATTCCTCAGCTGATTCTCTTATCCTTCATCTAAAACCTGAGCTTTCAGAGCAGCAGATGCTCTTTAACAGCTCTCAACCACCAGCAATTCTCCAGCTCTCAGCTGCAGACTCCTTATCTCAGCGAGGGGCGTTTTAGTCGGACCTGAGACTCAGATCTGGAGCTCAGCCACAACAAACAAGCCCATTTCACAAGCCCATCCCACAGCACGCGGAAGCCACTGCAGGAGCCTTGGAAAAATGAAATAAAAAAGCGTAAAAAAAAGAGTGTACCTGTTTCCCTCGGCGAGAAAAGAGTGAAAAGAAGGGTGACGTCACTCATTCGCTCTTTCTCTCTTTCGCCTCTCTGCTGGGCGTCTCATGCAGCTTTAATATAGCTGAGAATCTCACCATGCAAAGGAACTCAAAAACACTCATACTTGCACTTTGACTTCAGCACCTTGCTTAAAAAGCATGCAAAAAAAGCTCGTCACCTTCTCACCTCCCAAAATACACCAATACACACACTTGGTGACTTTTGTATAGAAATGGTGTTTAAAGCTGTAAAAAAGCACTTTTTTGGGAGTTTTCTAACCTTAAACTAATGTCTCTAAGCCACTTAAACCTTTTAAAAAGAAGAGCCTTCAAAACGTGTGCATAAGATAAAATAAACAAGACGATATAAACAGTATACTACAGATAATACTCCACAGTTAATACACTATACAATTTGGCACTATTTAGCACTGCTGGAGCAGCATTAGCGTTAGCATTAGCCGCTAAGCACTAGCTCTTTCACTATTCAGAGGTGAGTATATCGGACTTGTTAAAACAAGCTACGCAGGACGAACTGCTAGCTAATATCACACTGGCTTAACGGAACACTCAGGGTTCCTGCTAATGCTAATGCTGCTGCACCTAGCCTTAGTGGAAATATGGAAATCTAAGCTTACTCTAAATAAACGGAAGAGCTTTACTCACCCAAATAAACTGTTTTCAGGAGAGAAATCTGTGTAGATTAACATCCAGCACTCGCTTGACTTTTAACCCTCCTATTATGTTCATTTATCAGGAACAGCAGTGGTGTTCCAGGGTCACTTTGACCTGGTGCGTGTTTAATTATGCAAAATATGTCTGAAAAAACCCTAAGTTATTACTAACTCCATTACTAATTATTGTCAATATAATCAAAATTTAGTGTAGTGATGTTCCTCACCTATAACAGGTAATGCTTCAATTAGAATAATTCACTCGTTTTTCATGAAAAAACTCATGATCAAACTTTGTTTAATGTTTCACTACTTGTAACATTACCTTTGAAAGACCAACATAAAAAACAGTAGTTTTAAATAACATTGAAACATAACATTGCAATTTAGTTTTAGTTTTAGTTTAGTTTTTGCAGGGGGTGGTGGTTGCAAATATGTGAGATAAACCATTTTCATATTATATGTTGATTAAAGTAATTAAGGCAAGCAGAAGAGGTTTTAGACTGTAAAAATACTTTTAACAATTTGTCCTAGATCTTCAAACTTTAAGACGGGTCTATTTAACCCAGAATAAAACAGGAGGATTAAAGCAAATGTTTTTTTTTAAGAATTACACTTTTGTTTAGTTAGCTTAGCTTTAGAAGGAAAACAGAAGAATTAGAAGTTTTTGTTTTTTAATAAAGAATAAATGCTTTTTTCAGCTTTTTATCTTTATGTACTTTTACAGTATGATTTATATATATATATTTTATTTTGTACACTGTGTATATTTTTGTGGTGTAGTTTTGCTGGTATTCTGCTGGCGTAAGGTTTATTTTATTTTCTGCACTGGTTGTGAGGTCAGTGTGTTTTGGCAGGTAGTACATGTGTTTGTTAGATCAGGGAGGCGGTGTGTGTTAGTGTGTGTTAGTGTGTGTTTAGTGTCGAGTCAGGACAATGCTGCCCTATTTTTCTCCACTTCCCACAGGAGGGACACACACTTCCTTACTTTATTTAACCCTAAAAGCCCTCGGCCCTGTTCAGCACCTGATTATTGATATTATTATCTGTTCTAAGGGTGTTTTGAATCCATTTTCTGAATTTTCTGCACAGGAAAACACGTCAACACTATCGTCAGTAGTTAGTGAGCATGCAATAGCAGCACTGAATAGATATAAAAATGCTGAAATTAAAATTTAAATGCACAGAAGTGCAGCATAGAAATGCACACATAAATAATCTCTAAATGCTCTCTATTATAGGTCTCATTCCAGGTATAACACTGCTTTAGTCCGGTGGAGGAGTGGGCTGGGAAAAACAATAGGATTTCGGCTCTTGCTCATTAATATTCATACATGCAAACGTATCACCTCTGATTGGCTAATAGCACTGCGACACCAGGAGGCAGCAAGACGGACAACAGTTTAAAAAAACTTTTTAAAATAAAAACATTTTCATACTAATAACAGTGTAATTTTACAACGTTATATGTTACTTTACAACATGTGTAATAATGCCCTGCTAAGTGCAGTTCAGACAGTGATCTAGTCATGGAGTCTCTGTAAAACACCAAATCCACCGGTGATCCTATTTAAACCTACAGTTACTTACACACAGAGGTGGGTAGAGTCCAGGACCAGAAAGTAAAAATCCACCCACAAATTCTAACCATTTGTTTCTTAGCTCTGAATTACTGGGTAAAGTATATAAACACTGATGTGTTATTCGCACAAATAACACAGGAATGAACTGCATGCTGTTTCTAGCGCTGTTAGTTATCTCCTATCTGACGAGACGACATCGCTGCCCGGCTTCAGCTCTGTCTGTGGGCGTTCCTGAGCCGAGGTGGGCGGAGCCATGAATACTAATTCACGGGTTGATGTAGACACGGTGCTTTTCCTGATCGACTGTTTTTTTTTTCTGAATATCTTCTTTTACTAGCTGCTGCAGACAATGAGGATGAGGAAGAGTTTCATCATGTGCAGCATCATAAAAAACTCAGAGAAACCTGCTGTATTTTACAAACAACAAGAACAAAAAAAAGAGGATTTTAGCATCTTAAACTATTTAGCGTCTCTTATTAATTGAGTTCCTTGAGGTTGTTGTATTCCAACTGCGAGAGGAGCTATTTTAAAAGTTCAGACATGAGAAATTCATGATCTGCTGGCTGTGCTTTCTCTCTCTCTCTTTCTCTCGCTCGCGCTCTCACTCTCTCTCTTTACCCCTCCTCCTCCTTTCCTACCTCCCTGACAGCTTCCATGCGTTTTATTTAAGTTTGGTCTCATGCAGTGTCCTGTCTCACTCCACTCAAACTGACAGCTTCAGATTGAGAATCCGACTCACAGAATGAGAGAATGAGAGCGAGAGAATGAAGAGACGAAGAGATAGGGAAAGAAAGAGCTCATATGGCGGGAAAGACAGAAAGAAGGGAAAAAGGAAAGACAGCTGTAAAAAGGCAGAGGCAGATGGAAACAGAAATAGAGGCGGGAGAAGAGGTGAGACAGACAAAGAAACAGGAACAGATACATGATTGACAGGCAGACCTACAGGAATAAAGATGAGCGAGAAAAAGAGAGAGAGAGAGAGAGAGAGAGAGAGAGAGAGAGAGAGAGAGAGAGAGAGGGAGGGAGAGAGAGAGAGTAATTGATCAGAAGAAAAGGAGATGGAGAGAGAGAGAAATTGGCTGAGAAATGTAGAGTAAGCATGTTAGACAGTGAAAAGTGAGAAACAGAGCAAGAAAGACAGAAAACTGAGAGAGAGAGAAAACTGTAAAAATGAGAAAGTTAGAGTAGAGAAAATTAAACATTTTAAGGCAAATTACTGCACTAGATTTTGGAGTTTAACTCTTTTTAACTTTTGAAAAATAAACACAACAAGTTACAAGTTGTGCATTACAAAAAAATGTATTTTCAAAAATTCATAAGAATATATTGTAGAATGAAGATTTTAGTAATTATTAAAGAGCCACAGCCCTAATTACATGTGTGGCTAATTAAGTAAATTGAAATTAACACACATGCAATTACAAAACCTATACACTTGTAATGAATACATCTGTACAATAATGCGTACGTCACCAGTAATGGGTACACTGTTATTACATGGTTATTACATGTGTAACAACACAGTTATTAGAGATGTTTACTCTATATACTATAAATTGGGACCTATAAAACAGCATATATGTCAAATTGCATGCACAGCACATTTTCCCCTGTTTTTTTTTTTTGTTTTAAATAAAGAGCATCTGTTCTGGTCCCAAATCCTCTACTGTTGATGCCATTGGCAATTCTACACAGCGAGGCCTGAATTTTCCTGAATTATTATTATTTTTTTCTTCACAACAGAAAGTCAGAACGGCTCAGCATTTGAATGACACATTTCTCCTCTTTCCTCTGTTTACTTCACTGCCCCATTCTTTATTCATGCACCACTTTTCATAAAAGCACTTCAGGCTGCTTTTATTTAAAAAATTAGTTCCACAGTATTTTCTTGTCAGACTAATGTAGCAGCTCTGCTCGCAGCATAATCCATGTTTTTTATGTTTGTCCTTTTAGTAATAACGAAAAATCACAGTTAGTCACAGTACGTCTCAGATTGATGTTCAGATCTTGTGTAGCTCTTGTTATCTGGCTGTGTTAAACCCTCGTATGTCAAATAATGGCTAATGACATGTTGCAGATAGGCCTGTCACAATAACTGAATTATCGACTTATCGTTCAATAAATGGACATTACCTCAATCATTTTAATATTCGTGATTTTAATCGTCCTTTGAGTTTGCACTTGCGAAATGCACTTACATATATTGTCACATATGTTGAAGCAGGGTCTGATCTTTATGCCGGTTCAACGTGTGCCAGCTGGGACTGACCGGGGCTGAGGAACCTACTATAACCTACTTTGGTTCAAGCTGGAACTTTTCAGTTTCCAAAATTAGGTGCGTAAACAGTTTTGGAAAGTTTATTTTCTTTAAAAGGGTTAATGTTATCATTTTATATTTTATAAAAATGGTAACAATATAATTTATCGCAATCATATCTGAGACAAAATATCGCTCGCAAAAAATTGTTATCGTGACAGGCCTAGTCGCAGAAGATCAGCGTAAGCAGTTTTTGAGCATTTGAGCGTGAATTTTGTTGCTTTACATGGTTGTAATATACTAATGTTAATAGACCTCTGAAGTTGTGTCGTCATTTTTTTTTTGTTGGCATCATGTTGTTTATGCCCATATTTGGGCTTCCGGTTCTAAGTGGTTTATGTCAATGAAAAAAATTAATTGGCTTTTTAAAAACTGGCCTCTGTCACATTTTGATATAAATAAATATGTTCAGAAACCTGTACATTTTATTCTGTTTACATTTACCTTCTAAATATCACTTGATCCTCTGAATTACGAGATCGTTTAATGAGAGTCGTAATGAGAAAAATGCTAAGTTAGCTTTAAGCTAATGCTACAGGGCAGCTGCAGAGATCGGCAGGGGACTCTTTTCAGTGCAACACCAGCGAACTCCCGCCGGATCGCGTTTTGGATTATTATTCTTCTTCTTCACAGAAGATCATTAGAGCATTTAAACAGGTGAAAACTCTTATCAGTCATTAGTTTATACTAATTACAGCACACCTGATCCAAATAAGCAACTAACAACTAACTAATCAACTAACTACCTGCTATATGAGCTAAACCAGCTAACTAAAGAACCATATAGTTTAAATACAGTACTTAATGTAAAAAGGCTTAATGTGTGTTTTTTTCCACTGAACCCTACTGTATTATAAGGACTTGGCTTATAACGTGGCTTAATGTACTAAAACATTGAGCCAGAAACGCCGAACATCTAAACATGTTGGATCAGCTGTGTGGAATATGCTGTAAATATGCTGTAAATTTATGGCTGGAGTTCGCTGCAGTTATGCTGAAAATAATCCCCTGCCGATCTCTGCAGCTGTGCCGTTAGCATTAGCTTAAAGCTAGCATTTTTCTCATTACAACTCTCATTAAACTGTCTAATGATTCAGATGATGTAGTGATATATTTAGGAGGTAAATGTACACAGAATAAAACATACAGGATTCAGAACATATTTATTTACCACAGAATGTGACAGAGGAGTTTTAAAAAAGCCCACTTATTTTTCTCATAGAGAAAAAACCCTTAGACGGCTTAGAAACGGAAGCCATACAAGGACTACAGATTGATGCATGACTTCCATGCATGATCTATAATCCAGTGGTTTTAGAGAACTTCTTCAGAGTTGAGAGTTGATAGAGCACTTCACATCTTAACATTGCGCTCTACTGAACTATTCAGACGCTCTACATCTGTAGAAAACATGGAATTAGCTGTATCTGTATCTGTGTCAGAGTTTGACGAGCCGTAGCTGGAGTTCATTAAGCAACGGCTCTCTTATTCTAGACCAATACTGTCGCCCAGAACGAGAAGAACGAGCAGAAGAAGAAGAAGAAGAAGGAATTAGCTTGTAATGTGGAGCGTGTCAGATGATGGCCTTTTTGGAGAAAGCTCATCCGATGCTATCTCTTAATGGATATCGCTTTGGCCTTTTATTAAAGCGGCCACATGCCTAATCGCCAGCGACTCTGCTATCTTCTTCTCGACACCCACCACAAAGGAGCCGTGATTCAGGATCGACTGGCGCTACCGAAGAGCGCTGATTAAACGAGCGTCCGTTGCCTCATTTCACACCTCGCTCTGTTATCAGAGCATTTCTAATAAGGTCACGCTCTGAAATAGAGCTTCAGGACGTCCCGGGCCTTTACCCGCTTTACCTCAGAGCACCTGCCTGAAGATAAGTGTGAGAGAATCCGAGTGTGTAGAAAATAGACGGGATTCTTTGTGTTTGTGGAAAAATAAAGAGAGAGCACTTCACTTTCTGAATCAGTTTCTCTAATTTTGCTATTTACAGGTATATGGGTAACACTTTATAATAACTTTCATTAATATACCATTAACTAATGATTAATTACTGTTATTTTTCACATTTTCAGAAAAAGTTGCTATCACATTTGTAAATACTAATGAACGCATTGACAACATGAACTGCAATTTGCCTAGTATAAAATTCTTATTTACTAGCGATTTATTAGTATTAAAGTGCTGATGAGCTAATGACTTGTCAACATGTTTAATATGAATATCCATGCTGATAAATAAGTGTCATGTGGGAATGGGAAAAATAAGACTTTGACAATGAAGTTAATATAAGCAGCGAACAAGATTACACCCAGATTTACAGCACAGATGTGCACGTAGTAAATGGAGTCGTGCAGCTGCGAGCAGTGCATGCAGCACATACCACGCTCAGTGTGTAAACAGCATGGAGCAGCAGAGACACGTTCATGTTCATAGCTGTGGTAACTAATTAGCATTATCTGACGAAGGAGAATGTTTGATAGCTGGGTCGGATCGAGACTGGATTACGTTCTCACCACAAGTGAACCGCTATGAGCAAAAGCTGCTCCATGCACGCCTGGTCTGTGCTGCGTTCACTGTGTTAACTTCTCACAGCCGCGTGACTCAGTTTACTATGTATAATGTTACATCTGCACTGCTACACGTCCAATTAAAAACACTGTGTTTGAAAGAACACAGAATCTTCTAACTATATTTACTTCTTTTGGATTTCTTTTAGATTTACTCATACGCCAGACAGCTCTGACCAATCAGAGGAGCGTGGTTTATTTGTGCGCATTTTGATGCGTTTAGGTTTTTTTGCCTGTGTGAAAACAAACCAAACTGAGGGAGAAACTGAAGCTTCAAATAAAAAACTCAAACTCATCAACTGATCTGGATTATAGAAACTTTTATAACTACAGGTGTGAAAACGTCCTTAAAGTTCCAACCCGGTGGAAACCTGGGCTTCAAGCGAACATCATCCAATGGAATTTCTTCAATGCAAGCTCAAGCTCAGCTGAAATAATACTCTGATTATGAGCAACAAAAGCAGGAGAAGAAGAGCTGAAAAGGAAAGCAGAGACATTCCTTTAAAAGACTCAGGGAGCCAATAGACCTCATGCCTCATGCTGGACCACAAGCATTGTTTCCAGGACCTCACTGATGCTCCGATGCAGCAGGGCTCGATTTGGCCTCGTCTCTTTCCTCTATATCTCCTTTTTTTTGGTTCACTGAACTCTTGCTTAATACAGCTTTAGATGTGATCTCACTCCACCTCGCTTAGAAAACACACACTCTGAGATGTCAGAAGCTCAGCAGGTGCACTGGCTCCAGAACAGAGGTCTGCTCAGCTGAGCTCAGCTCAGTATTTTTTTGTTTTTTCTTTACTATTTTAACGAATTTCACCCTTTTTTGTTATTTTATACAGAACCAAACAAACATTTGGACACACCTTCTCATTCAATATTTTTTTTTTTTGTAAATGAATAGTAAAGTGATCTATCAGATTATGAAGGAACACATAAGGAATCATCATGTAGTAACTTAAAAGTGTTAAACAAACCAAAATACTGTTAACTTTAAGCGGTTTCTTAGGATGGTAACTCTGATTAACTCATCCTGTACAACAAAGAAACTCTTGGGCTTCCTTTCTCGGGGCAGTCCTGATGAGTGCCCGTTTCATCATAATGTTTTTGATGGTCTTTGTGGTGACTGAACTTTGGGAGGATACTTTTAAAGTTCATTTTTTCCTTTACTTAGTTGAGTAGTTCTTGCCATAATATGGAGTTGAACATTACTCAAATAGGGCTTTTCCATGTAATGTAGGGCGTGTCAGTGTGTCTTTGTTGGGGTAGCTAACTAAGTTAAGTAAAGAAAACTGTAATTCTTTAAAAATAAAAAGTAAATCGAGCGCTGGATGTTAATCTACACAGATTTCTCTGCTGAAAACTGTTTATTTGGGTGAGTAAAGCACTTCCGTTTATTTGCAGTAAGCTTAGATTTCCAGATTTCCATTAAGGCTGGGTGCAGCAGCATTAGCATTAGCTGTTAAAATAGCAGATTCATGCTACACTGAGGGACCCTGAGTGTTACAGTAGGCCAGGGTGATATTAGCTAGCGTTCGTCCCATGTTCTACCCACGTTAGTGGCTAATGCTAATGCTGCTTCAGCAGTGCTAGCTGGGGTTAGAAGCAGGCTACAGGCCTGGGTGCTGGAGAACTAAACTGAAACTTCTGTATAACTCTGTACTTCAGTGGAGTGTCTTTACTGCTCCTTAATACCTGACTGATAGAATTCATACATAAGGAGCACCGGATTATAAGGAGCTCTGATGATTTTTGGGAAAATTAAAGGATTTTAATTGCAGCTTATAGTGCACATAGGAACATATAGGACCAAAACCTCTGTATGAATTACCCACAATACATCCAATCAATACTTTTACATAAGTAAAAGAGTTTAAAGTACTGTGCAGTACTGTGCATCTGTCTATAGTGAAAGGCTACAGACTAGAAATAGAAAACTTTTTTTTTTTAGGACTTTTGTACAGAGGTTTTGCAGGTAGCATTACTAGTCCTGGACTATGCAGTAAGGCTTTAGTGGAGGTGGGGGGTGGGGTTAAAGATGTGCAGAAGGATTGTGGGGGGGTGGGATTTGTAAAAAAGGTAAAAAAGCAGTTCCAGGGGGAAGATTTAAGAGGTTGCGCAGATTGTGGACGAGGAGCAGAAGGATCAGTGTGGTTTGGCGGCGGAGAGAGAGAATCTGCGAGGGGCTGAGAGGACACGGACACTCAAGTTAAAGTGTGTGTGTGTGTGTGTGTGTGTGTTCATGCTTGGCCGCATGGCTGACTCTCCTTATCTCCATACTTCCTGCAGCACTGCTTGAGAGTGCACTGGCAGAGAAATGACACTCACACACACATATACACACTCTTATACACACACACACACACTTATATACACACACACACAAACACACACACACATAAGTACCTAAAGCCCCCCAAAACCAAACCATGCCAACCTCAGGCCACTTGCAGAAGCCTGGTGGCTCTGGCTGGCAGGTCGTACAGAGTCTTCTGTATAAAAGCCGTCTTTCTCTCTGCCCGTCTCTCTCTCTCTCTCTGTGCCAGCCGCTCTTAACCCGGCTGACCAGGCAGCTTCACTCAGCACCCGGCGCTCCAAGCTCCTTCAAGCCCTGAGCCAAGCTTCAGCGCCGGAGCTTCTCCTGCCAAACCCCCTGCCTGCCATTATTATTCCCAGCAGCTCCTCTGCTGAGCCCCGGTACCGGCACCGTCAGTTTGTCGTCGTTATCTTGTCCTCCTTTGTGTTCCCTGTGATGTACACAATCTTACACAGGTCTGGGCAAAGACTCTGCCAAATAACCTGTTTAGTTGTACAATTTTTGACACACAAAAAAAATAACACAATAAGAAAAAGAAGATGTTGTACTTTGCGAGGATACTTTTAAAGTTCTTCATTTTTTTTCTGATTGACTGGCCTTCATTTCTTAAGGTCATATTTTAGTTTCTTAGTTTCCTTTAAGTAGTTGATTAGAACATTAAAAGGGCTAGTCCCTGTAATGTAGGGAGTGTCAATGGTTCATTGCTATCATAACCACAGGAAAAGTATGCCTTGCTTGTCTCAAAACGTGCACAAGGCATGTACTAATTCTCTTAAATAATCATAGGTGTGTGTTTGGGTGTAATGTGAAATAAGTGTGACTGGTGTGTGTAGGCGAGCATGATCCTGCTGAAAAATGCCAGTTGGAAAGCCAAAACTTGTGGCAACAGGATGACTTACAAATATTTCTGAGCAACTAGTGTCCATAACATCACACTCTAGACCAAAAAAAAAAAACATTTTTTTATAAACTTATTGACAAAAAATAGCAGAGTAAAAAGGAGTTGTTAGAATTGAATGAAACTGTATGCAGGTGAATGTAATGATAATGATAAATGTGTTTACGTTCACTGTGAATAACATTACAATTGAGAGGAGGTTCTATAGTACCTTGTTGGATCTCTTCTAGACTAGATACAAAATGGGATACGGTATGGCTTCCTGCAGCACATTTGTCCCGTATGTTGTAGCTGGGTCTGTAGATCCTGCTCTACACTCGTTGATTGGTCTTACAAATGCTTGATTGGTATTAAATCTATTGACCTGTCAGTCCTGATTCTGTCCGTCTGTCTGCTCTGAACTCTTTACTTTACAACAAAGACTTCAATTCCCAACATGCACTTATCCACTTATCTTCTGGATTTTTTTGTGTATGACCTTGTGTAGTTTAATTTTTTTAAGAAATCGCTAGTAGTTCATTAGGGTTTGTCAGGTCAGGGATTGTCTAGCAGTCAACGGTCTCTCACCAAGAGGTACACTGACTAAAAGTAGCTTATAGAAGCATTTTTATAGGGCAGTTAGGGAAACACTTGCACTAGCCTGCATTAGACCCATTGTCTAATCAAAGCACACCTCGAATTATGTGTACTCCCTTAGACACAGAGTACCTGCATGCCTAGTTTTGCAGCTAAGGTGGATTATTATACTTTTTTGGTCAATAAATGTATTTAACATTCTGTGAGGCAGCTTTTAGAGGCATTAAACTCTTTAGATGTTGGGTTACGCCAATAATCTCATCAGTTTTGAGTCATTTTCAGTAAATTCCTCTGGAACAGCATTTGCATGAGCCAGCTCTCCAGTTCAGATTGCTTAGTTTATGTCTTAATACTTAATTTATGTAGAATTATGTAAATAAATTTGTGGAAATTCAGATATTAGACAGATAATATACTTTTATTGAATTCTGAAATCAGGTTAGGAGCATTATTTCAGCGATGGACCATAAAAGCACTGTTGAATACTAAAGACCAGAAATTTTTGATTCCTATTTTGTCACTGAGACCTCTAATTTACATTCATCCCCTCATCATCACAGACGGCTCATAATGAAAAAGTAAGAATGCTGGGATTTCTCTGGAGCGTTGCACTATTAATGATTTGGAGGAGTGTCTTGACATTTCGAGGCTGAAGGACAGATAAAACATTCTTCCTCCTGCAAGTTGGATTATTTATGCAGGACAGATATGTGCCAACATTTTTGACAGGTCTTATTTAGCTTTTAGGTTTTGGATCCCACAATGGCAGATTTGCGAGTATGTGTGTGTGTGTGTATGTGTGTGTTTGCGATTTGTCAAACTGGGGACAGGGTACAGGAGGTGAAGTATAAGGACAGGCCTACACTGCAAAAAATCCACTGGCAAAAACTAGACAAAATATATGCAAATTAAGACAAATATATTTATATTAAGCAAAATTTTCTTAGTAAGATTTCTTACAAAAAGCAATGGCAAAGTCTCAAAATGAGTGAAGAAACACCTAAATCAAGCAAAAAAAGTCCCTGTTTTTGGACACAAGAATCAAAATAACTTGATTGCTGCTTGATTGTGCTTATTTTGAGTTCAAATTACTTAAAATAAGGTACAAATTCTAAGTAAGAATGATTAAGATAATTATCCCTTAAATAAGCAAAATAATCTGACACTTACACACAATGCTTAGTAAGACAAAAAAAAGTCTTATCAGAGAAGAAAATAATAGAATAGAAAATTTCACTTACTAAGATTTTTTTTTGCAGTGTAGTAATCCTTCTTTCCTTCCTCCCTTCATCCAATAAAGTGTCTTTCTTTTTCTCTCTCTCTCTTTCTCTCTCTCTCTCTCTCTCTCTCAATCTTCTGGTCATCCGCCTCTGAGGTAGGTGAACCCCCACTCTGCCCCCCCCTCCCCCGAGGAAGCACAGCTCTTCCTGCAAGTACCTCCCTCCATCCCTCCCCACCTCTTTCCTCTCTTTCATCCTCTGAGAGTTTATTTTGCTTCGCTGGCGCTGGTGACAGTCGCTTCTGAGTCACGGAGGTTTGATTTCCACCAGCGACCCCTTCTTCCTTTCAGAAACCAGAACAGAGAGCTGCACTCGCTCTCGTCTCCCACTGAGGTTCCTCTGCTCTAGAGGAGGAAAAGAGGTTCAGTTAAGTTCAGTGGAAATGCATGGATGGATTTGCAGGAATGAAACAGGAGGAACGAGAGGTCAGGAGAAGAAAGCTTCAGGATCAAGAATGAGGACAAAGTCGTGTCAGATCCTGCCAGCATTGATCCATTTTCCTGGTACACTGTACCATATGCCCAAATGCTTGTGGACACCCCTTCTAATAAATGCAAAAAAAAGAAGCATCGTTATTGAATTTTTTGCACTATAAGGTGCACTTAAAATACTTTGGTTTTCCCCAAAATCATCAGAGCTCCTTATAATCCGGTGCTCCTTATGTATGAATTCTATCAGTCAGGTATTAAGGAGCAGTAAAGACACTCTGAACACTGAAGTACAGAGTTATACAGGAGATTCAGTTTAGTTCTCCAGCACCGAGACGGGAGCAGTATTAGCATTAGCCGCTAACCGTTGTCTGCATGTTTACTTTGTTAAAACAAGCTATGTGGGAAGAACTGCTAACTATAATCACCCTGTCCTACCAGAACACTCAGGGTTCCTCAGCCACTAACTGTGGCTAGTGCTAGCGGTTAGCTGCTAATGCTAATGCTGCTGCACCCAGCCTTATTGTAAGTCTGGAAATCTAATCATACTGTGGATAAATGGAAGCACTTTACTTACCTAAATAAACAGATTGTTTTTAAGAGAGAAATCTGTGTAAGTAATGTCAGTAAAAGGTTTTTAGTAAAAATGACTAAAATTGTCTCTATGGTTTTACGTAAAAACTATAAAAAAATATATATATTTTTTTGCAAGCATATTTTTAAGTAATATCAGTTTAAGATTTTTGGTAAAAATGGCTGAAAATAATTTGTGGGTTACATTAAGCACATCATTTTCCACAGTGATTGAGTCGAACATTTTAAACATTTTTGCAAACCTATTATTAAGTATTGTCAGTCTAAATTTTTTGTTAATAATGCCCAAAAAATATTTGTTTGGTTATATGTAAAAAAATATGGTGCAACATTTTTGCAACCTTACTACTAAGTTATTTATTTATTTATTTATTTTTTCATTTTTGTTGACCAAAAATGACCAAAAATATTTCTTGTTTTTTTTGTTTTTTTTACATAAAAACCTAGATTTGTGGGTTGCACTTAAAAACAAGCTTGCAAAAACGTTACACTGTGTTTTTAAGTAAAACTTGCACATCATTTTTTTCAGTGCACTTGAGTCAAATTTTGAACTTGTGATCCTGAAAAGCCAATATCTTCACTCAGAATCAAACGAGAGTAAATGTCATTATTGAGTTATAATGTCTCCTGCATTAGATCATGTCATTATTTGGTTTAATAAAGGAGGAAAGGGCATGCACTCAGTGTTTCTGAGCTCGCGTAGACTCTAACTAAAGCAGCGTCCCCCAGGCAACGTTCTTAGATGTTGATGTTGAAATGTCACAGTCTGGCCAAATCAGAGATCAAACTGGGAAACGACGCAACACACAGAGAGAGAGAGTAAGTGTGGGGAATCTGCTACTTGCCTTAATGGTTAACCTTTAGATATTTCTCCTTTTCTCTTTGTTTTTTCTCACTCTCTTTAATTTGCCAATAACACATGAATAATGATCTAATAATCTGCCTAATTAAATGTCTAGCTGTGTTGCAAACAGACCTTCAGTTGTACTGAAATAAAAGAAAAACTACTAATACCCTTGTAGAAACACAGGTTCTATATTACTACTTTTAACAATAAAAAATTAAGCAGTCCTTATCTGGTGGTCCCTGAGCACTACGTTGGGGGGCATCGGTATTATTAATTATTTTCAGGTTCACATTAAATGGGAAATGGAATTTCCTGACTTTCAAAATATTTAATTCCAACTGAGAGCATGATACCAAATACACAATTTATTAACAAAAAGGGCTATGCTTACAGGGGTAGTCAGGGACAGGCAGGGTCAGTAACATGAACGTAGCAAAAGTAACCACATACCAGAGTGAGACAGGCAAAACGGGGTCTTTACACAGGTAATCCATCAGGTAAAAAGGGCAAAGACTACGAAAACTAAAGAAACATGTTGTAGAAGAGATGGGTAACTAGATTCAATACTCAGTGATAAAGTAAGGAAACTGAGGGGTATATATACTGAACAGACCAGGTGAGAGCAATCAGAAGCTGGGGGAGCAGGAACGCAGAGGGATTTTTTTTTTCTTTTTTTTTTCATAGGACAGTATTAGTTTGGATAGCTTTTTTCTTTCTCATAGCACTGTATATTGGACTGATGTAAAGTTCTTTAATTTATACAGTAACTTATGATTCATAAATAATACAATTGTATAGTATTTTTTCGTCTTATATATAGAATTTAGTGCTGTAAATATTAAGGATAACCACGGGCAACCCTTCCAAAAATTCAGGAATTAAAAATGTTATCTTTTAAAGTGATTTGCAATACTTAAAAATATCTATATATTTTATAATTTAATTTACCATTAAATATCTACTACTTAATGCTTACTGTATGTCTTTTTTGGTGTCTTTTTTACATTTGACACCACTATCACAATCAATTTAAATTCAATAAAATGTATTTTTAGTACTCATAGTTCTATATAGTTCTATATTGCTTTTAGTAAAGAACCATTTTAGGACCTGTTTTAAAGGTACAAAAACAAGACGTTTAAATCCATTATTGTTTCAGTGGTCATGCTAGAATTATAAATGACTGTATGTCACAGTAAACTGCATTACTGAAGCATATCATGAATATCATCAGCACTTGATAAATGCTAATATCATTACTATGAGAGCTCGGTAATGAATTCTAATGTCATTACAATTAGTTGTGTTTACAGTCCCTGTAGGAATTTCTGACCTTGCAATGGGAAGAATTAATGCAAATCCGTCCGGTCCTCAGAGTGTCGGCCGAGGCCTGCAGTCTCTGCGTTATTTCCACACTAAACATGTAAATCTGTTTACAAGCTTTTATAGTTCAGAGTGATAAAATACAGCCACATACTGATATACTCCACTTACTAGAGAATATGATACGCTGTGTGGATTTGTTATGGAAAAGTAATAACAAGGTTCTTTTGGGACCTCCTGGATGAGTTGCCCATGCCCTTTTGGTGTAATTTTGTTGCCCAGTTTTCCATGTTTGCTCATTTCTTTTTTCTTTTTTCTTTTTTTTGAACGGTCCATCATTGTGCAGTACACACTACACAACTAAATTACACACTTTTCACTGTTAGAAATAACAGACTCATCAACAGACGCATTTAAAACATTTTTAAAAGCAAAGCATTTTAAAAAAGACACTAATGGGACATTTTCAAGTGCTTCTTAATTTCTCAAATAATTGTGGTAAATACAGTATAAAAATATTGATATATATGTTTTATCATTTATTCAACACTAGCTTCATATACTAGTGAAACACTGGAAAATATTGGATGTTAATAAAAATATCTTCCTGCAAATGTTCCTAACAATGTTATTTGTTTAACACTTTTAAATGTTTCCTATATGATTCACTATGTGTTCCTTCATGTTCTGAATGACTTTACTATTTATTTACTATGTAGGGTAAAAAATGGGGAAAACATTTTGGGATATACCTACCACAAAAAATGTATTGTAGTATACGATACAATTTTATATAAGAGACCTTATATAATGTTATATAATTTATATAAGAGACCTATATATTTGAGACCTTTTAAGTGATCTCTTATTTTTTCCCCAGAGCTGTATTATATCTTTTCATCATTTATCCAACACTAGCTATATATATATAGCTAGTAAAAAACTGGAAAATATTGGGTGTTAATGAACAATATGTTCCTGAAAATGGTCTTAAATTTCCTAATAAATGCCTAATAATGTTCCTATATGATTCACTATGTGTTCCTTCATGTTCTGAATGACTTTACTATGCATTTACAATGTAGGGTAAAAATAATAGGGAAATTGGGATTATAGTAATATTAGCAGCGTGTGCTAAAAATGCTCAGTGGGTTAATGAGAGCCCTCATTACCTTTATGAATATTATAATGTTTTGCACGCTTCTGCAAGCCCTATTAATCTTGAGAAAGAGACTTTTAGAGTATTTTCTATTGTCCGAAAACTGAAGGTCGAGTGTTTTTGTGTTTGGGTTGAGTTGAGTTGGTCGAGCGCGTTTGTGAAAGCTCGTTAGCCGGCGAGGGCGAGTCAGCGTGGAGCGAAGTCTGAGGATTTCTGTTCTCAGCAGACTGTGAAGAATCCTCTGCAAGCCATTTACAGGGAACGGCTCAAAAACGAGATGCAAACAGACACAAATGAGCTTATATATCTCCCCCTGCTCAGATCAGTCACGCCACGAGCTCGTCCCCAGCGACGGCTCTTTTATAGCGTTTAGCTCAGACGTGCTGCTTCGGTCGTTAGGGTCGCGTGGTCGAGCCGGGGTCAGAGGCGTCGGAGGCGTCGCTGGTGCAGGGCATTATGGGGCACTGGGGAAGGGATTCACAACATGAATATAATGAGCATTTCATCCATGAGCTGTCACCATATGCTCTTCTGCTCGAGTAGCTTAGTGCGATATCTCAATGTGGTTCGAAGCATGAATGTCAGGGAGCAAGGTCATATGCTAATCCCTGTTTAGCCGGCCTTCGGTCAGCGAACGGACGGACGTGGTAACTTTCTGAACTCTGACTCGACTCTGACTCGCCTCTCGGAGGTCGAGCGAGTAACTGGTGTCAGGTGCGGTCAGACGGGGAGCTTGTTCGACACCCCGAGGCTGTGTTAGCGGGAAATGTGAAATCATCCAAAAAGTACCGTCCTCCTAAATCAGCGCTCTGCAGCGTTCAGCGCGTCCAAACAGATTTGGAGTCAGACGCAGCACTCTGGGCGAACAGCTTCTGCCTCTTTGTTGCTCTCTGCTTCTCTCCTGCTGGATTTCAGTCTCGGAGGAAAAGAGGTCACCTTGTGCTGAGCTGTAGAGGCTAAACTGTACACTGTGCACAGTGTGTATAGACACTATAGACGCGGCTACTGCTAGGAACATCTTGCACTTTCTATCTGACGTCTTAATCTTCCAGGTCCACGTCCTTCTGTTGCTTTTTGAAAAACAGCCCCTGATTTGAGCTCCTTGCTTCAGGAAGTCAACCAACCTCCAATCTGATTCCCTACCTTGGATATTTCACTGCTCTAGGCAAGATACAGATCTGCCACAATGAGGCACATGCTCACACTGATGTAATGTCATTATGTCACACTACACGACTTTTTGAGTGCTCAAAATCAGTAAAGGAGCAGTGAAGCCACTTCACTGAAGTACAGAGTTATAAGGGTGAGTTTTCAGTGACGTTTCTGCAGCACTAAAGCTAGGTGCAGCAACATTAGCATTAGCCGCTAACTGTAGCACTAGCTCTTTTGCTGTTCAGAGGCGAGTATATCAGACTGTAGTCTGAGTTTTGCTGCGTTAAAACATGTGGGACGAACTGCTAGCTAGCAATCTAGCACCCCGGGTTACTGGAACACTCAGGGTTCCTCAGTCTACTGAGATAGCGGCTAATGCTAATGCTGCTGCACCCAGCCTTAGTCCTGGAGAAACTTCACTGAAAACTCACCCTTAGACAAAATAAATCTAAACTAAAACTGTAAATAAACCAAATAAATATCAGGTTTTTAGGAGAGAAATCTCCGCGAAAACTTCCTGCTCTGTACCTGACAAAATGAGCTAATGAAATAAACTATTTTTTTACTTTTGACTTCCATGGAAAGTTTAGAAGGTTTTTGAGTTTAGAGGTACTTGATTCTTTTATTGGAAAGCGACGATTTGTATTTGTATGTACTAAATGTCTGTGTGAGCAATAAAGGTCTGAATACACTAATTAAAAGGTGTATCTGGATTATTTTGGACATTATTTTTAGAGTAGTGTGAGACCTACACAACTCTCTATTCCCCCCTGCAGCAGAGGCCAATAATGTACACAGTCTTGATGTTCATCTACTCTTCATTTCCCTCACCTGTTCTCTTTTTTATTTTTTATTTTTCTTTCTGCACAGGTACCCGTTCCCCACCGTGTTCAGCACCTGCAGTAAGAAGGATCTCGCTGCCAGTCTGGAGAAAGGAGTGGGCATGTGCCTCTATAACATGCCTGAGGTGAAAGTTCTGTACGGAGGACAGAAATGTGGAAACGGCTACGTGGAGGAAGGAGAGGAGTGCGACTGCGGAGAGCTGGAGGTGCGAGTTACACTCTTTATTCATTTATCTGATTCTATTCGTTTCTATTCTTTTCTAAACTTTTTAAAAACATTTTCGGGATGTTTGAATGAGAAATCAGTTCAGAATGATGTTAATTAACGTTGCAACACTGAAGAAGCATAGACCTATTATTTAATAAAAACGTTTAATAAGAACAGACCTGGACTTTAGACTTGAGATTTTGTGGGGAAAAAAAAAACTGCACTGACTTTAGACTTGATAATAAAACACAGTGGATCAACACCAGCAGATGACAGACATGACTCTTTATCCAAACCATCACTGGAAACTTCACACTAGACCTCGAGCAGCTTGGACTGTGTGTCTCTCCACTCTTCCTCCAGACTCTGCTCCCTTGATTTACTTTAAATGAAATGTAAAATGTACTGATGATCAGTGATGGTTTGGAGAGTCATGTCTGTCATCTGCTGGTGTTGATCCACTGTGTGTTTCCCCACAAAATCTTACAGCTTCCCTCTGCTGATAACAACTTTTATGGAGATGCAGATTTCATTTTCCAGCAGGACTTGGCACACTGCCCACACTGCAGAAAGTACCAATTGGTCTTATATAATATTTTTTAAGACACTAATTTTTGGGTTTTTATTAAAAGAAATAATCGTTCATATTTGGAACTGAATTACTGAAATAAAGTAACTTTTCAATGATATTCTAACTTTATGAGATGCACTAGTATACTGTATTTAATGTAACTTAAAATCGTACTGGCTTATTGTCTTTTCTGGGTCATTTCTAACAGTGTTGAAGGCTTCGACCGCTCACTGGTCGTGTAGTCTGGTGGAGCACTGGTGGTTTTAGATGTAAAAACTTTAGTAGTGATAGAGTAAGGTCAGGGTTCAGTGTGTTCCAGGCGCTCTTTATATCACACGGCTCAACCTGACGGCCGTTAAAACAGAGCGAGCGGCGCGTTTACACATCTGGAGAGATGTGGAGAGAAGTGAGCTCACGCCAAAGGCCAGACGGACGCCAAGTAACCAAGCCAGAAGGATGAGAGACCACCCCTCCACCCCCTCCACCCCCTCCACCCCTCCTCTCCATCTTTCTTTCCTCATAATGTCCGCAGGCACACACACACACACTCACACACAATAGGCTGACGTCAGGCTGCCCGTAAAGAGACTTCACTTCTGGCCAACAGAGGTCAAACCCGACCCAACATGCAGCGCTGGCCCAGAGCCAGCAGGCTGAGAGAGAGACGGGAGTACAGGGAGACAGAGAGAGAGAGACAGGATGAGAGACAGCGAGGTGTATTTGTGCCTCATGAGAAATGAATCTAAAGCTCTTAATTAGTTCCTTTAGGAAAACACACACCCTGTGAGCCTCCGTTCAATAAATCCCTGAACTAGAGAAAAAAAAGCTTAAAAATAAAATAAATAAATAAATAAAAAGCATTTGCTTCAAATCTGTCTGATTTGAATCGTTTCCACATGAATAAAACGGATTACATCATCATGCATCATGGCCAGAAGTAAGTAATCGGAAAGACAAAGTGGTGCTGATGTGATAAATCATGGGCTGATGTGTAGAGTTGAATCAGATGTTAATAATCGACAGTAATTGATGCACGCAAAGAAGAAAAACGTGAGAAGACAGAAAAGTGTTTTAAAGAGGACAAATTATACCTTATGTTACACAAGGTTAGAATAGTTAAAATAGGTCTATGGGCTATACTGTATTAAAAAAACAAGTTCATAAAGTAATTTGCAGTAAATTAGATAAAGAAATCTTACCAGCTCTATTCTTACCAGAGTCAGTCTCTTTCAGAACAAGCCATTTAAGGGCTCTGTCACTTTTATGCAAACTAATTATAAAAATTATAAAAAAAGGTAATTACTTACCTTCATCTGCTGATTTGCCGCAGACAGTAGGTACAGATCCCTCCTTCAGAAGAAGTCTGCTGGCTAATCACGAAAAGACAGCAAAGTGTATGAAAGACCCGTATTATACATCTTTGTTTACATGTTAGAATTGTTTTTTGGCCAAAAAAAAACATGTTCACAAAGTTCTTTAACACACTTTATTATTAGCTTGTGCTAAACTGTGATTGAATCACAAAACTCATCATTTAAAAGTAATTACGTACATCTCCCTCATCTGCTGATTTGCCACAGACAGTAGGTACAGATCCCACCCTCAGACAAAGTCTGCTGGCTAATTGTGCTGTGAAAAAAATGACCGAAATGGAGTTTCTACAATTCTAGTGATCTAGTGATGTACTTAATCAGGTCATTGCATCAATACCTCCACTTTTATTGTGGATCCATTTTTTATGTTTTATGTTTTTTTTGTGCAGTTTTGCTGCCCACAGATGAAAATTCACACTTTTATGCCCTGGCAACACACACACACACGTAACACACTCACACACACACACGTAACACACGCTGAGCGCATGGTGAGATCAACACCTCCGAATAGCAGATCTCTCTTTAAAAACATAACAGGGCTGAAGGGTGCTCACATGAAGCGCTAATCGAAAGCATACGTGCTAATGCAGCACCCCGGTCCACAGACTGGCTCCTCGAAGCGTGTTGTTTTCCTCTGTTGTAATGTTCCCATGGTTTTGCACAAGCTGTTAAAGGATTAGCAGACAGGGGGGACTTTCCAGCAGGAAAACTCAGGACAACCCATGGAGACGTACGTCTCTCAGACACTGACCTTACTGCAGGATTCTGCACTTTCTAGATGTGGGGTTGTGTTGCAGTAGATTTGCAAGGTTTCTTGGACTTTAGCTTTTCTAGCATCTCAAACAACTCGAATAAGTTGTGATTAATCTGAAAAAAATAAGAGAGCACTTAAAAATTATATGTTTCTTTGATTTTACCAAATTGAAAACCTCTGGAATATAATCAAGAGGAAGATGGACGATCACAAACCATCAAACCACCAAACTGAACTGCTTGAATTTTTGCACCAGGAGTAAAGCAGCATAAAGTTATCCAAAAGCAGTGTGTAAGACTGGTGGAGGAGAACATGATGCCAAGAAAAAAACTGTGATTAAAAACCAACCAGGGTTATTCCACCAAATATCTCGGTATGACAAAAGAGCTAGCGCATAGTGCTGTTAGCTGCTAATGCTAATGCTGTTCCAGCAGTGCTATCTGAGGTTTGCAGCAGGCTACAGTCCGATAATAATACTCACCTCTGAACAGCGAAAGAGCTAGCGCTTAGTGCGGTTAGCAGGTAATGCTAATGCTGCTCCAGCAGTGCTAGTCGGGGTTAGCAGCTGCAACGACAACTCACGATAATCTCAAGTTGACTGCAGTCCAGGTAAACATTCTGATATCAGCTATTATTGTTAGCATTGTCCAAGATTAGCATTGCTAGCAGTACCAGTTAATAAAAACATTGCATAATGCAGTTGCACTTAGTGCATCCAAACATCATGGAAGCGTGACCAGAGATAGAGAATGGACAGAACTGTATAGGGACCCAGACAGGGACTTGAACCCAAGACCCCAGTGCTGAGAGGCGAACGCTCTAACCACTAACCCTCTTATTACCTAATAACCTGTTTCTGTGTTTGTGTTGTTTTTTAGGAGTGTATGAACCCCTGCTGTAACGCCACTACCTGCACTCTGAAAGGAGACGCTGTTTGTGCTCACGGACAGTGCTGTGTAGACTGCCAGGTACTTCCCTCATCTCCTCTTCATCCCTCGCTCTTCCTCCATCCATCCCTCCCTCGCTCCCTCTCTCTCTCCCTCCCACATCCTCTTCTTTACGCTGCGAGAGTAAAACTGTGGGAAGCGTGGAAAACGCATTCTCTCTGCCCCATTAGTGAATGCAACATGAACTGTCATTTACGCTCCGGAACTACACACTGCGGAGTTCCTCCCAGAGCTACAGATACATAAATCAGAGAGAGAGAGGCTTTATTGACTGACTGAACAGAAAGAGAGAGAGAAAAAGAGAGAGACCTGGTTTTAGAGCACAATAATTGATTGTGGTGACGGACAGTTCTGGTGGAAACAGGAGAGTTGAGGTGCACATTGAATTCTGCGTGATTTGATCAGCCGTGGTTTTATGTTTTTAGGATACAATCCGGGTTATCACCCGAACATCCCTTTCAGACAGCTTCCTCTTACAGCGTCCACAGTTAATCCTGTTGGATGTGGTTGGTGCTTCTTTGTGGTATGCTGACATTACCCTGGATACCGTGGCTCTTGATGCATCACAAAGACTTGCTGTCTTGGTCACAGATGCTCCAGCAAGACGTGCACCAACAATTTGTCCTCTTTTGAACTCTGGTATGTCACCCATAATGCTGTGTGCATTGTAATATTTAGAGCAGAACTGTGCTCTTACCCTGCTAATTGAACCTTCACACTCTGCTCTTACTGGTGCAATAATGTGCAATTAATGAAGATTGATCACCAGGCTGATTCAGCCAGACCGAGAACTGAAATTAAAATCAGGGAAAATTAACACAGTGTAACCTAAACCTAACAGTACCAGAAAGCTCCTATTGAAAAACCCTGAAAAACCTTGACAGTCATGCCATCATGGACCTTCCTTCACTAGCCTCACAATGATTATCTCAGAGTGATGACTCACCTGCTGCACTGAAGTGAAAAAAACATATTTTACCATTTTATTCGACACAAAGCACCTCCTGAACTGCACTCACTCTGTTCCTCCAACTATGACTCACAGCTTTCCTCCAAACAGTGTAACTACCTCATACAGACCCCTGGAGTTCAACAGAGCCAGCTGAAAAACACACTCTGCTGTAATACATACTCTGCTGAAAGAGTTGTCTTTCATCCATATTATATCATGCACAATATTCATGTTAGCACTAGTACTTACTTTACATTCAGTTCGGAATTATTATATTTTTATATGAAGATGAGTTTTTACTGCGTACTTGCAAAGTATGCATTTGTAAGTACTAAATTTTAAGGATTAACAACTGTAAGTAAGTATTATTGTACATACTGTATAGTTTTTGATGCAGGAGCATCCTTTGCTACCTTTAATAAACTCCTAAAGACAGAGCTCTTCAAAGAGTACTTACTCTCCTAACACCCCTAACTAATTAACTAACTAACTACTTCTAACCTCTACTTCTAATTTCCTTCTTCCCCCCTTCTTTGAGAAATGGCACAGAAAAAGCTCTTTATTTTCCATTAAGAACCCGGTTTGTCATGAAAAGGATTTTAAAAGGTTTAAAAATAAAACCTATAAAGGCTCTTAGCCAGTTGAAATGTTCTTCTTACTTCTTTATCTTAATAAAGTGAGGGAAATTATGTTTTCCACATTAGGGTCTCTTAAACCTTAAAGCATTACTTGCAGTGCTGCTTTCAATTTTCTAGAGCTTTATTTTAATACTGTATTTTTCGCACTGTAAGGTGCATTTAAAATCCTTATGTATGAATTCTATCAGTCAGGTATTAAGGAGCAGTAAAGTCACTCCACTGAAGTACAGAGTTATACAGGAGTTTCAGTTTAGTTCTCCAGCACTGAAACTGGAGCAGTATTAGCATTAGCTGCTAACCGCAACGCTAAGCACTAGCTCTTTTGCCCTTCAGAAATGAGTGTTTATTGTGTTAAAACAGGCTATGAGGGATGATCTGCTAGCTAATATCGCCCTGGCTTACTGTAACACTCAGGTTTCCTCAGTGTACCGCTGTTGGGTGGCATTTACTAGCGCTAACTAGCGCTAAGTGTTGCTAACCTCGGCTATGGCTTCTGCTACACTTAAATATTGGTAATCTGAGTTTACTGTAAGTAAACAGAAATTATTTACTCACTCAACAATGTGATCGTTTAACTTTACTGAAATAGAATATAGATATCAATCAATAGATATTTATTGATAGTGTGCCTGCTTTTCTAAACTGTGTGTGTGTGTGTGTGTGTGTGTGTGTGTGTGTTTAGCTGAAGCTTGCTGGAACACCCTGCAGGGAGTCCAGTAACTCCTGTGACCTGCCGGAGTTCTGCACCGGCTCCAGCCCCCACTGCCCTGCTAACGTCTACCTGCACGACGGCCACGCCTGTCACAACGCAGACGGATACTGCTATAACGGCATCTGCCAGACGCACGAGCAGCAGTGCATCACCCTGTGGGGACCAGGTCAGTGATGCTGCTGATCTTCTACAAGTGAAGGATGTGATTATAATAAATAATGTATTAAATATAGACAATGTATTGTATTATTAGTTTTAATAATTTTTCAATGAAGTTGAAAATTATGAGTGGTCCAGCAGTCTAAAGCACTGCCACTATGATCGGGAGATCTCTGGTTCGAATCCCAGCCATGCAGCTTGCCTCAGCAGCCAGCGTCCTGAGAGAGCACAATTGTCTCTCTTGCTCTCTCTCTGGGTGGGTACAGTACAGTAGATGGCGGTCTTGCTTTCCCCTCATCACTCCTAGGGTGATGTAGATCCATCAGCACAAGGCTGCGTCTGTGAGCTGATGTATCAGAACCGAGTCGCTGCGCTTTCCTCCAAGCGTTAGCGCTGTGATGCTACTCTGCAATGCTGCATTACTGCATCAGTTTTTCCTCAGACGTCCTCTGAGAAAATTACAGGCTGAATTATCTACTGTTTTTCTCTGAACTCTTTTTTTTTTTGTGGTCCTCCGGTAATTTTAGTCCGGTCCGGACGCACATCTCTGAGATTCGTCTCCTCACCTTTAATAAAATAGCTATTTGTCCACTGCCGCACACCGTAATTACACTTGGGATGTGCCATGGTTTCCACGGAGATCCACATTAAAAACACAACAGCAAGTGGAAATGGAGGAGCTACTGAACGCTGTGATGTCATGTGACCGAGAAAAAAAGCCTAAAAACTTACCGATCCTCCTGTTTTTACAATTGCAGTCACTCAGTAGAAGTGTGAAATATTTTTCACAGACGTCCCCCTGACAAAATAATGGGAATTTAGGGATAGGGATTTAATTTATTCAAAGCAAATTCCCCCTTTGAATTATCTTCCTAAATGTATTATTTCAAGTCAGTTTTTATCTCTAATTTAAGACTAAACCTAGACTAAAGTATTTCCATTGACTGCTCACCATTGCAGCTGCATTTAGTTTTTGTATTTTTTTCTCTTTTTTCAGTACATCTCACAGAATCCAGCCTCTTATCGTATAACTGATCATGCTTGTCATCTTACAGATGTCTTTGGATGTTGCTGCACTATATTTCAGATCCAATCGTAATGCTAGAGTGTCTGTTTCCCCTTTATGTGCAACTCAAAAAAGATGTGAGCTCATGTATCATAACATGGAGGACTATGTTTTCCATATGGCTAATAAATCATGCCTCTAATATGACGCAGACCACGGTTTGATACATGTTCTCGCAGTTCCAGCTCTCTGTTTTTAATTCAGAGTAAAACTCAGACCTGATGATGTGAGTTTAGCAATGTTCAGAGTTCTACTCCTACTCAAAAATTCACATTTACACAGTTTCACTCTTGCAGCACATCTAGTCGATTGGCCAAGATATGTTTAGTGTCCAAGTTTTTTTTTTAACAGTTTGCCAGAAGTATGTGTCAGACACTAAATTACCAAATACTTCAATACAGATTTGAAAACTAACATATTTAACTTATTTATGCAGTTTGTACAGTGCTAAACTGGTTACTATAAGCTTGCATTATTTGTTAGCTACGTAATTCACCACACCAGGGGTCGAAAATTACGTTTTTAAGCTAATAAGCCACAAAAAAAAATGTGTTTTGTAAAATAAAGTGTAATGGGATGGAGTGCTGCTACAGACTAGTAGCTCTCCAGCCCAGAGGGTTGTTGAACCCAATTGAAAGGAAAGAAAGAAAAATAATAAATGCGAGATTGAACCTGTGTCGTCAGGGTTGCGTTCCAATAAACTACCGCTGCCCCGGCTTGTGAATTGAGACACGGCTCGGAAAAAATGCCCTTATATGGAGATAGGGAGCCCAAAGCAGAAAAAAAGGCTCACCAGAGAGAGTTGGTGTATTTGTGGTCCTGGATCCTCTTTTGACCTTTTTTTATGTAAATTTAGCAAAATATTTTAGTTAGATAACCTGTTCAAAAAGAGGAGTTTTTAGTAGTAAAATCAGGCTAAAATATGTAAAGAAATCATTCAAAATCTACAGGGATAAATGAAGGACCATGTTTAAAATCCCTTTATTACTAAAAGAGATATTTGGCAATAATATTTAATATTGCAAAGTTCCTATTTTATAGAGGCATACATTTAAGTTTTGATCCAGTGTATAATATTAATAAATAAAATTTGCAAATCTCGTATACTCATATTTTATTCACAGTAGAACATAAAACAAATATCAGATATTAAAGGCATAATTATACATGTTTTTAATGCAGCCTAACCTGAGGGCCCGAAGATCACCAGCATCCACAATATTAACCGTCCGCCTTTATTGTTTGCCTATCTTTGCCTCACACTACCTCTCAAAGACACTACTTCTCAAAAATCTCTTTTTATTCTCCTATTACAGCTGTGCTACACTGAAATTATTAATATCTTTTTATTTTATTTACCTTCTTATCTGTGTTTCTAGGAGCCAAACCTGCACCCGGGATCTGCTTTGAGCGGGTGAACTCAGCCGGGGACCCCTATGGGAACTGTGGAAAGGATTCCAAAGGCTCTTTCGCCAAATGTGAACCACGGTATACTTTAAATATACATTACATACATCATTAACATTCAACATTCAGTACCTGCACTCAGAGACTGCCAATAGTAGCTTTTTACAAAATGTGATTGGCTGAAAGGCGTTCTATGTGTGCCATTATCAGCCGGTAATGCACTGTAATCGAAGCTCTCCATGTATTACTCCATGTATTCAGGTTACCTAGCAATGATGCAGCGCTTACAAGCCAAACAGCACAGCTACAAACAGAGCAGTAATGGAACTATTTTAACTGGTGGAGTTTTTATAACCAAACAGATCCTATTTTCTCCTCCTCTTTAACTCTTTAAAATCTTTCAATAAACAGAGATAATGGAACTGTGGTATAATTGCAGTAATACACTTGTAGTTTGTGCTATAACATGTAACACTCATGCACACAGCAGTGCCAATATTACACGTTATAACACAAACATTGAGTGTATTATTGCTTAAGTATTTAAACTACGGACCATGGCTTTGCTTACCATAAGAAAATGAAATAATTAATTCTAAAGCTGAGTAGACGGTCCTGATGGTGAACTGGAGAAGCTTCAGCAGCAGTACAGATGGTTAGGATGACTGAAAATAAATCTGCATTACTTCTGTTACTTTGGAAACCTAAATCACTAAGCAACAACTTGGTGGCGGAACGGAGTGGTTGGTGTTCTTTGCTTACCTGAAAATGTACCTTCAGACTATGGAAACCAGTGCCTATTAAAATGAGCTGAATCCATTGAAGGAACTGAAGGAAATGAGGAACCTTTTACCTATGAAGGATGATTAAAATTGAATGTGGAATGGAAATTTGAATAAGACGTTCGTGAAAAATATAAATCTATATATAAGTTCGACTTCTGGTCCGTTTTTTTTAATTTACCATTTTTGTTTGAATCATCAAATAAAAAACTGAAAAGTCAACCTGTTTTTTGTTTTGGTTATTATATTTAAAAAACAAAAAATAATTTTTCAGATTTTTCGTAATAATGCTAGAAAACTAGATAATACTCGGCGAGGAGCAAAGGAAACAGATGGCTATATATACAGGTGAACACAGGTGTGGGAAATGAACAATCAGAATGTGGGCGAGGCTGAACGCTGCAGTGATTGTAGTCCATGGGCTGAGAATGCTGGGAAATGGAGTCTGTAGTGGTACAATTGTCCTAAATGGGCAGACTGACAGCGTCAGGACTTACAATTTAAGATCACTTTTGGTATTGTATCCTGTTTAATCTTCAAAAGAATGTTACATTACATGCTTGTCCATTGATTGATATTTGTGTGTGTGTGTGTGTGTTTGTGTGTTTTCTGATACAGAGACTCCAAGTGTGGTAAAATCCAGTGCCAGGGGGGAGCCAACAGGCCCGTCATTGGTACCAATGCTGTTTCCATAGAAACCAACATCCCGCTGCAGGAGGGGGGGCGTATCCTGTGCAGGGGGACACATGTGTACCTCGGGGATGACATGCCCGACCCGGGACTGGTACTGGCGGGCACCAAATGCGCCGAGGGCATGGTAGGACTCGCGGCGTCGCTCACAGCTGCAGTAACAAGCAGAGATCTAACGCTCAGTCAGAGCAGCTGATGTTTACTGACACTTCCTGAACAGAGCTTTCTCTCCCCGCTCTTCCTCTCCGCTCTTCCTCTCTGCTCTTCCTCTCCGCTGCAGATGTGTTTGAACAGGCAGTGTCAGAATGTCAGCGTGTTCGGAGTGCACCAGTGCTCGGGGAAGTGTCACGGCAGAGGGGTGAGTGTTTGTGTACAGAGATGCTGAAAGCAGAGCGTGGCAGATATTTATAATTCTGACAAACTATGATGTCCTGCTCTCTAGACACAGAGTTCAGCACTGTAGCATCACCTGAAGAGCTGCTGGATTCAATTTAGTCGAATTTAAACTTTAGACCTATACGTAGGAAACTGGCAAAAAGCTTACCGTATTTTCGCACTATAAGGTGCACCGGATTATAAGGCGCACTTTCAATAAATGTCTATTTTCTAGTCTTTTTTCATACATAAGATTATAAGGCACATTATGCAACACTAGTAAGGAACAGGGGTTTCGCCATGTTTTCCTTCTAATTCAGCAGATTTCACCGCTGACCTGTAAAGCTAAGATAAGTAAACAAAACTGTAATCCATAAAAAATCATTTTCTTTTAAAATCAAACGAGTGCTGGATGTTAATCTACACAGATTTTTCTCCTGAAAACTGTTTATCTGGGTGAGTAAAGCTCTTCTGTTTATTTGCAGTATGCTTGGATTTCCAAATTTCCACTAAGGCTAGGTGCAGCAGCATTAGCATTAGCGCCAGCCTATTGCTTCACCCTGAGGAATCCTGAGTGTTCCAGTAAGCCAGGGTGATATTAGCTAGCGGTTCATCCCATGTAGCTCTCTTTAAACTAAATGACTAAATAATGCTACTGTATGTATGTAACCTAATGCAAAGTTATGGACCTGTTCTTAACCTATTCTTAATTTAAACCCTTTTAAAGGATTAAATTGATTGTAAATCTGAATTGTATGGACTGTATGTCCTGCTGTAGTTCTGGGCCACTTGGCTCACTGCAGTAAAATAGCTGAGAGAGAGCAGGATTGTATAATCAATACTGATCAGAGCTGGATCTGATGTTATTGCTCGTTGGTTAGAGCACTGCAGATAAGGCCTCGGGGTAAAACTGCACTCTCAATTACCCCCTGCCTCCCCTAAACATGCCCCACTCCACTAACCGACTGCTCCCGTGACTTCCGGCAGCTGCTGCGCTGCTTCGTGATCAGTCTTCATTGCCCCACCAAGGTTAAAGCACTTGTATTTAATAGCTTCATTTATGTTCTACTTAAAGCTCCATTCATCATCTTTTGGCTCGGCCGTGTGCAGCGATTTCCAGCCCGGCTCTGAAATGCGAACGCTAGCGGCGCTGGTGCCAACATACACCCTACATACACCAACATACACTAACATACACCCTACATACACCAACATACACTAACATACACCCTACATACACCAACATACACTAACATACACCCTACATACACCGACATACACTAACATACACCCTACATACACCAACATACACCAATGTACACCCTACATACACCGACATACACTAACATACACCCTACATACACCAACATATACCAATGTACACCCTACATACACCGACATACACTAACATACACCCTACATACACCAACATACACCAATGTACACCCTACATACACCCTACATACACCAACATACACCAACATACACCAATGTACACCCTACATACACCAACATACACTAACATACACTAACATACACCCTACATACACCAACATATACCAACATATACCAACATATACCAACATACACCCTACATACACCCTACATACACCCTACATACACCCTACATACACCCTACATACACCAACACACACTAACACACACTAACACACACTAACACACACTAACACACACTAACACACACTAACATACACTAACATACACTAACATACACTAACATACACTAACATACACCAACATACACCAACATACACCAACATACACCAACATACACCAACATACACCAACATACACCAACATACACCAACATACACCCTACATACACCCTACATACACCAACACACACCAACACACACTAACACACACTAACACACACTAACACACACCAACACACACCAACATACACCAACATACACCAACATACACCAACATACACCAACATACACCAACATACACCAACATACACCCTACATACACCAACATACACCCTACATACACCAACACACACCAACATACACCCTACATACACCCTACATACACCAACATACACCCTACACACTGCTGTATAAAACACACCTTTAAAATACTAAAATCCTTTAATTTTACCAAAAATCATCAGAGCTCCTTATAATCCGGGGTTCCTTATGTATGAATTCTATCAGTCAGGTATTAAGGAGCAGTAAAGACACTCCACTGAAGTACAGAGTTATACAGGAGATTCAGTTTAGTTCTCCAGCACTGAGACTGGAGCAGCATTAGCATTAGCCGCTAACCACTATTTCCCTATTCAGTGGTCAGTTTTATCTGCCTGTAGGATAGCACTGCTGAAGCAGCTTTAGCATTACCTGCTAACTGCGCTAAACGCTTACTCTTTCGCTGTACAGGGTGAGTATTATTGGCCTGTAGCCTGCTCCTAACCCCGGCTAGCACTGCTGCAGCAGCATTACCCTATAACCATGCTAAATGCTAGCTCTTTCGCCATTCAGAGGAGAGTATATCGGACTGTAGCCTGCTCGTTTACCGTGTTAAAACAAGCTATGTGGGATGAACCGCTAGCTAATATCACCCTGGCTTACAGAAACACTCAGGATTCCTTAGTGTAGTGCTGTCGGGTGGCATTAGCCGCTAAAGCAAGCAATTAGCCACTAATGCTAATGCTCCAGGTTTAATGCTGTAGAAATTTGTAAAGCTTACTGTAAATAAACAGAAGGGCTTTACTCACCCAAAAAAACAGTTTTCAAGAGAGAAATCTGTGTAGATTAACATCCAGCACTCGATTAACTTTACATTACAGTTTTGTTTACTTAGCTTAGCTTTACCTAACTTAGTTAGCTAGTTAGCCCCTCATCACCATCCAGTGGCGAAACCTGCTGAATTAGAAGTTCCTTATAGAAAGTGTCTCTTAAAAGACGCTTTATAATTCGGTGTGAGTTATAGTGCAACAAATAAAATAAACTATTCCATGACCAAAATCAGCCTCTCACTTTATTTGTATAGTCAAAAAATTAACAACTTCTCAGGAATTCTCATTTTTCCATCTCCAGTCTGAGGAGCAGAGAGATGAGGAACATTTACAGACACTAGTTTCTTCCTGCAGCTTGTTTTATTCTCTCTTCTCTGATGTTTGAACAGAAGATTGTTGTTGACAGAGTGAATTAGTGTTTCTGAGATTACTGGAGAGTGATGGCGGGTCCTCGCTGAATCGGAGCGCAGTATCTGAAACAAAACAAAAGCTGATCTTGACCTGTTCCTCCACTGATCTGCAGATCTGCGGGCGGCGCTGGTGTATAATGATGATGTTAGAGTGTTTGTTCGCGTTTGTTTGTTTCGTTTGCGTTCGAGTGTTCGCCGATCCCTGCTGCCCCAATCAGTGGAGCTGCTGCCTGCTAATGAGCACGGCTTATTCTGTAGGATTCGAGGACAGAAATATCCTGATTTTGCAGGAAAAACAGAGAAACAGAGAAAAGCCTGTAGTGTCTTTTTCAAACACCTCCGCGATTCGTTTATTTAATGATCTGAATAATAAATATTTTGTTTACTGAGGATAAAGCTCAATTTTAGGGTTTAGATTTATAGTTATAGGCCTGGAAAATGATTAATATGTTGATAATATGCACTGTTTTTACGTTATAGGTATATGTAAAGAATTTTTGGACGTTCTTAGTCAAAACTTCAATTCATATGAATAGATAAGTGAGCAGACACTGACAGATTTACAGATGCAAAACAGACAGGTAATAGAAAAAAGAAATACCAAAAATTTGGCAATACTTCGCCCAGGGTAAGACCAACTAAACAGTGATAAATACAAATGTAACATACAGTCTGTAACTAGAACTAGTTGAGTGTGAGCAGTACTCAGGTGAGAAGGAACTCAGTTAGAAAACAGTTAGCACTGCTTAAGAGATGGACTGGAAGCTGAAAGCTGGTTGATTAACCTCTGTAGCAGAACGATGAAGTAGTTCCGCTCGTTTTTAATCTAGATTTAAGAAAGGTAATCTTACTTGTTCTTAAGTAATATATAATCAGAGTAATAATACTTTTACTTTAGTAGATTTTAAGACTGAAAATTTTACTCAGACTGAAGTAAAATCTCATCAGAGTAATAATACTTTTACTTGTAGATTTTTAGACCGGGAATTTTACTTGATCTTAAGTAATAATACTTGAGTAGATTTTGTAGATTTTTATATATATATGTGTGTGTGTGTGTGTGTGTATATATGTGTGTATAAATGTGTGTGTGTGTATACGTGGGTGTGTGATGGTTGCTTTAGTCCAAAGCTAAGGGTGTGTGTGTGCTCTGTGGCTGAGGGCAAGGAGTGTCCGGTCTACTGAACTCCCTCTAATCCTTTTCTACACACACACAGACTTATATACACACACACACAGATGCACAGCTGATACCCATTACCTCCTGAATCCCTCAGGCTCCTCTCTCTCTCTGTTCTGAGGTGGAGGGAGTGTGCGGCTGGTTTTCCTCCATATATTTAAACCATCAGTCCGGCCACTCCTAAACCTCCTCAGCTCTGCTCAGCTCAGCTCAGCCAGAGGAACTGAGGAGGCTTTGAAAACACACATCAAAAACACGTTCCAGCTAAAAACGCTGATTTGCATCTTTTTCTCATGCAGATGTGGAGAATTCTAAAATCTAGATCATTCTGTCTCTACAGGAAACACCAGAACGCCCTCACACACTCACACACTGCTTTACACACTCACACAGTCTGCAGTACAGACTTAACATCAACTTAACATCCAATAAAAAACAGGAAATTAATTTAGTGAAGCTTTAAAATCGAATTTTATTCAGGGGTTTCCTTCTACATATTCTCCTCATAATGTTCGGCATATTTTAACAATAGAAATATGTTTCTTCAGTGGTGGAAACTAAAATAGAGGAGTACTAAAATATTCTACTTAACTAAAACCAGTATTACTCTGCTGAAATTTCACTTAAGTACAAGTACATCTACAAGTAAAAGTTAAAAGTAAATCATTTAAAATTTGCACAGATTAAAGTTACTTACATAGCTAAATTTAATGCTGAAACAAAATATTTAAATTAAAAAACTCATCATGCAAAAAAAAAAAAAACATTTCTGTTGGTCCATTCATCGTGCAATGTTCACAAAACATTAACGACTACTGCTGTCCAAATCTCTAAAAAAAAGGGGAACAATAGACAAGAAAATAGACGTTTATTGGTAGTGTGACTTAGAATCCAGTGCAAATCCTTATAGTGCAAAAAATATTTTATTTAAAATATAGTATTTAAAATAATTAAGTACAAAAACAGTTGAACACTTGTACTTTTACTGAAGCCTGCGTCTAAACATATGTCTGAACACAATTAGGAATGATGGTGGTGTTATCCACTAAACTGCACCACCGACACTAGTTACATATCAGACTTATCATTTTTCATTTTTTAAATCAATGATTTACTCCTGTTTCCATCTTTACCATGGTTGAGATAATTATATTATAATAGCATGTTGACAAACAGCAAAAGCAGACCCCAAAGGTGACTAATGAAGTGAATAAACACGCCTGATTAATCTCAAATACCTGTGAAGGTTAAATATGTAGTCTAGCTGAAAATAAATCAGCACTTAATGGCTCTAATTTGTCCACCACCATCTCTCTCTTAAGTTTATTTATCTATAAAGATTAATGCACAAGAGAGAGAGGAGGTGTTTACCTGTGAAATCAACCCTGGTTTTTAATCACAGTTTTAATTTCATGCATCTTGGCATCATGTTCTCCTCCTCCACCAGTCTTACACACTGCTTTTGGATAACTTTATGCTGCTTTACTCCTGGTGCAAAAATTTAAGCAGTTCAGTTTGGTGGTTTGATGGTTTGTGATCATCCATCTTCCTCTTGATTATATTCCAGAGGTTTATAATTTGCTAAAACCAAAGAAACTCATATTTTTTAATGTTATATCATTATTATATATTATTATATATTCTTCGGATTTGAGTTAATGGATGTTTCAGCTTCATTAAATTAATCTTTGTGACAAAATTTGGTACTAATGTACAGATAATAATCTATCTGTGTGTGATATTAATGAATTAATTAAATTAAAATGCTTTATATTTGCAGGTGTGTAACAATAAGAAGAACTGCCACTGTGAAGCTCATTGGGCGCCCCCGTTCTGCGAGAGGGCGGGGTTTGGGGGCAGTGTGGACAGTGGACCAATGAGATTGGCAGGTACAGTAATCAACCACCACACTAACAGATACACAAGAAAACTGTGACGGATCATTTTCTTTATATTCTTTTGCTTATATAAGATCAATTGGTACTTTTGGCAGTGTGCCAAGTCCTGCTGGAAAATGAAATCTGCATCTCCATAAAAGTGGAAACTTCACACTAGACCTGGAGCAGTTTGGACTGTGTGTCTCTCCACTCTTCCTTCAGACTCTGATCCCTTGATTTACTTTAAATGAAATGTAAAATTTACTGATGATCAGTGATGGTTTGGAGAGACATGTCTGTCATCTGCTGCTGTTGATCCACTGTGTTTTATTATCAAGTCTAAAGTCAGTGCAGTTTTGTTTTCCCACAAAATCTTACAGCACTTCATATCTTACAGCTTCCCTCTGCTGATAACAACTTTTATGGAGATGCGGATTTCATTTTCCAGCAGGACTTGGCACACTGCCCACACTGCTTACCAAAAGTACCAATTGGTCTTATATAATATTCTAATTTTCTGAGACACTGATTTTTGGGTTAACTTATCAATGATATTCTAATTTATAAGACAGTAAATGGTGCAGACCACATATATCTATTGCTTTTTGGTCAGGCATCCTTACATTTGCCATATGTGGTTCTGCACATAAATTTAAACAGTAGAAAAAAATACTAAATTTAATGATTTGATTCAGGCTGCAGAATAGAGTAGTGTGACCCTGGAGCTCCGGCACACAATAAGAAAAGTAATTGTAAAAATCAGACCACCGCTGTGTTGACGTATTTTAATCACCAGGTTGCTTGTAACTTTCTTTTGTTCCTGCAATAAAAAAACAGCCTGCAGTATTAAAAATAACAGGTCTGTATTTCTGCAGGTTTAATGGTTGATGACTGACTGTTTTTAACAATCAGAGTAAATGTGAGGCTGAGGGTCACGCTCTGCATTTTGAACATGTGGTTAAAAGAAAAAGAAAAAAGGCTCCTGAACTCTGAAATGATCTGATTTTCTGTACAAATCAATTATCTTGATTATTTAACCCTTTCAGACCTGAATTATGTATCTCCAGTGATGAAAAAAACATGTAAAATTTGTAAGAATGAAAGGAAGACTATAATATTCTACTATGAAATCTGTATAGCAAATAAATAGAATTAAATAAAATATTTAATATATATATATATATATATTTCATTTCATTGCTTTGAAAGCCAGTGTGTACTACTTTATATTTTATATTGACATTCGTATTTCATAAACCATCCATAAACAGTAAAAACATGATTAAAAGTGGTCTAAATCACATTAAATTAGTAAGTCATTCCAATCTGTTTTGGAAAATGAAGTATAATAGGATGGAGTTCTACAGACTAGTAGCTCTCCAGCCCAGAGGGTTGTTAAACCTAATTGCAGAAGAGTTGATCTTAAAGCAGGTAAACCCAAAAGAAAGGAATAAATAAAATAATAAAATAAACACACCGCTCCTCTCGCAGGATTGAACCCGTGTCGTCAGGCCGCAGTCCAATACACTACCGCTGCCCCGGTTAGTGAATATGGACACAACCGGGAAAAACGCCCTTTTAAGGAGATAGGGAGCCGTGCGGAAACTAAAGAGAGAGAGAGAGACAGGGGAGGAATGTAAACAAAAGCTCACCAGAGAAGCTTTTTATTTAGTCTAATGGTTTTTACACACAAAGGCTAACAATGGTACCCTGCAGTTTTTGTGTTTGTCGGTAAGTGGTAGTAGGCATTTTGATGATACAATGCAAAAACATTATTCCCATCCCTGCTTGCACTTTTTAAACCGTAATAGGTTAAAAAAAAATAGCAATTTTACTATTAAATGCTCAATGCTCCAATGTCTGACAATCTCTCTCCAATAACACAATGTGCTTTTAATCTCCGTTTCTATTCAGCTGCTGTAATTCAGAAGGAGTGTGTTTAGCACAGTGATGTGATAGTGAGTGATTGTGAACATGCTGTGACGGGTTGTTTCTCTGTGTTCTCCTCTCCTCTGTGCCGTGCCGTGTTGTGCCGTATCTCAGATGTGCGTGTGTGTGTATTAATGTGCGTGTTGTCCTATGTGACGTCAGCTGACAGCCGGGCGGTGGCGGTGGGGCTGGTGGTCAGTGTTCTGGTCCTGCTGGCCGCCGGGCTGGTGGTCTGTCTGAAGAGGAGGACTCTGGTCCAGCTGCTCTTCGCCAACAAGAAGAGCACCATCCAGAAACTCAGGTACAGCAAAAAGCACAAAACGTGCTGCTGAGTAATGTTTACTGCAGTCAGTACTAACAGAAATAATAATTTAAAAATACTTTTATTTTCTTAAATATTACACTCATTTGCTTACCTATATTTTCCCATATAAACTCATATACTAATTAATTTACTCACATACAAATTACTGTATTTTTTCCACTATAAGGTGCATTTAAAATCCTTTAATTTTTACAAAAATCATCAGAGCTCCCTGTTCTACCAGTTCTACTCCGCTAACCGCTAATGCTAATGCTGCTGCACTCAACCAACCTAACCTCCCAGATTTTCCTCATCACATGACGGTTTGGCGTTCTAAATCACCAACATTCTAATCATTTCCACCTGCTCCTTCCAGTATAAATACCCCCTTTTTCATTGTTCATTGTTGCCCAGTAATTAATATATATTTTTTATAGCTCTTTTACCCCTTTGGTCATCTAAATAAACACTTGCCTTCAAAATGCAACACCTATAATATAATACCAGTTAATATGATTTATACTGCACCCGTGGAAACGTAATTGAAAGAACTGCCATCAAACCAAACTGAACTGCTTGAATTTTTGCACCAGGAGTAAAGCAGCATAAAGTTATCCAAAAGCAGTGTGTAAGACTGGTGGAGGAGAACATGATGCCAAGATGCATGAAAAAAACTGTGATTAAAAAACAGGGTTATTCCACCAAATATTGATTATTTCTGAACTCTTAAAACTTTATGAATATGAACTTGTTTTCTTTGCATTATTTGAGGTCTGAAAATTCTTTTGTTATTTCAGTCATTTCTCATTTTCTGTAAATAAATGCTCTAAATGAGAATATTTTTATTTGGTTGAATTTGGGAGAAATGTTGTCTGTAGTTTATAGAATAAAACAACAATGTTCATTTTACTCAAACATAAACCTATAAATAGCAAAATCAGAGAAACTGATTCAGAAACTTCTGTCGCTCTGCTCTGTGTAGGTCGGTGGGATGGAGTAGAGCCCCCAGTCCTCCTCAGACTCAGCCAGTATACAGAGGATCACCCCTCCACAAATCACCATCCAGAGCTGCCAGCTGCAGGTTAGAGAAGGTATGTGCGGATGCTTAATGGACACACATTCATATACACTCGCGCACACACTATAACACAATAAAGCCAATCAAGCAGGTTTTCTACATTCTATAGGCTCCATAATTCAATAGAAATACATTGTTCTCAGGATCAGCGAGAGAAATCACTGCGCCCAGCCAGACTAATTCAGCACCAGCGTTTTGTCAAAAACAAGATGCTGCCAGGCCGTATAATTGATTTATTCTGCGAGCATGTCCCTGAAGGAATTTAAACCAAGCGCCTCTATTTCACTTCAGCAGAAATCACACATACAGACTCCCTAATAAAGCTCTAATAGAGTCTGCTGATAATGAAAACATTGTCTTGTACAGGAAAATGTGTATATATGTGTATATATGCACGTGGGTGTGTAGAGTACCAGTCAAAAGTTTGGACACACCTGATTTCAGTGTTTTTTCATTATTTTAAATAGTTCTGCACTGTTTAGTATGATTAATACTAATAAAATTCATCCAAACTATAACAAGAAAAACATAAGGACATTAGGGCTGCACTATATTTATATATTGTTTAAGCATCATCATTGCGTTGCAGGAAATGCGATGTCATTTAAGGCAATTAAAGACAATTAAACAATTAAACACGTCATGTTTACACAAGAAGTAGATACACAGCGCTGTCTCTGAGTCTGTGTGAGTGACAGGCTGCTGCTGCCTGAGGGGCAGGGCTGGTGATGTCACTGTCCCTGCATTGTTTAATATCACGATATATGTCGCCTAGATAAGAACATTTGCAATATCGTGCAGCCCTAATGGAAATATTTTGTAAACAAAAAAGTGTTAAAAAACTATTTTTTTTCTTGTTTAGATGATCAGTTTTGCGCATCTTGGCTGGATTTTCTCAGAATGACCTGGAATTCAGGCTTTCAGTTAACAGCTGTGCTGAACTAATCAAGAGTTAATTACTTGAATTTAGGCAAGAAATCACTTTCGCATTAATCAATGGCTTCTTAAAGGTCGTTAATAAAACACTATAGGTTGTTTTTTTGTGTTTTAGGATAAATGTAAAGCCTAAAAAGCAAACTTTTTTTTCGTTATTTAAAATCCTCTGCATTATAGGTTAATACTAAAGTAACTGAAAGAACTATAAAGAAAAACATATACAATTATTTAGCAAAGAAAAAAAGTGTTTTTTAGATTCATTAAAGTAGCCCCTCTTGTTTCGATTTACAGTTTTGCACTTCGAATGATTCATAAAGAAAAATGATGAAATGTATCATCTGTATATCTGTATAATGTATATGCATGAGGGAAACAGAGAGAGGCTCTTTCAGATGCTATTTATCACTCCAGAGTTCAGATGAAGAGGGGTCAGAGAATAGCCCTTTATCCTCCAGCCCTCACAGGCCCTGTCCATCACTGCAGATACAGAGAGAGGAGCCCACGTTAAAAACAGCGTACAGAAAAAGCTCATGCATCACACATATACAAACACTTCATTTTCCTTAATGTTTCTTAAAATGCACATATAAATGTAGAAATGTATTGCAGTATTCAAATCTGTCTCATGTAGTTTCTGCACCAGGATTTATCACAACAATTATCTAGCTAGTTTTTGCCATAGGAAAGTATGTGCTTATCATTTGTGGATGTTCACATTGTAAATGTATAATAAACTAATAATAATAAAAATAAAAAATAAATATATATATATATATATAAATATATATATAAATATAAAAATAAAATAAAAATAATAAAAAAATAATAATGTTAAGAGGAAGTAATATCACAATAACACATTTGCTCAGTCATGACTGAGGATTGCCGACATGTTTTAGTGTGTCTGCATTTAAAGAAATTGATTTACTTCATTCGTTCCTCTCATTGTACCTGCTGTTAGTAATTTGCACTATATATACAGTAAATTTCCCACTGAGAAGCCCAGTATGAGAATGAGATTACTAATGTCAGCTTAAATAAATTTGTTGCGTAAAAATAATTATTGCCTTTTGTAGTTTTTGTTTCAATTTAGAAAAAGGTATTGAAAAAAGTACTGTTTTGGTATCTGTACTGAATTCAAGGCACTTTAAAAGATACCCAGCCCTTGTATTGATTAATGAGGATTATAATATGAAAGGTGCCCAATTTTTTTTCCTTTTTTGCACTCGAACATCATTTAAAATTGCTTAAAACATTGAAACGAATGCGACATCTTTCACTTCATGCTTTTTTGAGACTTTCTAGAAACTTTAAAGAAACTTTAAGAGACAGTTGTCATCTTGACATCTTCTAACCTGGACCTCCTTTAACTAAAAGCTCCACATGAATCTTTGTTTTTCCCTCACTCTCTCTCTCTTTCTCTCTTATTCTCTCTTTTTAGCCATCTCATCTCAGTGCTGAGCCTCTCCTCCCGCCTCCGAACTTCCACTCCCACAGTTTACGGCGGTTACCCCAGTTCCCCGCCCAGTGTCGGCCCCTCCACATCAGCCACCCCATGCCAATCACGCTGGGTGTGGGCGTGGCAACCGGCCTGCAGGCCCTGCCTCCTGTGCCACCCCACAGGCCTCTGCCCAATCACACGCAGTCTCCGGTCAAAGCAGCACCTTTCCTCACGCTCCCCCGTCAGCTGCCCTACAGAGTCCATCAGGTAGGTTCTGTTATGTACATTAGTTTATATACCATATACCATACACTAGTGTATCTCAAAAAATTAGAATATAATTGAAAAGTTACTTCATTTCAGTAATTCAGCTCAAAATGTGAAACTTGGTATACCACAGTTAGTTCCGACGCTAGCAATGATGCAGCGCTTACAAGCCAAATACAAACCAAATTCAAATGGGATGTAATTATACACCACTGGGATATTCTGGATCCCACCAATATCAGGTTAGAAGATATTATTATTGTTAAAATAAAAGCTTAAATGTATATATTTTTTCAGTTAATATAGGGTATTTTAAGCTGAATGTAAGGTGGCCGAAAATAGGGGCCACCACGTGCCTACGACCGCAGCACAGCAGTGCCAATATTACACATTATAGCACTCCCTCTCGTGTATTATTGCTTAATTATACAAATGTATTAAACACAGAGTGATCTATTTTAAGCGTTTATTTCTTTTATTGTTGATGATTATGGTTTACAGCCAATGAAAACCCAAAAATCAGTCTCTCAGAAAATTAGAATATTATTTTATAAGACCAATTGGTACTTTTGGTACTCAGTGTGGGCAGCGTGCCAAGTCCTGCTGGAAAATGAAATCCGCATCTCCATAAAAGTTGTTTTCAGCAGAGGGAAGCTGTAAGATATGAAGTGCTGTAAGATTTTGTGGGAAAACAAAACTGCACTGACTTTAGACTTGATAATAAAACACAGTGGATCAACACCAGCAGATGACAGACATGTCTCTCCAAACCATCACTGATCATCAGTACATTTTACATTTCATTTAAAGGAAATCAAGGGAGCAGAGTCTGGAGGAAGAGTGGAGAGACACACAGTCCAAACTGCTCCAGGTCTAGTGTGAAGTTTTCACTTTTATGGAGATGCAGATTTCATTTTCCAGCAGGACTTGGCACACTGCCAAAAGTACCAATTGGTCTGATTTTTGGGTTTTCATTGGCTGTAAGCAATAATCATCAACAATAAAATAAATAAAATAGATCACTATGTGTAATACATCTATATAATATATGAGTTTCACATCCTGAACTGAATTTCTGAAATAAAGTAACTTTTCAGTGATATTCTCATTTACTGAGATGCACCTGTATATTTCATTATAAGTCTGAATCATATCCTCACAGCACAGAAGCCTCTCTCTCTCATGGCGGTTAAGAGTCTCTGTGGTTCAGCAGTGCATGTGTGGAGTCCTCTATTTGACATGCTGTGTTAAAACATATATAAGGCTTTTTACAGGCAGTGCATGCACAAGCAGATGCTGGACTCCTCCAGGGGAAAAAAAGCAAAAGATGTTAACTAAATGCGGCTTCACGTCCCTGCAGGACTGCACTGCACATGGTTTATTAATCGTTATTGTAATATTGTCCAATACTCATATCACAGAAAGCCCTTAAATCAACCCTAACTTTGTTTTACTTCATGCATTTAAGTATTTTTAAATAATTCCACAAAATTAGAAGACTAAAACACAAAATACAATAAGCTATTTCTCAAAAGTGGCACATAATTGTTTGATTAATATAATATATTTATTATATTTACATGCATTCAACAAGTCATGTCATGTAAACAGCATACTCTATTTTTTTAACTTTTGCACTTAAACTCCTTTAATTCTTAAAAAAAAAAATTCAGTGCTGCTAATAATCCAGTGCTACTTATGTATCAATTAGCTGCTAATCGCGCTCTTTCACCATTCAGAGGTGAGTATATTAGACTATAGGCTGCGTGTTTACAGTGTTAAAACAAGCTACGTAACACTTAGCTGCTAGCTAATATCGCTCTGGCTTAGCAGAACACTCAGGGTTCCTCAGTGTAGCGCTGCTGGGAGGCTAGCGGTAGGGGTTAGCTGCTAATGCTAATGCTTGTTGAAGAACAGAGACAGAGACTAGACAGGGGACTGGACAGAGAACTTACATTTTTTAAATAACACTAAATAGATTTTTCTCACATTGAACTAAGCGAAGTTTTGGACAACAGACAAAGTTAAAATTATAAATTTGTTCCTTTTTTCATAGAAAATAGTTCTCTTTTAGTTCTCTTTTAAAGTTTGTCTGGCAATATAATATGGACAATTATAGTTTGCCATTAAAGCAGAGGTATTAAGTAATGAATTAAATTACATTTTCATTCCGGCTTCTCATCGTTCAATAAAACCCCTATCCAGATAAATCTCTTCATCCAGATAGAGTGAATCTGATTGTGATTGGATGTAGAGAAGTATAAACATATACTATTCCGACTTCCTATTGGTTTATACTGTGATCCATCACACCTGCACACGTCCCGCCCACACATGTACCACCAGTCTCCTGAATCCTGTAATAAAATAACAGTTATACATAGTTAAAATTACATAGTTAAAAATGAAAAACCGTTTTTTTTTTTTTTTGGTGTTTCTACCCAAAGTATCTTAAATCTACAGTTTCCCAGAAAAATATTTTTTCCATCATGGCAGAGAAAACCCCTGTGAGAAAAAGATACAAGACTGAAATCTAAGTATTGCTTTTATACGCTGTTTTATAGTTAAGTTACAGCCTTGATCTCTCATTTAGGAACAGCCGTATCTGGGCTCTGAAGTACTTTTACCCACAGGCTGAGCAGCCCTGCTCCTCTCTCCTGGTTAGACCCCTCACTGAGTCCCTGAGCTGGTTCTTATTAAGGCTTAAATCAGCATGAGCGGTTTAGAGAGGGAGACCGGGGCAGAAAAGGGCTAAAGAGGCGTGCGGTGGAGGCAGGAACGGCACAGAGTCCGAAGGGCATTCAGTCAAACTCAAACAAACCGAGTGAGGCAGTAAGCAGCGCCCACCCCACGGGGTCTCAGCGTTTTAAAGCAAAATCAAACAAACAGTGTGTGTGTGTGGGGGGGGGGGGGGGGGAACGGACACCACGCCGACAGCCAGGCCGAGAAAAAACTACATTAAAGCTTTAATATCATTTTGGCATCTGCTGGACGCTGCAGGAACATTGTTTTGTAGTTGTATCAGTAAGAGGTACCCAGCAGGTTCTCAGCAACAGCGATGATTTCTGAGCCCGGGGTTTACAGGAGTATTGATTTAGAGATGATGCTACGTCTACAACTCTTAGCATTGAATGTCCTGGTTTTTCCCTTAAATAACTGATTTTTTTTTTATTTACAGACATACCCATTACAGATATATGTATCTCCAGAGATCAGAGTATCAATTTCATGTTTAAAAAATAAAAACTTTCATACAATAGTAGTTGGCTTAACAGTAGATGTAGCAGCAAGAAACACGATTTTTTAGTAATTCAGTTCAAAATCTGAATGTGTTTAATACATGAGTGATCTATTTTATTTTAAGAAAACCCAAAATCAGTGTCTCAGAAGATCAGAATATTATGTAAGTCCATGTGGTTTGCTTTTGCTGTTTTTTTTTTTGTTTTTTTTTTGCAGCTATAGCTGCACTAAGAGATGCAGTGTGGGTACGCGAGAGAGAAGCATGTAGCTCTAAGGCGTAAAAACAAAAAGATGCATGAATTTAGTGTTGACTGTTCACATTCATGTCACATGTCCATGGATCAGATATGTATCGGATTTAGAACCACATATGAAAGTGACTCAAATCTGATTTGAAAAAAATCAGATCTGATCCACACTGAGCAAAAAATCAGATTTGAGTCACTTCAGCTTGGTAATGTGAATGTAGCCTTAGAAGCTAAATCATTTTGAGAGTGGAAAGACTCTTAGAGTGAGAAAAAGCAACCTTGAGAAGAACCAAGATATATTGAGAAATTAAGATTTTTGACAGCAAAAACAAACAAAAACAGAGTAAACAGTGGGCAGATGGTGGCGCATCGGAGTGTTTCAAAGAGTTTTCTATTAGTTAATTTAGAAATAAGAAATGCATTTCAAATATCGTCCATGTTAAATGGCCATATGCTGCAGATGCACGAGTTATTAGGTTGAAAAATTATGTTGGACTGTTTTTTAAGTGGGGCGTGAATCAATAGAACATTCTGAATTATCTGCAGTAGGTTTTTAGTATTATACTGTACTGAACAGGTGAAAGTGCTCCTTTTTCTACCCTACATTAAGCCTGAATCTGCCACTGTTTTTGACACGAAATACAATTTAACTAAATTAACTAAAATAAAAAACAGCAACTAATTCAAAGCATTAGTCTGCGTTTTTATTTGCTACAGGACTCTTATCTGACTGATAGCAGTTCTAACCAATCAAAACTGCTTTTTAAAATGGCTCCTCCCCTGTGTGTTTGCATGACCCATCTCCTGATTTTTTGAAGGGTGTAGTAATGAGGCTATTAGCAAAGTCGTAGTAGGACAATCTAACCAATCAGATTCATGATTTTCACTCCGGGGGCGGGGCCATGGCTGTCTAGTGTAAAACGGGGCTCATGCTGGATTAATTCAATAGTTAGCGAACTATCATGGAATTGTGACGGTAAATGAGACGGATATTGTGTCGTATTATATTAAAAAGCATTTTTTAAATGCTGTCCTTCAATGTGAAAGTAATTCACAATAATAGGCCATCTGATTGGTGAGTTTTTTGTGTGTACTTAATGTTTTGGCTGACCTGGCGTCTTGTAGGCAAACAAATGAGTGATATTTGTTGGCTGGGTACCTACTATATTAACACACACACACACACACACACACATTAGGGGTATATATACATAGGATGTCAGGTGAAAACAATCAGAATCTTGAAGGGGAGTGGGAACGCCGAAGCGTAACGTAATGATCCATGGGTGCATGCTGGGAAGTGGAGTTTTGTGTAGCTAGTTCAGATAATCCTAAAACATAAGAATTTCTCTCTTATTTTGGAACTTTTTGAACAGTATTTCCAGTGAGGATTTGATGAAGAGGGTCTCATGGTGATGATGATCTCACTGTGAGTGCAAAACCACTTACCTATAAAATGACAGGAGCACTCGGGTTGACTCGGTAACTCCTGAGTGTTCGAGCAGCTTGACTGAGTCAACATTTACCGCCTCGAGTCCTGAAACGGCTTCACGTCTTCAGGCTCTGCAGCAAATTGGCCTCACAGCTCAACACACTGTTACGCATGCATGACTAAACGCTCCCATAATGCAACGCTGACATCACGTTCTCCGGGGAGGAGGCTTGCTCGAGAAGAAGTGTTGTCTCAAATCACTCGCACACAGCGCCTGGCACTGGAGACGCTGGAGGGGTGGGGTGGGGGGGGCAGAGACCTACTTTCCAGACTGGGTCATAACCGATTCAGAATCCAGCTCCACTCCTCAGCCGTGTTCTGTGTTGTTGGTTTTTGAGAAACGGTCAGCCGCCCGCTGCTCGCAGTGAAGGTTTGTTCATCTCTCTCCTCCTTTCTGAGAGTCGCAGGGGACTTCCTGTGAAATAAGGAGCAGATGTAAGTCATTACCTCACCCCTGGAATAAATTACCAACATATGACAACATCTTCATACTGCATATGCCCTCAGAGCTGCAGGGCAGGGGGGGCAACAGCAGCTGCGGTGGCACCAGCCTGAAAAGAGAGAGAGCAAGAAGGCAAGAAAGCAGAAGCAACAGTCTAGCACCATCTAGTGGATATAAGCCTTATTTGCTTTGAGTACTTTTTATGTGATTGGCTGAGAGGCGTTCAATGAGTGACGTTATCAGCCAGTAATGCACTGTAACTTAAACTTTGCATGTATTATTCCACCACAGATTTAAGCAATAATACACTCAAGGTCCGTGCTATAATGTGTAATATTGGCATTGCTGTGCTGATCTACAGCACTCAGCCTCTATTATTGCTTAAATCTCAAAATATGCTGTGTTTTTATACAGGGCTCTCAGGGCTCAGGCAGCTAATGGCAAGCTGCATGACCAGGATTTGAACCAGCAATCTTACGATCATAGTAGCAGCTTTTAGATCGCTGAACCACTCAAAGCCCTTTATTTATCTCTGTTTTGACTGTACCCCTCTCTAAAACAGTCAGTGAGAGCAGGGAGATATGAGAAATAAAACCTAAATTGTAATAAAGCTAAATTGTATTTTTTTCTGTTGCTGTGCACAGGATCCTGATAAACCCAGTCCTCCCCAGAAGCCGCTGCCAGCAGATCCTCCGGTTAGAGGATCCAGACTGGGTCGCAGTACATCAGCAGTAGGCGTGCACACACAGGGCCCCGGGCCCTTACCTATACCAATCCCTACTGTACCACTACCCCCACCTGCTATACCACAGCCAGCCAGGTCAGTACAAGTCACTACTGTTTTTTCTTAGATATATATGTATATCAGACTGTAGTCTGTGTGTTTACGGTCTTAAAACAAGCTACTAGCTAATATCGCCCTGGCTTATCAAAAAAAAAAAATCTGAGTTCCTCAGTGTAGTGCTGTCGGGCAGCATTTACCCGCTAATTTAGCCACTAACGCCAATGCTCCTGCACTCAGCCTTAGTGGAAATCTGGAAATCTAAGTTTACTGTAAATAAAAGGAAGCGCTTTACTCACCCAAATAAAGTAAAAGTTTTCAGGAGAGAAACCTGTGTAGACGAACATCCAACGCTCATTAAACTTTAAAATAAAATATATATTTTTTAAGAATTACAGTTTTGTTTTTAACTTAGCTTAGCTTTACACCAACACCACCCAGTGGTGATACCTGCTATATTAGAAGAAATACATGGACAACACTCCTGTTTCTTACTAATGTCTCCTAATGCATCTCATAATCTGGTGCGCCTTAATGTATGAAAATAGACCAGAAAATAGACGTTAATATATAGTGTGCCTTATAGTGTAAAAAATACGCATATTATATGTGAACTCCCTGTTTATTTACTGCATCTTCTCCATTTTTGTTTCTACAGTTCAGAAAGAATTTGGAAACACAGGCGCTTTTTTTTTTGTTTTCTACATCTTCTGGCCGGAAACAACCTAAAATTCAACCTAAAATTCAAGATATTGTACCGTTGAACAGTTTTATTATTTACAGGCTATTATGAAGTCGGATAAGTGCAGATTGTCTTTTATGTAATATGTTTTGTAGAGGTGTAAAGATGCATTGTGATTAGAAAATTTGATAATTTTGATAATGATCTCAGTGGGATTAAGCTAGTTAGATAAAGTCTGAGTAACAAATAAAAATAAATAAATTGTCATAAAATTTTAAAGGCTAAAATTTATAATTGTGTTAAGAAGTTTTGTTTGTGTTAACTTTTCAGGCCCCCACCACGGCTACCACAGTCTTTATACGAGCGCTGACATGAGGTCCCGGCGAGATGAGGACAAATTCCACCAGCTTATGAACACAATTATTTGCACTATGAAACTCTATTGGACCCACTGGTCACCCCTGCGGAACTCCTCGCAGTGTCTCTGAGTCTCAGAGAGAAGGAATCTGAGCCTTGGTGCTGTGCCTCAGAAAAGGTGCTCAGAGTCCTCACTCAGGTACTGCAGAACTGTCGAACATGAAGAAGAGGAAGAAGAGGAAGATGTGTATTTATTGTCCGAAGAACACGATGCACTGTGGTCACCACTTTTTGTATGGTAGCATCATTGTGAACTTTTTATTACTCTGTTTGTGCTCTTCTTCTCGTCAGCGTTAGGCACACTCGTCGATTCCAGATCACTGGAGTAAATTATTTTATTCGTGCTTTTTTTTTTTTTTACATTTTCTCTCTATCTGGGGGGAACAACATGTGACATTACTTTGTGATCATTTACACTTTATTGGAACAGATTAGTGAGCGGGTGCTGTGAATTATAGAACTAATCCTACTTGAAAGCAACCAGAGTGACTTAGAAACTGGAGCTTGAATATAAACTGCATTTAGAACATTTAAAAAGGTTTTAGAGACAAACGCTATACTTATAATTTCTGTTTACTATTTTTACACTATAGTGAGGAACCATAGATAAGTCAGAAATGTTAACTTAGAGCTTAAAGTCCACAAATTAAATGCAAACAGAATGCAAAATGTTTGGGAAAGTGCACCGCTGTTGCAGAAGGACTACTTTAAACATAGCTTGAAAATGCTAAATTACATTAAAAAAACATTGTGCTAGTTTTCTAGATTAAGATTAAGTCTAGTCAAGGACTACAGAGAGTTTTAAATGGGTATTTACTATTATTTGCACATAAATTCCTTTAATTTTCCAAAAAAAAAAAAAAAAAAGAAAAACAACCAATCAGGTATTAAGGAGCAGTAAACTGAAGTGCTGCTTTTCAGTGAGATTCTCCAGCACTAAGGCTGGGTGCAGCAGCATTAGCATTAGCCGCTAACCACAGCATTAGCTCTTTCGCTGTTAAGAGGCGAGTACACGATACTGTAAAAGCACGTTTACCATGTTAAACAAGCTACGCGAGAGAAACCGCTAGCTGATAGTGATATCAGGCGGAATTTACTAGCACTGCTAGTAAAGCACTGCTAACCATGGCTAGCGCTTACCTTGGAATTCAAAACACTGGAAATTTAAGATTACTGTAAATAAACAGATGCAATTTACTCACCCACAAACAGTTTTCAGGAGAGAAATCTGTGTAGATTAACATCCAGCACTCGTTTGACTTTAAAAGATATATATATTTTTAAGAATTACAGTTTTGTTTACTTAGGCACCCCCAGCAGCAAGATCTGCTGAATTAGAAATGTTAGAAAAAAACATGGCGACACCCCTGTTTCTTACTAGTGTCACATAATGCGCCTTATAATCTGCTCATTTACACAGAGTATGATTTTTCTTTACGCAAAAATGAATGTTAGAATATGATTTTTAATGCAGTGAAACCTTTACACTAACTTCCAAAACATTTTTGTGCACCTTATGTGCTCTATAAACAGGAGTAGACACTTTACTTTCCTCCTTTATGCAATATTTGAGAAAAGTTATAGTTTGTGATTCTTTGTGGAGAATGAATAGACATGCACGTAGACAAACTTTTAATAAATGTCTATTTTATGCCACACTAGTAAGGAACAGGGGTCACCATGTTTCACTTCTAATTCTGTAAAGCTACGCTAAGTTAGGTAAACAAAACTGTAATTCGTAAAATATATATATATATATTTAAGTTAAATGAGCGTAGTTTTTTGGATTTCCACTTAGGTTAGCCGCAGTTAGCGGCTAATGATGCCCAACAGTGTTTCGGTAAGAGGGCGATATTAGCTAGCAGTTTGTTCTATGTAGCTAAGAGCTAGACTTAGTGTGGTTAATGGGTAATGCTAATACTGCTCCAGCCTTAGTGCTGGAGAAACTTCACTAAAACTACTGTATAACTCACTGATGATTTGGGGAAAATTAAAGTAGTTTAAGTGCACTTTATAGTACAAAAAATACGGTAAGTAAAAAAAAAAAGACTGACCCAGTCGGTTGCCAAATACACAAACAATCCCCTTTTCTGCATAAAGATGGTTGTGTTGGTTGTAAACTGAACTGTATAAGGTAAAACTGGCACATATCGAAATAATTCATACTGATCTAATTATGTTCTGTTCTTTTCACATCGTCATCCTGTATGTATTGCTGATATCCTGAATACTGTTAACCCTTACTGTGTGTAAATGACTGACTCACTCTGTTCATGCTGTGCTGAACTGATTTAACCTTTTTTTATTATTTGTAAACTTTATTTTACATGTTTTAATAAAAATACATTTTTGCATCCTAACATCTGTTTAAATGAATACAGCTGTTTGAGTTAACTTGTTGTTTTATTTGTTTTATTTTGTATTTAAGTACGGCCGGCACTTTCCTCAGTCTCTTTTTTATAGATTCCACACAGGAAGCCATGTCTCTGCCATCCTGATGAAGTTTTGTACTGTTTTTTTAAACTATTAAGAAAAATCATATACATTTCCAATTAATTGAACCTGAAAGGAGGTTTGATCAACAGTAAAATATGAGGTTTAATGAATGAACAAGGCTTTACTTTGCATCAGTGTCTTCTGTTTGTGTATGTTGTGTTAATGAATGTGCGAATGAATGCCGTCGCAAAATAAAAACATTTTTTTAACATTAAAATATTGTGAAAATATTCCTAAATGTGTGTATTTGTGTACATATTCAGTGCTTTCTCTGCTTACATTTTTGCATATAGGCAGATCTCCACAGGTTGTGGGGAAAAATAACATTTATTATTCATTATTATTTATATTATTTATATTTATATATTATTTATTTAGAGTATCACAGTCAAGATAACAGATATACTACTGTATTTTTATATATTTTTAAAACTTGATACAAAATTTAAAACTGAATTAGCTAAATTAATTGAATAGCTCATTCATGTTTTTTTATTGTAATTAAGAGGGAACGTGATTTTTAACTATATTTTAAGGTTAAAATCCTGATCCGTCATAAATGAACGAAAATTTCAACTTGTATTTCAACATATTGTTTTGGACAGAACTAGTTCTACTAAATAAACATTTTATTAAAGCATTTGGATTTGTAAAATGGTTGAAACAGACCAGTAGAAGCAAATAATAGAATTTTAATAGATTTTAGAATTTAGTTTTATATTAAAGCACTAACCCTAACTCCTATATTCTGCAAATAAGATCACACACACACAAACAGTCACACACTGTCCTGTAGTGATGCTGTAGTGATTTTCACTGTGGGAAAATCACAAACTAACCTAGTTGCTCTCAACAAACACGTTTATCACGAGAACACACCAGAACTAAACACATGAGAACTAGTGATGTCATTCAGAGAATCTCTATAGAGGAGAATACGCACTTAAAGTGAGTCCAACATGAACCAGTTCATATGAAGCAAGTAAAATCTGAATTTATAAATAAATATCTGAACAGTTTTATACTGAAATATGTACTTATATCCTTAAACACAGAACTATATCAAATGTTTCAGCACCACAGACATCATTTTTTATTGTTTTAAACTCCAGTTATAAACCTTATAAACTCAGAGCTCTACCTGTATCTCCAGGATCAGCTCACCAACCAACCAATCAGCTCACAGCAGCAGTAATGCCAGTGCTTCACAGTGTAAAACCTTTTCTGTAGATAAACTGAAATATACAGGGATGCTTTGTTTGCTTTTTTTTAGGAAAATACATTTCAATTCTAAAATACAATACAATTCTAATTTCTAAAATTAAAATTTAGTTTTTAGCGCCATTCACCCACATATTTATAGAGGACTCACAAACTCACTCTAGAGTTTAACGTCATTTCATAATATAACAGAGAGGACAGAAAGTGGTCAGACTCACCATAAATGCTGCTCCTTCTGACTCCAAGTCGCTGACTGGGTCAGATATCCAGCATGCCAAATATTTGCCAGATGACTGTGACTGGTCTGTGATCAGTCAGCGGCGGCTCGACAAGCGTCTTTCAGTAGTTTACACTGGAAGAATTTCAGTACGACAGAAAATCAAACACAAGAAATCTGTAGGGGGCAAATACTTGTTCACACCACTGTATATTATACATTATATATATAATGAGTCACAATATGTATTAAAACTGCACTGTGCATAATGTTTAACTACTTTCTGTGATTTTCATCACTTATAAAGCTCTGTAAAAAATGAAGGTCGCACTTCAGTTTCTGAATCAGTTTCTCTGATTTTGCTATTTATAGGTTTATGTTTGAGTAAAATGAACATTGTTGTTTTATTCTATAAACTACAGACAACATTTCTCCCAAATTACAAATAAAAATATTCTCATTTAGAGCATTTATTTACAGAAAATGAGAAATGACTGAAATAACAAAAAAAAGATGCAGAGCTACATCATTTTTATCATTTTTAACTTCAGTTAGAAACCTTTTAAACTCTTTTAAGCTCTACCTGTATCTCCAAGATCACCTCAACAACCAATCAGCTCACAGTAGCAGTAATGCTAGAGCTTTACAGTGTAAAACCTTTTCTGTTTTTTCTGTAGATAAACTTAAATACACATGCTTTTAGGCATGTTTCTTTGCTTTTTTAGTAAAATACATTGTTCTACTTTCTAAAATTAAATAAATATATTTAGACCAAGTAGTTCATTAATATTGTATATTGCTTTCAGACCTCAAATAATGCAAAGAAAACAAGTTCATATTCATAAAGTTTTAAGAGTTCAAAAATAATTTTTGGTGGAATAATACTGGGTTTTTTTAATCAATCACATTTTTTTTTTTATGCATCTTGGCATCATGTTCTCCTCCACCAGTCTTACACACTGCTTTTGGATAACTTTATGCTGCTTTACTCCTGGTGCAAAAATTCAACCAGTTCAGTTTGGTGGTTTGATGGTTTGTGATCATCCATCTTCCTCTTGATTATATTCCAGAGGTTTTTAATTTGGTAAAATCAAAGAGCTGTATTTGGTCAGTATTCTGCTCTGTTCTCTGTTTCTGAGTCTGGTGGAGGTGGTCGTCTCTCGCCGGCTCCCCTGAGGAGCGAATACTGACAGGTCAATTAACGGATATGTTTGGTTTGGGTTAGGAAATGCTGTGTATCCATGGAAATGTCTCCAGGGCTGCATTGTGAGCTTGTTACTGGTGACAGCGTGGCTCCGGGAGCACACTGCGCCCGGCGGATTAAAAACATTTATCAGATTCATATCAGCTCACTTAGAAATTCAGATCAGGCTCTATATTCAGCAAATATCTGGGGAATGAGATATGTTTAGGTCAGGGGTGTCCAATCTTATCTCCACAGGGCCGGCGTGCAGGATTTCAATCCAATCAAGAAAAAGCACTTATTCAATTTGTTTAATCAGTTTATCTCAGTCTTCAGACAAATGATGTAATACAGGTGTTGGAGAATGAAACTGAAACACCTGGTTTTAGAGCACAATAATTGATTGTGGTGACGGACAGTTCTGGTGGAAACAGGAGAGTTGAGGTTCACATTGAATTCTGCGTGATTTGATCAGCCGTGGTTTTATGTTTTTTGGATACAATCCGGGTTAGCACCCGAACATCCCTTTCAGACAGCTTCCTCTTACAGCGTCCACAGTTAATCCTGTTGGATGTGGTCGGTCCTTCTTGGTGGTATGCTGACATTACCCTGGATACCGTGGCTCTTGATGCATCACAAAGACTTGCTGTCTTGGTCACAGATGCTCCAGCAAGACGTGCACCAACAATTTGTCCTCTTTTGAACTCTGGTATGTCTCCCATAATGTTGTGTGCATTGTAATATTTAGAGCAGAACTGTGCTCTTACCCTGCTAATTGAACCTTCACACTCTGCTCTTACTGGTGCAATGTGCAATTAATGAAGATTGATCACCAGGCTGCTTTAATTTAGCCATGATCCCAGTAATAAAACAAATAATGAAATATACAACTTATAATAATACATTTTCTTGATTATTATTATTTACACACCATTTTACTTGAGTTACTTTATCTTTATCCATCTTTGACAGTGTTGTGTATACTAAGATTTCATTAAGCAGTGCTTAAATTTAAACTTTCATTTAATCCAGCATGCATTTTATAATATTAAGATTAAGTATAAGTAACAGGAGACACTCACATGCATGTGGTGCTGTAGGTCTGTGACTGGGATCTCGTCAGCTTTTAGTGGGGCCACTGCAGTCATTCCCAACACCTCCCAGTTCAGCCCAGTTCAGATCCATGCTGTTATTACTGATCTTTCCAACAAAAACGAGTTCAGTAGTCGTGCAGTCTTCACTGACTGAACCTAAAGCAAAGCAGAATTAAACAAATTTACAAATTAATCACAAAAAACTAAAATTAAACAATAGTTCTGCCTAAGAATATGTTTTCTTAATATTTTGCTGAATAATTCTATGTTGGACAGCCTATTGAAAAAATCTGATACAGTGCTTTAGTGCCACCTTGTGGTAGACTTTATTTATTACAACTACAAACACCACAGTATTTCAAAATATATATTCAAAATATATTCCCAGCTTCAGTTCTCAGTTTTAATAATTTGATAATTTTATTATTATAAAATAATACACTTCCTTCTAGATACAACTTTTTTTTTAAATAAGTGTATTTTACACACGTGGAAATATTGTTGATACTCATCAGTTAATGAAAGAAAAACCCACAATGATCCCAGAAAAAAACTTAAAGGTCTCATTCTATTGTTTTTTTTATTCATTTTAAAATGCTTAGTTGTGGTAAATCTCTAGTATAAATGAATGCCATGTGAACTGTTTCTTGTGTAAAAAAAGTAAAAGTAAATGAAAAATAATTATTTTAAAAAGTAAACTCCTAAAACAGGCCTGAACAAAAATGATGGTACCTCTAAAATAATGTAACCAAAAGGACATGTTAAATCAAGGTGTGCCCACTAAGGTGGGTTTATAAAAGTCTGATCAGTTTTATAATAAAATATATACTTATGTCCTCAAAACAGAACTATATTAAATGTTTCAGCACAGCAGACATCATTTTTATCACTTTTAAATCCAGTTATAAACATTTTAAACTCAGAGCTCTACCTGTATATTTAAGATCAGCTCACCAACCAATCAGCTCACAGTAGCAGTAATGCTAGTGCTTTACTGTATAAAACCTTTTCTGTTTTTCGTAGATAAACTTAAATATACAGACATGCTTTATTTGCTTTTTAAGTAAAATACATTATTCTACGTTCTATAATTAAAGAAATACTCAGAACAAGTAGTTCATAATTATTTTTAATTTATTTTATTTTAGCTTTTAGCTCCATTCACCTCATTCATAGAGAACTCGTTTATGAGGGCTCCCTCTAGAGTTTATCAGAACTGGGCTAAAATCGTGTAGTGTGAACCTGCTAAAATTAAGTTCTGAGGATTTAGGTAAAACTAATATTAGTAATTCATGAACACGCAGCATGTGCACGTTTGGTGGGTCTGGGTCTCCTCCCCTATAAAATGTTTAAATAATTTATTAATTAATTTAAATAAAAAGTATTTTTGGTGCATTTTTAAAAAGGTTGTTAAACTTTTTTTAATTTTACCTACAAAAGTACCTTAATTCAGTGACTATTTTAGAGTCAGACATTAGGCAAACAACACAACAAACGCCACAGCTTCACACCATACTTCAGCCCTGCTGAGTAATTAAAGCAATTAACTACACGCTACTTCGGCTAGCTTCCAACAACACAGCCTATAGTTTTACATTGACAAATATATACATAAATATACAATTTACCTCATTTAAGACGCTTTAGAGTGTCACACAAGTGGTTAAACTGTCCTTTGTCCACATTTTGTTCATGTTTCTGCAGGAGTTTAGCTGCTGCTGAGCCGCCTGGTTCAATCTGCTGCTCTCCGCTCCCAAACACAGCCACAAGCTCCGCCCACTAATCAGGCTTTTGACTGACAGTCAACTGAACCAATCACCAATCACCTACTAAAACGATATCTCAGCAGAAATTGGCGAATTAAAGTGCGTAAGCCAAATTAAACAAAATGTATTTTTTTAAAGTTTATTTATATTAGTAAAGTTAATCATTCTTGTATGTGGTAAAATAGCACACCTTGTTTTTTTTTTCATATTTTGTTAAAGTTTTAAAGTTAAAAACTATTTAAAAAAATATTATATAATATAATTTCTCTCTCTCTCTCTCTCTCTCTCAGATCAGTTTATTGGATATTTATTGGTATAAATTGCAGTCATATACACTATTTCCAAAGCAATTAATAATAAAAGTAAACAGATATTATAAAATAATAAAAACATTAATAGATAAATAAATAAACATGCTGATTAGAGAGAAAAATAATAGTAATATTAAAAGGTTGAGCGATCAGTAAAGGAAGTAAGCAAAAATAGTCACAAAAGCAATTTTTTTTTTATTTAGCAATTAAATGAATATAAGTTAAAGATATACAAGATGTAAGATATCAATAATCAGTATCAATATAATAGTAGTAGTGGTCATTAGTAATGATTGATGGATGGTCTCTCTCTCTCTCTCTCTCTCTCTCTCTTTCTCTCTCAGATCTGTTCAGCTGTATTATGATAGGATTAAGGATCACATGACCTAGCTCGAGCCCTGCTGCCCCTCCCCTCCACCGGAGCTCCGCTCAGACCGACAGCGCGCGCGGGGACAGCGGAGCGGCCAGAGCGCGTGCCTTTATTCTTTAACTTTATTCTTTATACTTTACTTTATACTTTTCTCTACTGATTCTCACGGAATAACAAATCATATTCCAGAAATTTCTCCACACAGATGGACAGAAACAGAGATCAGTAACTGATCAGTATCTGTTTTACACCGCTTTAATCTTCTCGCGGATTTATATCGGGATATGGCGGCGGCGCGCGCCGGAGATCTGATGATGGATAAATGTGGAGATCTGGACTCGGTTAAGGATCTGGATGCTGATGATCTTCTGGAGCTGAATCAGTTCGACGGGCTTCCCTTCTCCTCCCGATATTATAAACTACTGAGAGAGAGGAAAACCCTGCCGGTCTGGGGAGCAAAGCACGAGTTCATAGAGGCGATAATCAATAATCAGATTATTATTATCAGCGGATCCGCTAAAACTGGACAAAGCACTCAGGTAATGATCTACTTTTATTTAAATGGGATTTTTCAATCTTAGTTCTGTATATTTTTTGAATCAATGAAATGAGTTAATCGCTGTAAATAATAAATATATTTAAAGGACAAAGTTTCTCAGGGTGTTTTTCAGTGCAAAGAAACATTTAACGTTATTTACAATGGTGGTGATAAGAACACAATAAAAGCTAAAACCAAATAAATATTTATCTAACTAAACTGAATTAAGTAAAACGACCATGGTCAAATCTCTTCAGTGTTCATATTTTTATAATTATTAATGGTAAAACAGTGAAAGTTTTGAATACAACTTCATTCAACTTGGGTTTTACTTTGCCTGAATGCACCATTCTAAATGCATTTACTTTAATCTTACAAAAAATATATGTAAACAGTCTTACTTTCTTATTTTAAACCTATATAAAATATCCCTTTCAAACTAAATTTTCCCAATATATTGTATGTTTTTTTTTGGTAAGATTTCGTGGAGTGCCACATGGTTCCATTGTACACACTAAGAAAAATAATTACAGATCTTTATTAAAAGATTATAAAGCTGGTTACTGGGGCTGTGCATAAAATTGAGGTATAAAAAGTCTATTTTTGCACCCATGTTTTTGAACCAGCATAGATTATAAAGATTATAAACATTATCATCATGTGAATATGTGTCAAGAACTTGATGATCCAAAATGGTCTGGAATTCAAATGAAAAATATATAATATACATAGAAATATACAAATCAGCACTTTCTGAGGTACAATTATGAAAAGTGTAGCTTTGAGTACAAGAAAGAACTTACTGTATGTGGTACTTCTGTTTTTTTAGTGTGTATGGTCTATACAATACATAAATTATGAGAGTAATGTTTTAAAAAGTTGCACAAGTGAAGTAGTGTGGGGTAGAAGTCTTTAAATTTACAGTAGCAGGAAAAAGTATGTCAACCCTTTGGGATTACTTGGATTTCTGCATAAATTGGTCATTAAACTGTTTTGGGTCGTTGTCCTGTTGCGTCATCCATCATTAGTTGAGCTTCATTTGGCGGACAGATGGTATTAAGTTTTCCTCTGATGCTAACATGTTGTGTTCAATTAAACCATGCAAACATATAACATATATTTTTGTGTGGTATTAGTTTAAGCAGACTGTATTTGTCTATTGTTGACTCAAAACACATTTAATGACCAATTTATGCAGAAATCCAAGTATAATCTTAAAGAGTTCACATACTTTTTCTTGCACCTGTATTAGAAGTATTAGAATTTTAGATTATTTAGTGTTTTCTTGTTTTTTTGGGGTCCATGTGATCACTTTTTTTTACTCTTATTTAATGTGTTGTTTATTTAAGTTGCTGCAGCACATGACAGACTGAATGCTGTGCACTGCAGCTCGTCTAGACTGAAGAATGTTGGGTTGTTTGTTGGACTCTGGGTTTATGTGTGTGTTTTTATTACTCTACAGATTCCTCAGTGGTGTGCGGAGTTCTGTCTGTCGGTTCAGTACCAGAACGGGATGGTGGTGTGCACTCAGATCCACCGACAGAGCACCGTGGACCTGGCCCTGAGAGTGGCCGACGAGATGGACGTGAACATCGGTCACGAGGTGGGATACAACGTCCCTCTTCAGACCTGCTGCTCTACCGACACTGTTCTGAGGTACTTTTAACCCTGGTGAAAAAAAAATACATGTACTTAAATGTATTTAAAACATAGTGGGAAATGTCTAAGTATGCTGTAAATATACTATTCGATTTATGTACTTACTTAAAAATATATATTAAAAAAGGACATTAATATTATGCTTTCATCAAATGTTTGAAAGTTAACGTACGATAAAGTACGATATAGTATATTTAAAAAATATAAATTAAGTTTATATAATTCAATATACTTCTAAAATACTTGTTTCCAAATATACTTTTGTACATTTTTAGCAAAGTGTGTTAAAAAACAACTGTTACAATAATTCACTTAAATTACAATGTATCATGTTTTTTTTTTACTTTTTAGAAAGTTTCAATTCAATTACTACTACTAATTAACAAAAATAAGTAAAATTGTATAGTACAGTATATTAAAATATATTTTTATACCCAACGAAGTTTAAAAATATACTAGAATTGTCTTACTTACAAAAGACAGGAACAAGAAGCATGTATATTTGTACTTTAATTTAAAAATATAGATCACATATATTTTATATTAGCATCAATTCTTAGTACATTTCTAATATACCCGGTGTGTAATAAATAGTGATACAGTTAGTAACAGTTAGTAATAGTAATCATTACTCATTAAATGTATTACAATTTTACTGTAAGCATATTTATTAAAATATGGGGTTATATTAAACATACATGAAGTAGTATGTTTAAATATATATATATATATACTGTAGTTCCATTTTAGTACAGTTAAGAACACTTAGCACTTTTTAAGTAAGACTTTTGTACTGTTTTTATACAATTAAAGTATAATAAGTACGAAAAAAAGTTGTTTCACTTTAAATATACTTTAAATGTACTATATTATGATTAATAATAATGCTGAGTATACATTTTTTCTACTTTTTTCACTAGAGAAGTGTTACTTTAAGTTTAAATGACCTTTTTTAGGTCTATTTAATATTTATACTCCAGCGCACACCACAGTTCACTCGAATTGTTCACTTTAAACACACTTCTCCATCCAACATCCAACAAAACACTTTTCCCTCCTGTGTTCTCCAGCGTCCCCCTCCCCCGCCGTGCACACGTCCTTTCACAGACGCCTGTCCCACTAAAAAAAGCTAACAATAGGCGCTGAGGCCTGGTTTTGGGGTCCCTCTCAGCAGCTGCCACGCACCCACACAGCCCATATGCTCCTCAGGAGCTTCAGAACCTCCATGAGTCAGTCTGGAGCACAAAGACAAGAGACAAGAGGTGATCAGAACAGCTGAGAGGAGCAGAGCCTAATGAAAACACTGACCTCCATAATAACCTGAGTAAATTACCATCAGAGAATCGCTGTCTGCTTTCATTAAGCTCACACTGATGTGGAGTATTCAGTAGGACCAGTGCAGTGAGTCTGATTTAATGTTAGATCCAGCAGCGCTGAGGGTTTTAATCAGACAACGGCTGTGTTTTTAATGCATGTTTTGCTGTTTTTTTGCCCAAAGCAAACTTGAAGAGTTAAAATTAAATGGGATAAGGGGTGGAACATGGACAAAATATTATATTATATAAGGATTTTATAATAAAAAGGCATTGAAAAGGTATTGAATCCTTATTGAATCTGAAAATATGGCCTTAATCCATCTCCCAAAGATCTTTAAAAAAACACACACAGACACACACATACAAAAAAAATACAATTTTGATTTAATTCTCTTACAGTTTACACTGCATTTAGAAAAAATTGCAATTTCCATTTGATATCGTCGCTGTCCAATAAAAACACTCATCTCCAAAACAGCAACTTTACAAGAGAAAGAAGAAACCTTGTAAACTTTCAATGGAAGTCAATGTAAAAAAGAGTTTATTTCAGGTCATTTTGAATTTAAATTTTGAGTTTTCATTGGTCCGTTCATCAAGAAATATTGGCACAGTGTGAGGGACAGTTTGTCTTTCTTTTCAAATTATGTAGTAAAAGTAAAAATCAACAAAAAAATGCAGGTTAACTTGCATACTGCTTTAACGAAAGACTGAACTAAACCAAAAATACATGAATACAATTAATACATAAAATATTCATGCTTCTAAGAGTTGCTAATTTCCGGTACATTCCTTACTTGTTTTAACTAGTAAAGATGGTACAGTTGACATGGTAAAACTGCAGCAAATTAGATAACCCCCAAAAAATTGCATTGGAGCCTATTTTCAATGCTATTTAAACTTACTACTGAATAGTATGAGTGGTAGAAAGAAGTCTTTGAAAGTCTAAATTTGATTTATTTTTAATTTAATTTGATAGTATTAAGGAAACTGACACATGACACGATGAATTATCAACACATCTTAGAATGAATAAAAATAAAATATATATATTAACTTACAGAATGAGTCAACATCCTTCCAGACGTCTTCTGTCCATTTGTAGAACTGATGTCATATTGAATTGCTGCACTTTGTCAGGCACTTTGGGTTAATGTCCATGATGTCCATGGTGATCAGACAGCGCAAGGTGAATACCGGTAAACAGCAGCAACAAGGAGAAAATTTACCAAAGTAGATAAACAGTCCAGAGATCAAAACACGGAAAGGCAGAATTAAAAAGCAGGTAAAAATCAAGGTCGGTAAAAAAAAATGAAAGAATAACACATGCAATGGGAAAATCGTGTTGTATGAGGATAAACAGTCAATACTCAGCAAAGAACAGTAAATAGGGCCTAACACAGGTGTTTAAAACTCAGGTGATCTGCTTCCTGGAGGTATTGTGTTCTACTCGCAAACACAAATGTACGTACACAATGTGTATTCTGTTTTAAATAAAAATTACTATTTTAACTTTTATACCGTTTACAATAACTGTATATATATTTCCATTGGTTTCATTGGTCCAGATACTGCACTGATGACCTCTTGCTTCGTGAGATGATGTCGGATCCTCTGCTGGAGCAGTACGGCGTGGTGGTAATAGATCAGGCTCAGGAGCGCACCGTCAGTACCGACCTCCTGCTGGGTTTACTGAAAGACGTGCTCCTCTCACGTCCTGAGCTCCGACTGGTCGTCCTCACTGCTCCTCACTCCTCCCACAAACTCCTCCACCACTACGGAGGCATTCCCCTGATCCGGCTGGATGCAGGACGTCCCTCTGAGGTGGTTTACGGGACAGAGAGGGGAGGTGTGAAGGATTACCTGTGTTCTACACTCCGCCTGGCCATGGAGATCCACCAGACTCAGAGTCCTGGAGATATTGTGGCGTTTCTCGCCACTGAACAGGTAAGAAAAGAGTTTTTAAAGCTGCTGCGAATCTGAAATAAAGATGAGTCTTCTTTTAAGATCATTAGTTCGAATCCCAGTCATGCAACTTTCCATCAGCTGCCAGAGCCCTGAGAGAGCACAGTTCTTCTTGCTCTCTCTGGGTGGGTACAGTACAGTAGATGGTGCTCTTCTTTCCCCTCATCACTCCTAGGGTGATGTGGATCAACACAAGGCTGCATCTGTGAGCTGATGTATCAGAACCGAGTCGCTGCGCTTTCCTCCGAGCGTTAGCGCTGTGATGCTACTTGGAAATGCTACAGCATCAGAGTTCACATGTATTGGAGGAGGCGTGCACTAGTCTTTTTAACCCTTCTGGTATCTTCTATGAAATTATAACTCAATATTAAAAAAGTATTAAAAAAGATATTCCTTCTGGAATGAGCATTTAAACTTCTAGAAGAAGCTACTTTTAGTTTAGAAAGCAGAGATGTAAAGCATGACTAAAAAAAGACTGATCAAAAAATAATCAACAGATTAGTGAACTACCAAAATGATAGGGCTGCAACTAATGACTATTTTGGTAGTTGACTAATCTGATGATAATTTATTCGATTAGTCGAGTAGTCAATGATTGTTTCTGCTGTGACCTCCATCTCTAAAAACAACAGAAAAAAAGCTAAACATGAGATTTAAAATTAGTCGATTAGTCGACCATGAAATTTGTAGTCGACAAATTTAAATAATCGACATTGTCGATTATATCGACTAATCGTTGCAGCCCTACAAAATGACTGTTAGTTGCAGCTCTATTCTGTACACAAGATGTTCTTATTCAAGCTCTATATTTAAACTAAATACTAACTATTTTATATCACCTTTCTTTTAAGGTGGTCCAGAGTTTGTTTTTCTAGCCTCTCTGGATCCTGCAGTGCACTGAAGGTTGCTGCCTCTTCCTAAATACCATCGATCTTTTGAGAAAGCTACACAGAAATGTGAATGGCCCCGTTTCCATGGTAATAGGAAAAAAAGTCTTTCTCTTCTCTTTCTCCAAGGAAATTGAATGCGCTCATGCCATCCTGCGGAGAGAAGGGGCCGGTCTGTCCTCATCATTAGGTGAGCTGGTGCCGGTGTCCCTGTGTCCACAGCAAGGAGACAGCGTCCCTGCGTCCACAGAGGAGGACAGCAGGTCCAGGAAGGTGTTCCTCACCTGCGGCCCCACTGAAGACCTGTTCTGGGCCATGCACAGCATTCGCTTCATCATCGACGCTGGAGTACAGAAGAGATATGTATGTGTTTCTGTTTATTTCTTGATTTAATTGTTAATTTAATGCTGTTTTCTGATTAATTTTGTAGAGATATCTTGAGCATCTTTATTTAGTTCATATTTGGTTTGTGTTAGAGGCTGAATCTTAAGTATTTAAAACAAATATGCAATGTTTTGCAGGTGTACAACCCCCGAATCAGAGCCAACTCCATTGTGATCCGACCAATCAGTAAAAGCCAAGCTGAGGGTCGCAAACAGCTGATTGGACCAACAGGTAGGTTCTCTCCTAGAAACATGGCAGTGTTGTGCCGAATTCAGCACCCCCGCCAGGAAAAGCACCCCCTCTCAAGAGCGTGCTCTATGTCGCTATGTATGTAACCGTGCACAGCAAAGAGTCGAATTTAACACTGTCCTAGATAACATATGGCCCGACTCACTATAGTGTTAAAATAACTCACAATAACCACAAGAGTTAATATTGTAGAGTTAATTCAACGCTGTATAAAGTCATATATTAACTCTATGTAACTCTTATCAGTGTTAATACATTTTACCCCACTGGGTAAAATAACTTGAATTTATTTTTATATATTTTCTGAACTTCATCTGCAACTACATATATGTGAGTTATACCACAGAATAAATTATGTATAAGACACACACATTATCTTCATGTATCTTTTATCAAGAAAACGCACTCCAAAGAGAGGCTGCTTTTCATGGCGGGGTAATAAATTTGGCACAATACCAGCAATCCCACTGAGTAGCCCAGTGAGTAATGAGGCAAGGGTGCTCGGGCACGGATTGTTTAAACACAGCGTGAGTGCAGGTCAGGTCAAGGCAGGAGTAAGTTTATCAGCAGTCTGTCCCGTCTGTTTGTTGTAGTGTTTCTGTAACCAGATTTGTGTGTTGTCTGCAGGGAAGTGTTTTTGTTTGTATCCGGAGGCCACGCCCCTTCCTGCTGAGAGTGTTCCTCACATTCTGGAGTCTAACATCACGTCCACGGTGCTGTTCCTGAAGAGGATGGAGATCGCTGGGCTGGGCAACTGTGAATTCATTGACAGACCAGGTGAGGCCCCACACATACATCTATCTATAAAACTGTTTAATTGGCATCATGTTCTCCTCCTCCACCAGTCTTACACACTGCTTTTGGATAACTTTATGCTGCTTTACTCCTGGTGCAAAAATTCAAGCAGTTCAGTTTGGTGGTTTGATGGTTTGTGATCATCCATCTTCCTCTTGATTATATTCCAGAGGTTTTCAATTTGCTAAAATCAAAGAAACTCATCATTTTTAAGTGATCTCTTATTTTTTCCCAGAGCTGTATTTAATTAAACCAATGATTTATGAAGGAAAATCATGAAAATGATCATGGGTGCCCAAACTTGCATTACATTTGTATTCTCCGTTAAGGAAACAGATACACTCATCACTCTAATCAGGGTTTACCTATTCCTTATAAACGCTCGTCTAGCAGAGGGGAAAACACTTTTAGCCTGTCAGCATGTCAGGCATTAGTGTGGAGTATACCTCACCCAGGTCACGCCGCTCCTGTCTGACGGGCTTCAGCAGGTATAAGCTGCTCCTTCTGCTGGCAGAGCGCTGGCCGGGTCAGCCAGGTTCCCTTTGGCCCACAGATCTGCCACAGATGGCGGCCGTGTCGCTGTGCCTCTGTGCCGCCGTGCCGTGCTCCGGCTGCATTAGTGGGTGGTGAGCCGTGCTTTAGCTGAGCCGACAGCCTCTAACTGGGCTCTTTGTTCCAGAGATGACCTGCTTCTGGTGGCCTGCGGACCCAGAAACCATCCAGAGCAAAGCACTTCATTAGCAGAACATTAACAGTGCTGTTCAGGAGGGCAGTAATGCAGTAATTATGGACTGGAGGAGAAGCTATTGTTAAAATCCCACAGTGGCTGAAACATAAACGTAGTCAGGTGCATTACTGCGTCTACGTGCCATTTCTATCCCCAGGAAATTGCATGTATAAATGTGCAGACAAAATACTGTAACTTTAAAATACTGTTTATTATTACTAAGCATATTGTCTTGTACATTGACCTAATTGCAAAAATAAGATATGCATTAAAACATTAATAAAAACTAGAAACAAAGAAAAACAAAAACTCGTCATCGCTGTCCAATGAAAAACACTGATCTCCAAAACAGCAATTTTACAGGAGAGAGAAAAAACCCTATAAACTTTCAATGGAAGTCAATGTAAAAAGAGTTTATTTCAGTTAATTCTGAAGAGTTTCTATTTTTCCGTTCATCAAGAAACTTTGGCACAGTGTAAGAGACAGTTTGTCTGTTCAAATTATGTAGTAAACTAAAAATCCACAAAAATGGAGATACTTGTTTTTCACTGGGCAGCGACATTAAATGTCGGTAAACAGCTGGAAACTTTACTTGCTGTATTTATTAAAACTATACACAACATTTTAATGCTTTTAAAAAAAATGGTATCAAACTAGAAATTACATTGAACACCTGGAAGCCCAGCAGACACTATTTTGCTTTAACCCTTTCAGACCTGAATTATCTCTGGTAATGGAAAACATTTAAAAATGCTGTTTTTTGTCTGTAATGCACAAAAAGGATAACTAAAGTTCTACCATCAAATCTATAGAGCTAATGAATCCAATAAACTAAAATATTTAATAGTTTTTTTTGTTTTTAATTTTCATTGCATTGGAAGCCTGTGTGTAATATTTCATGTTGACCTTTTCTTAAACCATCGCTAAACACAGAACAGAAAAAACATGATTTAAAAAGTGTTCTAAATCACATTAAATAAGTAACAATGATCTGTGACTTTGCCCCAATGGCTCTAGTCCTACTATATTAAAATACAGTACTGTACTACGTTTAAAAATAAAGAAAACACAATTTGTCCATTGTAATGGATGCAGGGTCTGAAGGGTTAATTTCGCAGGGGAATTTAACAGTTTTACAGTGTGAGAGCGTTTTTCCAGCAGCGGGAGTAAAATATCATCTTGGCCTGCTGTGTTGTGTTTGGTAATAAATCAATTGTTTAAGGATTTGTTCAGGATTAAAGGGATTAAAGCGATACTTTAAAGAATGTTTTTATTCATTAATTTTCTTTTCTCACCTATTTAAAGATCCCGAGGGCCTCATGCAGGCTTTAGAGGAGCTGGACTACCTGGCGGCTCTGGATGACGATGGTAATCTCTCAGAGATTGGAATAATAATGTCTGAATTCCCTCTGGAGCCACAGATGGCTAAGACTCTGCTGGCTTCCTGCGAGTTCGACTGCGTCAATGAGGTGCTGACCATTGTCTCCATGCTAACAGGTAATTATAGCCATTCTACTGTTGATTAGAGATGCACAATTCTATGTTACACAGATATTTAATATCTGATCTACAGAAGAGCATTGAATTTAAGCTAAGGTGCAAATAAATGAACTGAATAAATGAACATCAGTCAGTAGCAGATGCTGTAAATACTGTATATATCTCTTCCAACCATTTTTTTATAGTTTGATGCACCTTTTTTCACCTAAAAAGGATAAACAAATTAAACATATAGAAGACTCATGGTCACTCATATGCCAGAGGTTATTTTAAGGAAACCTGAATATGTCTTAAAGAATAACTGCACTTTAAAAAGTCATGTTTTACATTAATAGCGGAAATATGTTATTCTGTAATAATAAAATATAAAGCAGGCCTGCCTACAATACATAAAATGAGATGCAAATATTGAATATATTTCAAGTTAAGTCCAATTAAAATAAGATCGTTCAATTTCTTTTTTTAATTCTTATTAATACAGCCTTGGGTACTTGTATTATGAAGACCAAAATGGCTAATTGGCGATGCTAATTGTTTTCTGAGCTGAATTAATTGTTGCATGTGCTGAGTTTGGTGGGTAGATTCTGTGGTTTGATATAAAATGTGGATTATGAGGACAATATCCTGTGCAGTCTGTATTTAATGGGGGTAACATGCATATACCCCATTAGACACAATTCTTATTAATGCAGTGATAAATGTGTTGCAGGGAGATGACGTAATGTGTAATATATGGAATAATTTATTTGAATAGTCTGTGTGCTATTCTGACAGATAAATATATATATATATATCATAATTATTATTTATCATATTACAGTCATTTTCTAGTATAAATAACTTGTATTGTAACAAAATTCATTGTTCAAACATAAATTGCATGACAAGAAAGTATTAGCTTTTGTTAGAATTAGAGTTAGAATAGAGTTCATATTTAAACAGGATGTTGCCTTAAGGATTAATAAATGATATATTGCGCACCTCCTGACTTCTGTATGTTTTTTTTTTTTCCTCCTCAGCTCCGAACTGTTTCCTGGCTCCTCCTGTGGAGTTTAAACAGGAGGCTTTGGAGAGCCATCAGAGCTTCTATCACCCTGAGGGGGACCATTTTACCCTCATCAACGTCTACAACGCTTACAAACAAAGCCAGTACAGCTCATGTGAGTCACGAAAGAACAATGAGAACAATGAGAACAATGCAGACCAATAGAAAGTCGTTATACAAACAGTGCAGGATATTTATATAGGCATTAAAATCAATATCATGACACTCTGATTCTGGATCTGGATTGACTTCTGTTACCAATTTTGATAAAATTCTTATATTTTTTTATATCTCTGTTAGGGGTGTGCCAAATCATATCGTATGCAGAAATAACATTACATTTTCAGTTTGGCGCCAAGTGGTCCAGCGGTCTAAAGCACTGCCACTATGAGCAGGAGGTCACAGGTTTGAACCCCCGCTCATGCAGCTTTAGCATCAAGCTGCCGGCGCTCAGAGGGAGCACAATTGGCCCTGCTCCCTCCGGGTGGGTACAGTAGATGGCGCTCTCTACCCACATCACTCCTAGGGTGATGTCTGCAGCACAGGGCGTCTGTGAGCTGATGTATCAGAACCGAGTCGCTGCGCTTTCCTCCGAGCGTTAGCGCTGTGATGCTGCTCGGTAATACTACAGCATCAGCAGCAGCTCGAAAAGAAGCGGTGGCTGACTTCACATGTATCAGAGGAAGCATGTGTTAGTCTTCACCCTCCTGGTGTGTTGGGGCATCACTAGTGATAGGGAGGGGGAGTCCTAGTGAGAGTGGGCTGGGTAATTGGCCGTGTAAATTGGGGAGAAGTAGTATTGTCATCCTGAAAATACCATGAAATATCGTGATATTATTTTAAGGCTATATCGCCCACCTCTACTAACCACTTGATTTTTCCTGTAGATTCCAACACAGAGCGATGGTGTGATGATCATTTTCTGAGCCTGACTGCTTTAGAAACAGCTGATGCAGTTCGAGCAGAGCTGATTGAGATCCTGAAACGGATAGAGCTTCCGGTATCATCCCCTGCTTTTGGCTCCAAGACCAATACACTGGATATTAAACGAGCTTTACTGGCTGGATTCTTCATGCAGGTACGGAAACTTCAGCAGGAGTTTCAGCAACACTGCAGTACTTGCTTTGTTGGGTTTTCTATGAAGCACTATTTTATTTTTCTGTGGTATTCTTCATTTATCATCTTCCAGTATCCAGTTTCATCCCAAGCTTTGCATAACAATGTTTAAAAACAATATCCTGCATTCCATAACCAAAATATGAGCAGACTAAAATCCTATCTGGACAGGATTAGTGTCTCAGGGGGTTCTGGGGTAATTTTCTCTCTCTTTTATGTTTTTTTTTATCCTCTGTGATTTTATTCCCGTCCAGAACAACCATGTCCGTGTTTTTCTCAGACGTCCTCTGAGAAAATTACAGGCTGAATTATCTACTGTTTTTCTCTGAACTCCGTGCTCCTCCGGTAATTTTAGTCCCGTCCGGACGCACATCTCTGAGTTTCGTCTCATTTAATAAAATAATAAAATTGCTATTTGTCCGGTTTCCATGGAGATCCACGTTAAAAACACAGCAGTGAGTGGAAATGGAGAAGCTATATATATATATATATATAACTCTTTGTAACTTGTCATATACAGTGGTGTGAAAAAGTTTGGGCACCTCTGATAATTTTCCTTGATGATATTTAACTGAAATTGCTGATCCCAACAACCAATGATTTAAAAAGGAAAATCATGAACATCATGCCATATAATAATGTTCACTATACATAAGTTAACATTTTATTACTGTAGTAAACCAGTTTGTATTTGTCGATCAGAAGTAAGTACTAAGTGCTGTCTGTTCTCCTGTGCGTTGTTGCAGGTGGCGCGAGATATCGATGGAACAGGGAATTATTTCATGCTTACTCACAAACACGTGGCTCAGATCCACCCTCTGTCCGGATATGGATCAGAACCTCCCAAGAAGAAACTTCCAGAGTGGGTTCTTTACCATGAGCACATGCTGTCTGAGAACAACTGCATTCGAACAGTCACTGAGATTTCAGCACATGAGTAAGTTCACTTTTTAAGCTTCGGTCTTGGCATATTTAGCCGGGCAGTTATTAAAAGAAATAGTGTTTTAGTACATAATATATCCAGTATACTATATTTCTGAACTTACAGTTGAATAACACAAACAGTGTTAAGTAATGATAGCTCTAAATTATTTAACTTAAGATCTTTAAGCGATCTATAGGTAATTTTATTTTGTATTTTGTTTATTGTTGATTTACAATTGGCTTTTTAATATCACGATATTTCATGGTATTTTCGTGATACTCTTGTTGATAAGACAAAACACTGTATACATTTTTTTTTCAACAATACACTACTGCAATAAAATAAAAATGACATTTTATTATTGCATGCAATATGATAACTATAGATTTAAAAAATATATAATAATTGTATCAGATTTGAAACAGAAGCCAATGATCCAGAATGTCTAGAATGATACTAATAATAATGCACTCCAAATATCTCAACAGTCCGATATACTCACTGCTGAACGGCGAAAGTGCTAGCGCTTAGCATGGTTTCTATAAGCCAATGCTAATGCTGCTCCAGCAGAGCTAGCCAGGGTTAGCAGCAGGCTACAGGCTGATAGTACTCACCTCTTAATGGTGAAAGAGCTAGCGCCTAGCGGTGCTGTGGTTAGCGGCTAATGCTAATACTGCTCCAGCCTTAGTGCTGGAGAAACTGAAAACTCACCCTTATAACGCTGTATTTCAGCGGAGAGGTTTTACTGCTCCTTAATACCTGACTGGTACAATTCATACATAAGGAGCACCGGATTATAAGAAACACTGATGATTTTTGTGATTAATTAAGGGATTTTAAGTGCATCTTATAGTGCGAAAAATACGGTACTGGTATTTATTTAAATATAATATTGGCATTTAAATCACTATTTTTAATTTTCTAGGAAATACAGGAAGAGGTCAAATTATCCTAAAAATAAAGCAGATGAAGTTGGACTGGAAAATATCAGAGAAATCATAAGAAGGAAGCCGTCATAATCCGTAATTCTGCATTAGCGTGTGCTAATGTGCTAATTGTATTGTTTTGGGGCTAAACAACATTTCCTAGAAACACCTTATTCCTAGACAGAGAAGCACTCAGAATAATCCACTCTAACTGCTGTTCTATTTCAGGTTTATTTGTTTTGTATGCCGCGTGGTTCCTTTTCTATTTCAGCACAGTTACTCCAGCGTGGTGTGGAGCATTAAGTGAGCGTTCTGTAGCGTCTGCAGCAGATTAGCGGGCAGTGCGCTTTGATACAGGGCAGATATGTAACATCCTGCTGCTGTACTGCTGCAGGAAAGAGGCTTAGGCTTGTGAATATCATCCTGCTTACACTGAGGCAGCTGGTATTACTGTGTGCACTCTCTGTGTTGTTACAAAAGTGGGTCAAAAAAGGGCTAAAAAAAGAAAATGTTGGTAAACTGGTGGGGAAAATCACATAATTGGGTTAAAAATCATATAAATAACATGATCCCAGTGATCAAGAATTATTTTGTGGGCTCCTGTAGATGTTTTACAGATTTTTTGCTTATATTTAGATCCATCTGGAATGAAATGTAACATTTGAAGGCTTTTTATAGCTAAAAGTCATTCAGTTCTAGTAGTTAAAAGTTAGAAGTCTTTTTTCATCTGTTGTGCAGCATAATTTAATGATTATGTGTTGATGCAAAAGTTGATGTTAAAGTTTTTATCATGTTAATTACAAAGTTGAATTGCATTACAATTCAATTTTAGTAAATTTTACTTATTTGAGCAAATATATATATATGTATATATTTTGTTTTATACTGAATAAACTCAAACCCTTACAGTGTAAACCCACAACACTAGAGGGAGCATGTGTTCTGTCACAGTAATAATAAGCCATGTAATGTACTATACTTTCAATTAATATACACTCAAATATAACTGTTAATGAAAAAAAAACTCATGTGTGAATTGATTTGAAGTCTGTACATTAAAAAATAAGTAAAAAAAAAAACAAAAAAAAAAAACAGGCGCTGGGTAAATTTTTTTTATCAATATCAACTGATAGCAAATCAGAGTGGCGCTGTCTGGCTGAAATCAACCTAAAAATGTTCCGCACAAATTGCATTTCCAAAAAAAATATATAAAAATACATAAATAATACTTACATTTGTTAATTAATTAAATAGATACAAAAATATAATGTAATTAGTAATAAACAATGCTTAATAATAAATTATACATATTCATATTGATCAATGATATTGATAGCAGTAAAGTTGATAAATTAATATAAAAAACAATAAATATATTCTTTAATAATGTACGTCCCCAGGATGTCCAAAAAAGTTACCTGGTCCGACGTTCAAATGTTTAACTGCATATTGATGTCCAATAGCGGACCTAGTTTGCACAGCGTGTAGAAGTGCAGAATTGGTGTTGGGCCGACGGACGCAATATAGACACGATCTGCACGTCTATAAGACGTCTAATGTTAAGTGGGTCTGTTATTCGCTAAGATTGATCGTTTTCAGGAAACACACCCCAGTTCTTTAAATAGTTCCGTTTTTTTTATGTTTTTGTTCTGTGTTCTTGTGTTATAAACAGATTTATCCAGATGGCTCCTCAGTATTTCTTCTACAACCTGCCGTCTAGTGAAAGTAAAGAGGTTCTGCAGCACATCCTGGATCACGGCTCGGCCGCACCGTGTAAAGGGAAGAGGAAGCCCCAGCCGCTGAGCTCCAGCCCCAGCCAGGAGCAGAGCTACGAACGCTGTGTTATTCAGTGACTTTTAACACGCCGGGAGATTTCTCTGTGAGAACTTCAACAAACAGGCTTAAATATCGCAGATTCCTGACTGCATAGGGCTGTATGGATTAAAGCCATTTTTATGGACGTTTTTATGGAAGAAGCAGCATCTGTAAGATGCACTGTTTTGGGATTATACTGTATATCGTCGCTGTCCACACTGTAAACCCGGATAAGCTGAATTTATTTTAAAAATTAGAGGAAACCGGTTGCCTTAAAAAAAAAGTAATGGGTAATGAAAACTTCAAGTTTTTACAACTAAAGCAGAAGTTAATTTAACTTTTTTGTCATTTTTGTTATACTGTAAGACCAGATAAGTTGAGTTTTATTAAAGTTCTTAAAGGTCACCTTCCGCGAAAATCCGATTTTTCTTGTTTTTTGTGGAATACAGTAGGTCTCTCCGAGTTGAATGTGTACACCTGCACATTAAACTGTTTTGCAGCCCCCATTGTCTGCAGGAGCTAAGCAAAGAAACCCCCCCTCCCCCCCTCCGAAAAACGGGTGAATTTTGAATTATCTTTCTGCCTACGTAGGCAGAAACTCACAGACCAGCCCACCTTGGCTCGAGAAACTCCCAGAGGCGGAGCTGAAGCGACGCAACATCACCGCTCATCAGTTAGGAGGTGGGAGGCAGTGAGCGGCAGAGCGGTGGAGGGGCGTCGCAGTGCTCCTAGCCAATCAGAGGAGAGATATTTGCATGCTGTTTGCATGTATGAATATTCATGAGCAAAGCTGGAATCCGGTCATTTTGGACACACCCCTAAAACAGTCCATTAAAAAAGAGCTATACAGAGACACCTGAGCACGTTTTTTTTACAAAAACGGCTCACATGTCATTCATTCATACTAGAGACCACAACTAGACATTTTAAAATGAAAGGAAAAACGACGGAAGGTGAGCTTTAAGGCAGCCGGTTTGCTTAAATGTTTTAAGTGATGGGGAATAAAAAATTGAGTTAGCATAACTTAAAACATCAAGTTATTACAACTAAAGGGGAAGTTGATTTATTTGTAAGGGAGCCCAGGGGGGGAATAACTACACACTGATGGTGAGTGTCGGAAACACAGAAACTGTTGGACACGCCCAGTATGCAAATAGATTGTGGCAGAAGCCAATAGAAAAGAAGCTGTTAATGGCAAAACAGACTAAACTCAGTTATTATAAGTTGGTTCAACTCAAAGATCTCAGTTTGAATAGTACAGTATATGTGCTCACAAATTCAGTTCAACTAACTCAAAAAATAGTTGAGTAATGTTTAGAAATATCCAATTTTATGTGAAGAAGATCTTAAATCATTTGAGTTCAAACAGGGCATGGGTTTACAGTGCAATGAAAAACAAGTATCTCAATTTTTGACATTTTTGACTGTTCCTTACACTGTCTCAATATTTCTTGATGAATGGACCAATAGAAACGATCCTAAATAAACTGAAATAAACTCTTTTTTACATTGACTTCCATTAAAAGTGATGAAGGTTTTAGAGATACATGTTTTTTTTATTGGACAGCGACGGTATATAAATATATATAAATGCTGCTATGCAGTAGACATGGCTCTCTAAAGCTGTGGAGACTGAACTGACATTCCTCTATTCCTTCAGATACTGTAGCTACTAGTTAGCCAGAATGTTTTAGATTACATGAGATAAAATATTCATTCAATCATTAGCAGGTTTTTAACTTTTTACTCACTGGCATATCGGCTGTGTAAAAACAGATTTGAATAATAATAATAATATATTTGTGTCATGCGCCCTCAGCTCTTGTGTTTCTGTATTTATTTCTAAGCTACTGCTCTGCTAATGTTTTTATATTAACATGCACCTTGGGAATAAACAGGTTTAATGTGTTTAAGAAAGTGTTGGTGGTGTCTTTATATACACTTTATATACTGGGAATCTGCTGATCATTATAATGTGTTAAAAAGTCACTCTCACATAAAGATAAAGATCTCAGCAGCTCTATTCTTACCAGTTTTAGTTCCTTTCAGAATGCGCCGTTTAAGGGCTCTGTCACTTTTATGCAAATAAGCTGTTGCAACCGTTCAACTGATCTAGTGACATAAGCCCTAACCAGACAGGATTAGTTCCTCAGGGGGTTCTGGGGTAATTTTTTCTTTTATGGGGTTTTTATTGTCTGTGATTTTATTCCCGTCCAGAACGATCATGTACGTGTTTTTATTTCTCAGACATCTTCTGAGAAAATTACAGGCTGAATTATCTACTGTTTTTCTCTGAACTCCGTGCTCCTCCGGTAATTTTAGTCCCGTCCGGACACACATCTCTGAGTTTCGTCTCCTCGCCTTTAATAAAATAGATATTTGTACACTGCCGCGCACCGTAATTACATACACTTTGGGCACGCCGCGGTTTCCACAAAGATCCACGTGAAAAAAACACAACAGCGAGTGGAAATGGAGGAGCTACTGAACGCTGTGATGATGTCATGTGTCAGGGTGTTCAAATACTTATTTTCCTCACAGTATATACATATATATATATATATATAGTACATTATTACAGATAGAAAACTGAATTCATATATTTTTCATCACTGGAATATAATTCAGGTCTGAAAGGGTTAAAAGACAAGAGTAACTGTTTTACTTTACAGCAAGAATAACATTGACTTTTCGTGGCAGTGTGTGTGTGTGTGCGCGTGCGTGTGTGAGTGTGTGTGTGCGCAGCTGTTGTGTAACTCACCGCGCGTGCAGATGGCTGGGTTCTCTCTCTTTTCTCCTGTTGGACACATGGATGCTGTTTTCTCGAAGCTGGAATGCGAGAAAAGCAACACATGATTTTATAACGCGGCCACCTGATTCTTCTCTCAGCGCTGTTTCTCAGCTGTTTCTCTTTCAGTCTGACTGTTTCTCTCTGTATTTCTCTCTCTTTCTCCGGGTTTTATGGGCTGTGTTTGGAGTTCTGGTGGTCTGAAGAGAGTCTGCGCTGTGTTTTTACACTTTTCTGAACTGGTTTTATTTTAATTTTAACAGAAAATAACGCGTTTTCAGGCGTTTCCTGAGAGAAGAGATGGGTTTCTTCTCGCGGTTTTTCTCTTTTTCCTCTCGTGGTGAAGTTTTATGGGTTTTGTTGATGTTTTGAGGCTCGAGCTCCACAGCATGGGCAGCACCTCCAGCAGAGTTAAGAGAGTCGCACCTGCGCTCGAGCCCGCCGCACACCTGGAGGAGGAAGTGGAGGCGGAAGAGGTGGAGGAAGAGGTGGAGAAGATCCTGGAAGCCTGTGAGATCTCAGACAGTGGTCTCAGCAGGAGACTCTTCCAGAAAGCTTTCTTCACCTCAAAAACCTGCGGCCTCTGTTATGGTAAAGTGGATAACACCACCAACACCACCAGCAGAGGAAACATCAGACTGGACCACAGTGAAGCAGAGAGCAGAAACCATCATTCCTCTGAGGATATGGATGAAAATTGGCATGTGAGTAAACCAAACCAAAATATCCTCCTCAAAAGAAGCCCAGTTGACATTTTAACGTTGAATCAACGTTAAAGTTCTGGTTGAATCAATGTTGGATTTGGTGTAGACTTTGAAAAGCTAAGTAACCATGAATCAACATTGATGTTATGGTTGATTAAACATTGGATCTCATTGGTCATAGATTTATCCTTATCCTTATGAGGATAATGTTACGATATACAACGATATAAACACGTTTAAATATGGGGGAAATTGAGTCACTTAGGGTTTTACTGATCCATTGTCAAAGTATGAGAACTGTACCCTATATATTGTACAATATATTGGCATAATCTCAATTATTTTACTTATCGCAAAAGGCCCATAAATGTAAATGAGCCTGTAAGTCACCTATAATACACTGGTTTTGTTTTAATTAATTTTATGTATATAAAAGGTAAAAGTAAAAAGCCTATCACAATAATTATACACATTATAGACTTATATATATGCAATATACAGATTTGTACACAGTAATTAGGTCTCGGTTTTTCTTAGCGTGGAGAGCTCTTCAACATAAATGTCCAAAATGTGACTTTAAAAACAGCAATGTATTTTTTATTTTTAAAAATGTTTTATTGTAATTCGATTGTGTAAATATGCTTAAGAATTAAAAAATATTACTCTTTAAAACTATGTAGTTGTATCATTATGCTATAATGCTATTGAATTATCAAATCAATGGCACAAAATGGTCTTAAAATGACAATAATATCATTTATCACAATTATTTCTTGGACAATGTATCGTCCACACAAAATAGTTATCGCCACAGGCCTATTCATGTGTTTTTGAAGGACAAGGGTTATTATATACAAAAGGAAATACTATTTTAGATGATTATTAGAACATCTCTCTCACTCCTGTAACTTTATTAATAAATAATAGTCTTTAGGGTGGAACTAAAAGCAATTTTAAGGGGATCATTTGTAAACATATCCCTCTCCACAGAAAGCAGTGGGTGGAGGGAGAGCAGATCCAGTGAACACAAAGGCAGCTGGGTAAGAAACCTCTTTTCTATCAATTATTGATGACTGACTCATTGCTTCAAACAACACACAGCCTGGCCTTTAGCTAATGAAGCTTCAGCTGTAGAATAACCAACAAAGCTTGATTTATTTATCATTCAGTGCAGCATTTCGAGAGATCATAGTTCTAAAAGATAGAACCTGATCAAATTTCCCTCGGCTTTGCATTACACGTACAGGTGCTGGTCAACGAATTAGAATAATTTGAAATAGTGCAATCATGAAATTCTTTGAATGCATTTTTTGTGCAGAAAGCAAATCAGGTGTTCACCGCACCTGTCCTACTCGTTTTTGCTCAGCTGAGCTTTCCAAAAGGCCCATTTAGGCCATTTAACTGTGACACTGTTGTTTTATTGAATTAGAATAATGGAGAAACCGTTTCATTGAATTAGAATAAATGCTCGAATTTTTGTTTTCTGTGAAGAGTGTTCACTGTGCAGTATAAAGTCAGGGTTGAGTAGAATTTCTAAGTTGTAAAATCAATCATGGGTAAGCAGCGCGACCTCTCAACCGGAATAGTGGCTCAAATTCAAGCCCTTCGCCAACAAGGCTTGACCCAAACTAAAATTGCTGAGCAGCTCGGCATCAGCCAGTCTTCCGTCTGCAAAGCTCTCAAGAAAAACTGCAGCAAGCGCACCAACTGTTCCGGCGTCCGAAAAACTTCTGCTCGCGACAACAAGCAGCTGAGAAAGATCGCAGTCAGCAACCGGTTCAACTCGCCTGACCTCAATGTCATTGAAAACCTTTGGGCCATCGTCAAGCGGAAAATTTGTGACAGAAAGCCTACTACGCTGGACCAACTGAAGCAGAACATCGCCACTGCCTGGGAAGCTGTGAGTGCGGAAACTTGCGACAAGCTGGTCAAATCGATGCCGCAGAGACTTCAGGCAGTCATACAAGCCAAGGGGGCAGCCACAAAATACTGAGAAAGTGATTATTGTAATTATAATAAAAATTATTCTAATTCAATGAAACTGTTTCTCCATTATTCTAATTCAATAAAACAACAGTGTCACAGTTAAATGGCCTAAATGGGCCTTTTGGAAAGCTCAGCTGAGCAAATTTTTTTCCAGGTAACGAGTTCTGTGATTAGTCTAACGAGTAGGACAGGTGCGGTGAACACCTGATTTGCTTTCTGCACAAAAAATGCATTCAAAGAATTTCATGATTGCACTATTTCAAATTATTCTAATTTGTTGACCAGCACCTGTAGATGATCATGATTATAGATGTGCCCTTTAGGTTATTATAATCATATATCAACCATTTCTACATTTTAGGAGAAATAGTTATTTTTAGGTTGTTTTAGGTTGTCAAACATATAAATTTAAGTTGTCAAAAAAGAAAGAATGCAGCTTGCCATCAGCTGCCAGAGCCCCGAGAGAGCACAGTTTGCCTTGCTCTCTTTCTGGGTGGGTACATTAGATGGCGCTCCTCTTTCCCCTCATCACTCCTAGGGTGATGTGGATCAGCACAAGGCTGCGTCTGTGAGCTGATGTATCAGAACCGAGTCGCTGCGCTTTCCTCCGAGCGTTAGCGCTGTGATGCACACATGTATCGGAGGAGGCGTGTGCTAGTCTAGTTCAACCTCCTGGTGTGTTGGGGCATCACTATTGATAGGGGGAGTCCTAATGATGAGTGGGTTGGGTAATTGACCTAGTAAATTGGGGAAAAAGATGGATAAAAGGTATAAATAAATTTGGTTAATATATGATGATTATAATCATTGTAAGGGCTGAGATGTACTTTAACAGTGTTGTTTCTTCTTTTCTAGCGCTCCTGGACGTTGTGAGAACCCGTCGCTGGCTTTACCTGTGTTTTATGATGCTTCGGAAGAAGATCTGATGAACATCATAGAGAGAGAATTCGGTTGAGCTTCGGTTAACTTAAAGACTTAAAACTTAAACTTAAAGACTATTTCTATCAGCTTATTTTTTATGAAGATGCATTTTCCAGATACCAGCTGTATTACAGAGCCTTTTTGTATAATGCACTGCCTGGACAAAAAAAGGTCAACATATGGATTAAACTAAGCAAATAGGTAAGAGACTCCTATTGGATAATAATTACTCCATGGGTGATTAATATGTTTTAGCTGACAACAAGTTTTTTAACACGAACTGATGCAGGGAGTAGCTTCTCATTTGTTAAACAACCATGTGGAAAGACACATACTGCAGATAAAAATTACTGGCATGCATCATTAATGAAGAACACATGAAAACATCTAAGGAGATTGCTGAAATTACTAATATTGTGTTAAGAATTGTCAAACACATTGTTAAAAAATGAAAGAACAGTCATAAAACAAGTCCAATTGCCAGAGTCCAAGTAAACCATTTTTTAGGTCAGGCAGTGTTCTTGTCATGTGGATGCCTGAAGGACGTGTATTTTTTATATTAACTGAAAAAAGCCTTTTTTATAATCTAACATTTGCAAATCTTTGCCAAACATCTTGTATTTTGTTGATGTTTTCAATAAACAGCAATCAGAGTGTTTTAATGCTGCATTCAGTGCTGTAATATTGAGCTGCGTTTTTAACAGAAAAAGATAAATTCAGTAGTTTCTTGCGTACTAAGCTTGTTTTTTTTTGTGAGGGGGGAAATGTAAATGTCTGGAATGTATGTTTAAGTTCCATTTCCTGACCACAGTTTCTCCTCAGCTCTCCACCCTGCAGGACTGGAATGCAGACTTTGGTTTTCGGGGCATCTGGCTGACTTTACTGAACTGTTGCAGTCTCCATCAGGCGGTGAAGAGAGGAAACGGGGGTTTGTGTTAAAATAAAACTTAACCCTTTCAGACCTGAATTATGTTCCAGTGAAAAATATAAGAATGCTGTTTTATGTTTGCAATTCACACTTAAGAAGATTCTAATAGTCTAAAAAGGAATAAAAATGAAATCCAATGAAGTAAAACATTATATTGCTTTTTTAATGTCCATTGCATTGGATGTCTGTGTTCATCATTTTTATTTTAGATTTGAAATTGACCTTTTTACTTCAAAAATCATCCATAAACAGTAGCTCTTACTTTGCTTTGTTGGCTCTAGTGCTGCCATGCCATAATATCTGAGTTGTTGTTTTTTCTGATGCAGTGGGAGGGGGCTAAGCTACTGTACATTTTTCATTGGCTTGTTTAATGTTCTATTCTGATGTACAATAGGATTTAATTAGCATTATTTGCAACAAAAAAACATGCTGTTCATTGTAATGGATGCAGGGTCTGAAAGGGTTAAGGCAGGAGTGGCCAAACGTTTTGCTTCATAAAGCGCAGTTTAATCTAAGATATTAGCCAGATAATATACTGCTATCAACAAACGCAAATCGCTATCTCTGCTGCTCCATGCTGTTTACACACTAAGAGCGCAGTGTGTGCAGCGTTCACTGCTCACTCCATTGAAAACACAGGACACAGAATCTTTTCACTATATTTACCTTCTTGCTCCCGAACCAGACAGCTCTGACCAATCAGAGGAGGTGATGTGCTCGCAGGCTTTTTTTTGTTTGTGGTTTGGTGTGTTTAGGTTTATGCCTGTGTGAAACCAAACCAAACAGAGGGAGAAACTCTCCAAATAAACAAACTCATCAACTGATCCGGACCATAGAAACTTTTATAAACTACAGGTGTGAAAACGCTCTTTTATACTCAGCTAATTAAGTTCTAATTCAGAAATCCTTACAATCAAGCTGAGATGTAAAAAATGTTTTCTGTACCCAATGTATCATGCATTCTTTATTCCAGTGCAAATACATGCTCTAAATGACCAAATTATATTGAAATATTTTTGGAATTTTATTTAGGAAATAAAAAAATGTCTAAACCCTTTTAGACCTGAATTATCTCCAGTGATGGAGAAAAAAATAAGATATAATAAGAATGCTGTTTTTTTTGTCTGTAAAGCACAGTAAAGAAGACTAAAATATTATAGTTAATTGGATTTATTCGCTATATAGATTTTATAGTACAATATTAAATATTTTTTTATTTCCAATGCATGTGTGTGTAAAGTTTTATATTTCATATTGACCTTTTTATTTCATAAACCATTTTTTTAAACACTTCTCATTATTTCTAAATAATGAGATGTTTGTGTATTTAATCCGTTTCTCCGCTATGTGGCGCTGTTTCAACTCTAATCCGTCTCAGCCGGAAGTGCCTGGCAGCGCGCGCTCAGAGAGGCGGAGGGGGCGGGAACGGTTCGGGACACCGGATTGGTCGCGCCTCCCACTGGTCAAGCCAATCTCGCAATTTGATTGGTCCGTGTGTGAGCAGTTACTGGGCGTGTGTGATGTTTTTTTTGCTTTTGTTCTCCAGTAAAAGGATGAATAGTTGGTCATTATCTTCACACAATTGTTCTGAGGTCAGTTCTCTTTTATATTGAAGCTTATTCTTTTTTCCACTAAAGTTGTAATTATATTTAAAAGCAACATTTTACAATGCCTGACACACCTCTAACTTTTTAATGTGTTTTCTTTCTTTTTTAAATGATTTTTATATTGTAAACTAACTTTTTCTCAAACTGAACTGCTTGAATTTTTGCACCAGGAGTAAAGCAGCATAAAGTTATCCAAAAGCAGTGTGTAAGACTGGTGGAGGAGAACATGATGCCAAGATGCATGAAAAAAAACTGTGATTAAAAACCAGGATTATTCCACCAAATATTGATTTCTTAACTCTTAAAACTTTATGAATATGAACTTGTTTTCTTTGCATTATTTGAGGTCTGAAAGCTCTGCATCTTTTTTTGTTATTTCAGTCATTTCTCATTTTCTGTAAATAAATGCTCTAAATGAGAATATTTGTATTTGTAATTTGGGAGAAATGTTGTCTGTAGTTTATAGAATAAAACAACAACGTTCATTTTACTAAAAAATAAACCTATAAATAGCAAAATCCAGATTTTTTTCCAGAGCTGTTTATTTAAATACAACATAAAAGCATTAGACCTAATTTTAATACACTTGAAGTATATTGTAAATGTACTGCTTTTCGTATTGATGCACATATCAATGCTACTAGAATAAATAAAAACTACACTACTGTGCATTTTAAGCAGTATTTAATACCAAGACATGTATGTTCTATCAACACAATGTTTGATTTAAAGCATATTGCTTAAAAATATATTTTGAGAAATACAGAGAAAGTATATTTTATGCAGTGATGGGAATAACGGCGTTAAAATGGGGGTTACGGGGGCGAGTAACACAAAAGTAACGCAATAGTTACTTTTACTGGTAACTAGTTACTTTTATAGTGGAGTAACTCAGCTACTATTTTGGAGAAGTAACTAGTAACTATAACTAATTACTTTTTTCAAAGTAACGTGCCCAACACTGATTTTATGTGTATTTAAACATACTTTAAATGCACTTAAGTATACTTCCTTTGCATGAGGGTGTCCAAACTTTGGAATGGTACTGTATTAAATGTATTAAATATCAGGCAACTGTAATATTACTGTGAACTGTGGGTATGAATTAGGTAGCCTTATTTATGAGTGTAGAAATATACTAAATATACTGTATATACTGTATGTGTAGAATGAATAGCTTAGCATAGCATTAATATAAATGTGTAATTTAAAGTGGATTATAAAACGTGCTAATTTTAAGGGCTTTTTTGCAGCAAAACACTATAAAACATCTCTAAACATAGCTGCAGATTTGCTCCACTGTACTTCTCCTGCCTAAAAACCCTGTCCGCTCTGAATGACGTCACTACAGTTTTTACTGCATGGCTGCCTGATGATCTGGATTAGCGCTGAATGTGAGAACAGAACCTCACAAAGCACACAGGAAACGTCCCAGAGCTTCGTCAGCAGAATTAAACAGGAAACAGCATGACTAGTAGAAGGCCTGGGGGTCACACAGTGACTACTCAATGCTTCGTCAACATTATAAATATATATTTTTAACACATATCATGTCTATTTGGGCGGTTCCTTCAAAAACAGGATGCTGACCAGTGATCATACTGAAGAAGAAGAACAAAGAGAATATTCATATAGAGTATTCATTCATCATTCTTTACTAAAAATGGGTATTAAATAAAAGATAACAGACAATATGATTATTATCACATTGCTGATAATTATTCATACGTTGTTTATATATATATATATATATATATATATGTACACATATTCTTTTATTTAGGCAGTAAAGAACATAACATATTTCTTTCTAAAAGAGTATTCACGTAAATATATACAGAACACAGATGAAATTCTGAGACAGACTTTGTACAAAGACTTTGGCAACAAAATATGAAGCTCTGAAAAAAATTATAAATATAATAAGAGAGCACCTTATTTTCTGAATCAGTTTCTCTGATTTTGCTATTTATAGGTTTATGTTTGAGTAAAATAAACATTGCTGTTTTATTCTATAAACTACAGACATTTCTCAAAAAATCAAATAAAATCAAATAAAACATTTAGAGCATTTATTTGCAGAAAATGAGAAATGAAGCTGAAATAACAAAAAAAAGTTTTAAGAGTTCAGAAATCAATATGTGGTGGAATGACCCTGGTGGCATTAAAACTTGGCCTCCACCAGTTTTGCACACTGATTTTGGATAACTTTATATTATGCCTTTACTCCTGGTGCATAAATTTAAGCAGTTCAGCTTGGTTTGATGTCTTGATTATTATATTCCAGAGGTTTTTAATGTGGTAAAATCAAAGAAACTCATGGTTTTTATAAGTGGTCTCTTATTATTATGTTTTTTTTTTCAGAGCTGTAGAGTGCATGAATCATTATCACAAGTAAACATTAACAAATGAATGTTGCATTTATCGCAGGGTATACAAAAAACGAGCCGTAGAACAGAAGAGAGAAAATAAGAAGAAGAGTAAAAAGAGTCCAGTGCATGTTTCTGTAATATTATTATTATTATTATCGTCCATGAGATAATTAGCAGCCTTGTCCTCCAATAAGAGTCCCTGTGTAGCCGGAGGTGAGCTCTGATTCGTTCAGATTCAGTTTGTGGCAGGTAACAGCATGCTGATTGGCAGAGCGGAGGCTGTGGGCGGGGCCTTGGTTACCGTGGTGGTTATCTTGTTGAGGTTCTTCACCTCCGTCTGCCAGGAAGGCACCTTCTTGGTGGTCATGTGACGGCGGGCGTGTTTGGTGAGGTGGTCGCTGCGCATGAATCTTCTGTCACAAACAGGGCAGACGAACTTCTTCTCTCCGGTGTGTGTTCTCCGGTGTCGAGAGAGCTCGTCAGATCGGGCAAACTTTTTCTCACAGCCTTCCCAATTACAGCTGAAGGGCTTCTCACCTGCAGAACGACAAGATAAATATATATAAATATATGTGAATACATGCATATGTCAGAGAAATACCTCCTTTAAACATCTTTACAGAGGTTTTAAACTTCTAAACACTCAGACTAAACACTTCTTCAAACTAGGTCTGTCACAATAATTACAATATCGATTTATCATACAATAAATGAACAAGATCGATTCTTTTTTAAAAATAATCGTGATATCGTCTATCGTGTTTATTTGTGTTTGTTCACATATATAACAGTGAATAGTATTTTAGCCCGTCGTGCTTCAATAACTGTGACTCCATAACATATACACACAGTGTGGACTGAAGAAATAAATATACAATTCTAAAAATAATTATATATTTTAATATATACCATAAAAAGGTGTATATTTGCTTTTTTAGGCTATTCTGTTATCGTTATGTATATGCAGCATTCAATAGTGGCATTATAAAATTACAAAAATATTGTGTATCGCAATAATTTCTGGGACAATATATCGTCCACAAAAAAAATGTATTGTGACAGGCCTACTTTAAACTTAAACTAGGTCTGTCCCGATATTTTTTTTTTTGCAATTTATTGTTGGCATTTTTAGACTACTAATTTGGCACTAATAAAATATAAAAAAAATATTGTAACAAAATGAATTAAATTTTTAAAAACTATTATAAACTTTCCATTACTGCATTCCTGTTTACGCATCTCATTTTGAAACCTAAAAAAAAGTTCTACTTTAAACCAAAGTAGCTTATAGTAGGTGTATACTTCAGTGTGTACAATATACTGTGTACACACATATCGCATACATAAGTGCTGAAGCACCGGTCTGTCCCAGCTGGCACGCGTTGGACCAGCATAAAGACCAGACCCTGCTTCAGCCTTTTCACTCGAGAGATACAGTACACTGATGGTGAGAGAAAGACTGAGGCAATATGAATCCAGGAGACACTAAAGTTAAGCAACTAGAGCTGCACTGGGTTGTTAATATGTTTCTTTACGTTTGTTTTAGATGTTGATAGAGAGCATTTTTCCTAGTAAAGTGCCAACTCAAAGGACGATTTCACGATTAATAAAATGTTTAATTGAGGTCATGTTCATGGTTCATTTATTGAACGATAAGTCGATAATGTAGATAAATTATACTAAACACCTCCTCACCTGTGTGAGTCCTGAGATGCGCTTTGAGATGCGAGCTTTTGAAGTAGGTCTTTCTGCAGCCCGGGAAGTTGCAGACGTAGTTGCGTCTGCGTGAGAAGTCCACCTGCGTGGTGCTGCTCTGGCCTGACGGTACGTAGACGGGGGCAGGTGCTAGAGGCAGCAGCTTGGTGTTACCTAAGGTCACGACCGTCTGCTGAGGACACTGTGGACTCTGAGACACTGAGGTCTGGGGCATCACCAGCATCACCGTGCCCTGAGCCACCGGTGAACCCATGAAGAGCGGCTGTGGAAGAATGGACTTGACTCCAGAACTTGGTCTTGGAACCGGACTCCCGCTGATGAATGCTGCAGATATGACTCCCGGTTGGGCGACTGGAAACATCTGGCATATGATTGGTGGACTGGAAGTGGGAGGCGGTGAGCAAGGAGATGATTTGGAAGAGGGTTTGTCATCGAAAGAGTGGATGCTGCTGCTGCTGTTTGTTTGAAAGACGACCGGCATGAGCGGCGAAGAGGCTGGTGAAGGTACCTCAGGCTGTGCTGGTTGCTGCTGTGGTTGCTGCGACTGTGTAGAGGCTGGATTCTGGTGGTGGACAGTCTGTGGAATGTTCTGGTAGAGGGAGCTGTCAGCCGTGTGACGAATGACGCTGGTTGCCATTGCTCTGCAGGGTAGGGAGGACTGCTTCTCAGCAGCGGGAGACAACTGAGGAGACATCTGAGGAGACATCTCGGCGATGGGTCGCTGGAGTCTGGAGCTGTAGGCGCTTGAGCATCGTCGACTTAAGGGGGAGTTTGGAACTGGCAGGGTAGTGGAGGTCTCCGAAAAGTTGGGACTGTGAGGCGGCGTCATACACTGGAGAGATAAGAGAGAGAAGTGTTAAATTCAGTGTTAAATTCAGTGTAAATGTGAAGAATACTAAAGGAACTTTACATTGAGTTGCATTATTTGGAGCAATCTGACCTACCTAATTGGCGATAAAAGATACTATCTGTAGTATAACAGCCGTGTTTATCTAGGGTTGGGGTGTTAGTTCTGCATGGGTGAGCCTGGTAATTACACACTGAAGCTCGGGCTGAAGTTCAGCCAGTGGACGAGGCTTATCTACAGAATGCCACCTGTCCTGTGTGGGCTACCATAAACCCATCTCAGGAGGTGAAAAGAGTTCAGAAAGAGATCTCTTTCTTTTTTCATCAATAGAAATTGTCCATTGTTCATAACTTTACTCTTGTGGATGCTTGGTAGATGTTGTAGGCTGACGTATCTTGTATTCTTAAAGGATAGGATAACTTCTTAAAGGTGTAAAATGGACTTTTGTTGTAAGGCTAGCTTTTAGCTCTGAGCGCCGCCATCACTGAACTGATAATGTCATAGACATGTATACATAGACTCCTCCTGGCGCTGACTGCTGCGCTATGCGGAGTCTATGTATAAATATATTGTCTATGACATTATCAGTACAGTGATGGCGGCGCTCGGAGCTGAAGCTAGTAATGTTATAGGATGTAAACAGTGGTGTTAATACGCTTCTTGTGCCCTTTTTTAAAGTTATTAATGCCTCGTTTTAAATGTCAGGGCTCTTCAGATTCTAGTAAGGAGGTGAGGAGCTACTTTAAGCTGGATAACGGTGTAAAAAACGATTTATCAGGGTAAATTATGCTGAAGGGTGTTTGGACAAACTGTGGTGTGCTATTCATCAAAGGTAAGAACTTTTTATCATGTTTTACTACAGCAAAAGTCCATTTTACACTGGAGTTCTCCTTAAAGTCTGTCTGTCTATCTGTCTGTCTGTTCTCTTACCAATGACGAGAGCGAGACGAAGTCTTTGGGAGTCTCTGGAAGTTCCGGTTGCAGGAGGGAGTCACAGGAATCGGATGCTGGGGTTAGAGGACGAGGTTTGAAGGCACTGCTTCTTGGATACACCTGACACCAGGAGCTCATGCAGACAAGGGCTTCGGCCGCCTCCAGGTCATTATACTCCGGCACGCTGCATGACGACTGCTCACTGTCGTGCCTTATTCTTCTTTCCATGAATTCCCTATGGACCTCCATCTGAGCACCCTATAAGAAACATAAGAACAGCTTTTTTAAAGCAGAACTTTGCGTATCTTAACAAAGATACACTCTCAGTTACACGACCATCTTTCAAACTCTTCTAATCCCTTTGTTAAAAACACCACACACCGAAAAAACAGGCATGCTTCTTCCCATCTAGGCATGTGAATCAGCCGTGACCAGAAATCCCCTTTGTGCTTTGTTGTCTCAGGAAGCCAACTTATTTGCCAAGCCAAATGCAGTTATGATTCACACACTCAAGCCCCTCCCAAAGCTGGCCTCGCTCACTACAGGCACACTGAAGATCTGTGAGCAGTTGTTTACGGACATAAGATGGGCACGATTAGTACAACAAGTACAAACAGTGCTTTCAGAGGCTTGGGGCTTACAGACATCTTCAAATCTCTGATTAAGAGATTGTACAGCAATGAACATTGTTGTTTTATTTTATAAACTACAGACAACTTTTCTCCCAAATTCCCAAAAAGATCATTCATTTAGTCATTTAGAGCATTTATTTGCATAAAAAAACGCTCATATTCATTTTCATATTTAAGTTTTAAGAGTTCAGAAATCAATATTTGGTGGAATAACCCTGGTTGGTTTTTAATCACAGTTTTTTTTCATGCATATTGGCATCATGTTCTCCTCCACCAGTCTTGCACACTGCTTTTGAAAAACTTTATGCCCAGTTCAGCTTGGTTTGATTGCCAGTCATCATCCATCTTCCTCTTGATTAACTGTTATTAGCTATATTCCAGAGGTTTTAAATGTATAAAATATAATACAATCAAAGAAACTTGTCGTTTTTAAGCTGTATATTCACACGACATCACAAATATCAAAGAATATTCTGGCACTTTTTCATTTTTATTTTGGATAGCAATAAATAAATATATATATATATATATTTATATATATTAAATATATATATAAATATATATATATATATATATATATATATATATATATATATATATATATATATAAAGAATATATGCTGTAATGACAAATGTTGCTCACTGTTACTTTTCTTTTTCTTTGTGCATTTGTGTAAACAAGCTCCCCATCCAAGTAAGAGATGATGTCAACAAGCAAAAACAAAGCAAACCAAAGAAAATACGGATTAAAGCAATAGTAACTTGTTCTTACCTGAGATAATTCGTCCATGTTGAGAAAATGTGGTGTTGACATCAGTTGTAAAACAGTTAAAAGAGCCAAAAACAGCTGAAAACAGTGTTCAGGTCGAGGAATAAGCGAACAAAGGGGTGAGTGCTGGATACTACGCCCGTTCAGTGACGACTGAGACCGGAATTCAAATTCCCTTTTTACCAGTAAGCTCCAGCCTCAGCTGAGTAAAACAAGTCAGCAGGAGAAAAAAGGAAAACAAAATTCAACAACACAGCGGCGGGTGGCAACATGCAGCCAATCAGCGGCGACTGTGTGTGGGCGCTCCGCCAATGGCGCGCCGGGCGACGCGTGATCAGTGCGTGGTTGCGCTCCGATTGGCTGCGGCGGGGTGCGTGGCTGCGGGTGGGCGTGTGGAGGAGTCAGCGATGTCGGAGTAAACCCGGTGAACTAAGCGCGAGGAAACTGGGCTAAAGGTCGCGGTCTCGAGCCTCGAAGCGCGCGGAATAATAATGCGGGCGCGTCCCGTCAGCTGTGAACCAGGAAACCGCCGCTAAAACACAGCGCGCGACCTCCGTTATCTCCCCGGAGAGAGAGAGCGGGAGAGACACCGGAGTTACAGCCGGGGAGGAGCGACCGAAACCCGGGGAGAGCAGCGCTTAATACCGGGCTCTCAGCTCCTATAATAAACCCGGGGCGAAACCGGAGGGTGTTGTGTCGAGTTGTGCTACCTTGTCAAATCGTGCTACCCTAGTGTGTATTTAAACATAAAAACAGACAAAAAGCACCATATTAGAAAAAAAATGCTTAATTTTTTAAATTTTTTAAACTACCCCCAGACAGAGGGGATACAAAGAAAAAAAATACAAGGGATAGTATATGTAGATACAAATGTATACAAACGTGTACAAACAGATGTTCATGAATATATATCAGGTGTATATATAAGAAACATTTATATATGAATATATATTAATATATTATATATATATATTTATGATAATTCCTTAAGTTGTTTGGGGAACATTAAACATTTAAAAAAAAATAATAAACTGTAAACAAAATCACGTATATGGCCTTAACTTTTCTTAAAACTTTACCTGATACAGTGATTTAGCCTATACACATATCCTACCTAGGCTTCTGCCTAGAGAGTATTTTCTAATAACATTACTAATATGGTGCTTTTTTTTACTGACAAATAATAATACTAGGGTAGCACGGTTTGACAAGGTAGGAGAAATCTACAGAACACCAGCATAAGTGTAGGTGGTTTAATGCACCCAAGGAAAACGGAATTATCATAAAAACACATGAAAATATAAAAAAAAGGCCTGCCTGAGGTTGACGCATGCGCAGTGCGGTTAAGAAGCACATATCGATAGGTAGCACAACTCGATAGAACACCCCGGCAGTAGCGTGTCAAGCAGTGCATGAGTATACACGACAGACAGAGAGGGAGAGAGAGAGAGACAGAAAGGCTCCAGCTCTGTTTACAGTTTTAAGCTGATTTCTGTATTCAGTTTCAGGTTGTAAAGGTGCTCTCAGCTTGTTTTAAAATTGCTGCAGCTTAAGTTGTGTTATAACATGTTTATGAAATGTAGAAAAATGGCCCAATGTTTTACTGCAAAACCTAAAAAACACAAAAACCTAAAAAAGTACAAAAATAGAATATTATTGAAAAGTTACTTTATTTCAGTAATTCAGTTTAAAATGTGAAACTCATATATTATATAGATGTATTAAACACAGAGTGATTTATTTTAGTCGTTGTTAATGATTTAATGAAAACCCAAAAATCAGTGTGGGCAGTGTGCCAAGTCCTGCTGGAAAATGAAATCCACATTTCCATAAACGTTGTCAGCAGAGGGAAGCCTGCTGACAACTTTTTTTTAAGAATTGGATTTCATTTTCCAGCAGGACTTGGCACACTGCCAAAAGTACCAATTGGTTTTATATAATATTCTAATTTTCTGAGACACTGATTTTTGTGTTTTCAGTGTTGTTCACATTTTTTTAATCTAATTTTTTTTAGGTTTTTCAAACAATTGCAGTAAGACATTTTGCCATTTTTATACTTATTTATGAAAATGTTATTACCATATGGGTCATTACCTTAATGACAGAGGTCTGGCATTGTGCAACTACTGTAGATGTTTTATTATAGCAAGTGAGGAACATAATAAAATAAGGTGAAACAGGTACACAACTTCAGCTGCAGCAATTTAAAACAAGCAGAGAGCACCTTTACAATCTGAATCTGAACACAGAAACCAGCTTGTAGATACGTTGTGTGTTAAATTCTGTGATATCACTTTTATGCATTGGTTTTACTCTCAGTGTTAATTCTGTATCTCTCAGCTTGTCCAAAAGTGTGTACAGCATATGTACAGTGTGTCCTTTTTGGGTGTCTTAAAGCTTGATTTACAGTTCCTAAAAATGTAAAGTGCACCCAAGAGCAAAACATACCAGTGTGCACACTAACTGCTTCTTTAAGACAACTAATGAAGAAGACATGTGTCATAAATAGAGGCCTCTGTCAAAGGTTAACTAACATACACTGTTTTCCAGGAATCGTCAGGAATTCTGTTTCCTGGAAAGCTGGTGTCCATCACAGTTCACTGCTGAGCCACATGTGATTCAATTACTTAAGTTCAGTTACTTTAATACTAGTTTCTGGTGTGTTTTAGTAGAAAAAAAACACCCAAAAATATTCTGAACCAAACCATAGTGCTTACAGTTAAATTTTAATATGTTATAAGTAAGTGCATAAATCTGTTTTTCTGTATATTTACAGCATACTTAGATTTTTTTTCAAAATGTTTTAAGTACAATTAAGTATAATCCTTTTTCACCATTTTTTCATAGCACTTTCCTTTTTTCCTTCTAGTCCTCCTAGGATTTGAGCACAGTGACTTCTCAAACAAAAGCATGCACTCGTGGACGTTTATCTATTTTATTTATATTCACGGTTCCTAAATTGATCTGTCCTCTCAGTTCAGGATCAGAGTCAGTTACCCTGGCATAAACCTGCTGGCACTTACCCTGAATGCTTGGCAACAACACATTTTATGGCCCTAAAAGGACTGGAGCATATTGTTTATTATAGGCGGTGAGTACATAACGAGTATGCTACCTGATCAGATACATTTACAGTACACGATTAGTCATAGCATTAAAACCACCTGCTAATTATTGTGTAGGTCCTCATTATATTACATTACATAGAATTTAGCAGATGCTTTTATTTAAAAAGACTTACAAATAACGTCACTGATCATTCTGAGCTGCACTGTGCTCTTACAGTCACCTTTACAGGACTTTACCACACCTAGAAAGAGCAGCAACAACAGTGCTGAACTTTCTCCATTTGTAGAGCGTCTGTCTTACCGTGGACTCATGAACATCAAGCTTTTAGAGATATTTTGTAACTCTTTCCAGCTTCAAGTCAGCAATTCTTGAACATAGAATTGTCTTCTGAGAGCTCGTTTTTGCTTGAGGCATGATTCACATCAAGCAATGCTTATTAAAAACAGATTAAACAGCTATAAACTGGTGTGTGTGTGTGTTTTTTTATAGGGAAGGACAGCTTTAACCAACGCATCCAATTATATCTCATCACATCCTGCCTCCAATTAGCTCTTTTTAAAAATATTATCATTAGTCTAGAGGGGTTCACATACTTTTATTTACCTCCTTACTGTGAATGTTAACATGTTGTGTTTAATAAAATAATGCAAACATATAAATTGTAAATAAATATAATTTTTTGTGTGGTTTTAGTTTAAGCAGACTGTGTTTGTCTATTGCTGTGACTTAGATGAAGATTAGGATGCATTTAATGACCAATTTATGCAGAAATACAAGTATAATCCCAAATAGTTTTTTCACATCTTCCAATTCTACATTTACCAATCCAGGACATAGACGTTGAAGGCAAAAACAAATTTTGGCAAGGGCCTAAAGTAGGCCAAAGGTTAAAAGTGGGATAAAGGAAGAACGTAGAGGTTTAGCAGCAAATACAGTTAAAAGTATTTAGTAGGAAGATCCTCCTCACATTGCAAGACAGACAGCATTACATTTTACATACGTTTTTGCTTCAATAGCTCCTCTGTGGGATTAAAGCAGATGCACTAACATTGTTCATCAGCAGCCTTAGGCACTCATGACCCTGTTGCTGGTTTATAGTTTGTCCTTCCTTTTTTGGACCATTTAGACCAGAACCAATCAGAAACTCCATTTTATCTGGGTGTGGGAGAGAGTCAAAAAGGGAGAGTCAAACATTTAGAGGCAAGAACCAATCAGAACATGTGAATAAGGGGAGTACCAGACCTTTTTTTCTGTTCATCTTTAAGCCCTGGATGAAACATGTAGAGCTCTACAGCTCTGGAAAAAATGAAGAGAGCACTTCAGTTTCTGAATCAGTTTTTTTGGTTGTGGAAAATGAGAAATGTCTGAAATAACAAAAAAGATGCAGAGCTTTCAGACCTCAAATAATGCAAAGAAAACAAGTTCATATTCATAAAGTTTTAAGAGTTCAGAAATAATCAATATTTGGTGGAATAACCCTGTTTGGTTTTTAATCACAGTTTTTTTTTCATGCATCTTGGCATCATGTTCTCCTCCACCAGTCTTACACACTGCTTTTGGATAACTTTATGCTGCTTTACTCCTGGTGTAAAAATTCAAGCAGTTCAGTTTGGTGGTTTGATGGTTTGTGATCATCCATCTTCCTCTTGATTATATTCCAGAGGTTTTTAATTTGGTAAAATCAAAGAAACTCATCATTTTTAAGTGCTTTCTTTTTTTTCCCCCCAGAGCTATATGTGCATGTATTTTTTACATGTATTATTTGCATGTATTATACTGAACATGGAAAAGTATGTACTTTTAACATTAAACATAAATTCAATCATTTTATTGTGCTTTTAAGTGCTTCTTTCGTATAACTTCTTCAAACTTAAGTAGATTTAAGGTGTTTTTTTAACATCATTTTTAATACACTTGAAGTATATTTTAAATGTATTGCTTTGAGTATTGATGTACATATTGTGTACACATTAATGACACTGAAAAAAAATAAACAAAAATACACTAAAGTGCACTTTAAGCAGTATTTAATGCCAAGACGATGTTTAATTTAATGCATATTGCTATTAAATATATTTTATGCAAATACAGATAAAGTATATTTAGTGTGTAATTCTTTCATTAAGCATATAAAATTTAAAAATGTACTTTTAATATTCTAATTCTAATCCTAATTTAAACATACTTTAAATGCACTTAAGTATACTTCCTTTTTACATTAGAAATCATTAATAAGTAAATATTCTTTTGTCCTATTTTTTATTTAATTTATTTTACTGCAAAGCCAATAACTCTATAACTAGGCTTCACTTTACTTCCTGAAAGTATCTTTGTCTCTGGTTTACAGTCAGACATGAATTCAGTGAGGCGATGACATCAAGAGTGTTCAACTTCTCCAGACGCTCCACCCAATAAAATGACAAGGAAAAAACTTTGATCTTTATCTTTTTACGCAACTGTTGCAGACTGAAATGGAATCAGGAAATGGAAAATAATATTTACACATGAGGGCCTGTGATATAAAACACTCAGACCTGTGAGGAACAATATGTACCAAACACTGGAGAGAGTAGTCTGCCCCTCCCCCACCTCCAAGCATGGACATGTTTAGCGTAGCTAATGACTGAACACAAGATGAGTTCAAGGACCTTTTTTGTGGTAACAACACATTCACTGTTAAATTGAGTCAAAATAATATTAAACTACGATTTCGGTCATATATTTCTGTCATGCTAGTTCTTACTGAGACAGTAAAAAGCTGTAAATAGCTGTTTTAGCATGCTAGCATTAGCCAGCACTAGTCTGGATCACTTTACCTACCTCAAACACTCGCTGCCTTGATATCCTAAGGCACACTGAGTATGAATGTAAGCACTCGAATGTTACAATGATTTAAATGATCTATGACTATTAGTGATTGTGTGTGGTAGATTATGTTATTATGTTATGCTATTTAATTCTATTTCTTTTAGGAGAAAATGAGTTATGAGCTCAATATCTGTCTTGTAGTCCTTCTGGGTTTCAAGTTGTCTCTATCTATAAAAAAAAACTATTGATCAATTTCACTATTGACCTGTTTTAAGATCTGAAGCCTGTTGGTTTTTTAGATAAATAAAATAAGAATGTCATAGGAGCTTAAGTGCAGTGATTTTATTTAATAAAAAATACCTGTATTTTTTGGATTTCCCAGAAATCTTTACTCTTTCTCTTAACATCCAGAAGGCCTGACATGTTCTCCCCTGGCTGAACCTGATAATGAACTGTCATGTTGAATTAGGTGAGCTTCTTCATGGAAATCATTGCATAGAACTGGAATTGCCTGTTCATGTTCTATAGAACCAAAACACCAATCATTTTATTACTTAATTATATTGCTAAGGGCTTTATTTGTTTTCTGGACCTGTCTGAGTCAGATCAGTTAGTAGGTGTGGTGGTCATGTGGATTTCAGTCCTCATCCTGACTCATCCGCATGTTGCTGGTGAAGATGAAACCGAAACTTCTTGGGGAGTATTGCTCCTTTGTGCATGCGTTAAAGCTGAGGAGCTTTATCTGTTTAGATGATTGTTTAATATATACTGTATATATATATATATATATATATATATATATATATATATATATATATATATATATATGAATTATCTACTGTTTTTCTCTGAACTCCGTGCTCCTCCAGTAATTTTAGTCCCGTCCGGACGCACATCTCTGAGTTTCGTCTCCTCGCGTTTAATAAAATAGCTATTTGTCCAGTGCCACGCATACTACCCATAATTACACTTTGGGCGGCGCACATTTCCACGGAGATCCAGGTTAAAAACACAACAGTGAGTGGAAATGGAGGAGCTACTGAACGCTGACAATCATGAAAAAATCCAATGCATAGAAGTGGAATTGCAGGTACCTGACCTACAGAAAACCTACCAAAACGATAAGTTAGTTATCTAATCATATTATTCAGAGCTTCATCTGTTTTCTCAGCCCGGTTAGGGGGTGTGGTGGTTGTGGGGAAGTCAGTCCTCATCCTGAGTCACATAACCATGTCATGTTGAGCTGAACTGTGTGTTTTGCCAGGAGAGAGGGAGAATGTGTGAAAGAATATAGCTGTGAGGCTCATGTGAGGAGGACGCCATGGTGGTGATATAAGTGGGACAAGTGGGCACGGAAACTGGAGGAAAGGTTACGCTACTCTCGGCCCCTCCTCTACTCCGTACTACACCACTGAAGAGCCTGAACTATTCCCAGTATAGCTAAATATAGGTCAAACCCCCAACGTGTGACATATATGGGGCGAAAGGCTGAATTACCTGAATTACCTTCCTGTCAAACCCATCGACACCGACAGCGTGGATTAAGATGTTACTTCTGAACTGAATTCTGGACATTTAAGCTGTGTTCATACACTACACAACTTTCAAAAGACTCTTAAAAGACTTTAAACACACTAAAGTCTGACTTCCTCTCACATCTCAACACTTTTTACTCACAGGCTAAGATTTTGCAAAAACTGGGCATCTTACAGGATCACTAACAGCAAGACTGCAACTAGATACATTCTGAGATTATTTCTCATCATGCTTCTGGTGGAGTTTACATGCAATACATGTTTTTAAAATGTTTTTTACCCCCTTTTTGCTACAACCCTGTATAGCAAAGAATTAGAGTTTCACTGCTGTACTTTTGCCTTGTTGTTTTAAATAGAATTAATGCAATAAAGAACATCATTCTTGCAAAATGTGTATCGTATTAAAAATAACATTGCACGAATGAATAACAGTGCAAAATAAAATCATTTTAAATACAATGACTTTTAAAGAGCTGCCTGTGTTTAAAATACTGTACATATTAAAGTCAGAACCATATAAGTTGACTCTATTAACTGCAAAATGTGATCTTTTTTAAATCGTTTGTACGTCAACAATCACGTGCCTTTCCTCTTCCCGTAGCTCTTCTCCTATTGGTTGTTGACATTGTTCACGTCACTATTTGTGCGAGCCGAGTCTCAAGACATGGTTGATTGTATCTGAACCCAACCGACTAAAACTTTCAGTCGTAATCACTGCGACCGCCCAACTGTAACCAGAATCTCGAGATTTTATCCTGATTTTATCAGCTTAAAAATTGTTAGATGTAAAGCCGGCATTACCCAACCAGAGCCCAGACCATGATATTGCAAGGCTTAGCTTTAGCTTTAGCATTAGCAGCTGCTCCACCGCAGCAGAAGTCAGTGGAAAGTGTCAGGCCCGGTCAGTAGGCGGCATACGTGCAGCAGTCCTGGTGACAGGTTGATAAAGTGATACTCCCACACTAGTGCCTTCAGTCGTGGATGTATGTAGGTGAAAGGGCACGGCTGTGTGTGTGTGTGTGTGTGTGTGTTATTGTCCGAGGCTGAACATGAGTGTAGATTTGCAGCCAGGCCAGTTCTTCTAGATGGGTTGCACTGGGTTGCACGTATGCATCATCTAAAGAATATGTTGTTTAGAGCTGTAGCGATTAATCGATATAATCGGCAGTGTCGACTACAAATTTAATTGATGACTAAGCGTAATTTGTAACATTACCGCATTACACAAAGTGCTGGAGGTCAGAAGCCCAATAAATCTCATGTTCAGATGTTTCTATCATTTTAAGAGATGGAAGACATGCCAAAAATAATCGTTGACTAATCGACTAGTCGAAAAAATAATCATCAGATTTGACGACTACCAAAATGATCATTAGTTGCAGCTCTGCTGTTGTATAAATGTAGAAGAAGTTTTCCTCACTTTTACATTCATGCAGTGTTTATTGACTAAGAGCCACACCAATAAATGAAGCACATGCAGTTTAAAAGTAGGGAGTAGCTGCTCATAAACCATTAGAGCAAATTCAGCAATCAGTTTTTATGATAAGACATAGTTTACACTCAAATAGCTTTGATTGCATCTCGATGCGTAACATTCAGCACCTCATACATGACAAATATATAAAGTATACATTTATTGGCAGTAATTGGTAGTATTTTTTTATCACTAAAAATATATATAGAAAAAAGCAACCTTCAACTCAAGTGAATGGAAAAATAAAATCCTGACTAAGAAATAATTATTTTTGATAAAATGACCTTAACCACTACTTAGAAATAAATGTATTTGAACCATTTATGTCATTTCTACTGTAGTCTATAAAGTGCTTCAAAGTATCTAGGAAACTGTAATTAGTAATTCATCACTTCCTGTTTCTCGGGGGTATAAATATAGGGTTACACAGAGGCCTGTTTCTCTTACTCACTTTTAAACACGTTTTTACATTTGTGCTGGGGGAGAAAAGAATAAAGCTATAAACAGAAACTTTATGAAACTCAATTTATATATATTTTTTTAATAAAACGTATTTTTATAAATTCTTTATCTGTTTCAGATAAGCTTTATCTGTTCAGATGTTGGTTAGATATGGGGGGTTTTAGTGTTTTAGTGGCCATATATGTGAAACTACTTTATATTAATGTTTTCAAAACTCAAAATTCAAAACTTTGGTATTATGACAATATTAATTGATATCAGCGTCAGATAAAACACTGTGTACTATTACAAGCACCTTTATTTCCTTTTTGAGAGAGATTTAAAAAAATAAATGATACCCTTATAGTCCTTCTGTATTTTGTTTAATCCTAAATCTAGTAGTGTACAGCTGTATGCCCTGAAAAATATAATATTTTTACATTAATAACCATTGTGAAACTTTGTGCATTCAGCCTGTGGTTGCACTCAATAACCTGTATTTTCTCCACACTCGACAAAATCAGCTGTGGTTTTATAAGCGTTCAGAAGGACATATGGAGAAGGAGATAAGGAGGTTCTTCTGTTTACATTAGGATAATAATCACTCTCTCACGAGCATAAAGAGTGCTGTGCTGGTGGACTGACTCCTCAGTGGTGAAGTTAATGATTCTGTATATCTGATCAGAGAGCGTTCCTCCTGTAGTACAGTTTACGCCTGGTGTTCCAGGCTCTGGTGAACGTTAGATGCAGCTGATGCAAGAGCTGAAATGCAGTTTATTGTGGAGCTGGGATCTGTCTGAACATGTTTCCACACTATAATCTGACCCAGAATCAGAGAAACCAGTTTAAGAGTGTACACACTCCGGGATAATGACCACTCAGGTCATTAAGCAGCTCTATAAAGACACCGCAACAACTCTGACTGTTTATAAAACTGTAGTTTTAGGTTTGAGACACATTTTTAAAATGTTAAAACTACCCCTGCAGTCCTTTACTGTTCAAAACACAGTTAACTGTTAAAGCAGTGTTTTTAGCTTTAGAATTAAATAAACATGTACATTCTCCTAGGTTAGCATTGTTAGCATTTCCCAGGTTAACATTGTTAGCATTCTCTCAAGTTAGCATTATTAGAATTCTCTCAGGTTAGCATTGTAAGCATTGTCCCAGGTTAGCATTGTCCCAGGGTAGCACTATGAGCATTTTAGCATTCTCCCAGATTAGCAGTGTAAGCATTGTCCCATGTTAGCATTGTTAGAGTTGTCCCAGGTTAGCAGTGTTAGCATTCTCCCATGTTAGCATTGTTAGAGTTGTCCCAGGTTAGCAGTGTTAGCATTGTCCCAGGTAAGCAGTATTAGAATTGTCCCAGGTTGGCATTGTTAGTATTTTTCCAGGTTAGCATTGTCCCAGGTTAGTATTATTAGCATTCTGTCAGGTTAGCTTTGTTAGCATTCTCTCAGGTTAGCTTTGTCCCAGGTTAGTCTTGTTCCAGGTTGGCATTGTTAGCATTCTTGCAGGTTAGCATTGATATTATTCTCTTAGGTTAGCATTGTTAGCATTTTCCCAGGTCAGCATTATTAGCATTATTGCAGGCAATACCAGTTGACAACACACTATACAGTATTTTGCACACCCAAACACTGTGTGAAACATATCCACAGATAGATAGAAGAGCTAATAAACTATAATACTGCTGCTTATTATTAATATTATTAAAGTGAAAGGCAGCCATCTTGGATTGTGTACTGGTGACTTGTGGGGGCATTCCGGTAGAAAGTTTCTATTTGGAACTTTGGAAATTCCAGCTTCCGAGTTGAAATGGAAAGCAGCCGTGCCCTCCGTCATCTGAGCTATCTCATCTGTTTATGTGTCTCACAGTGTGAAACATACGCATATATAAACAGCTCCAGCCTGAGACAAATACGAGACAGTCCACAAGCCACACAGACCCCAGGGGCACTGACACAGCAGAGTCCTGCACGTCCTGTATATATCTCCCAGACTCAATATAGCTCAGCCACCCACAAAACAAAGTGCTGCTGGATGAGAATAATGTCAGCAGTGACCAACGCGCGGGATTTCCCACAAAAGACCTACCGAGAATTCTGCTCACAGTGAAACAACTCAGTATTTAACTGTAACTGAGTGTAGGCTCGTCAGTTCAAGATAATGACAAGCTTACTCATAAAAACAGATTGTGTATGGGAAAAAAGCTCAGTTACTTGCCAGGTTAAAGCTACAGAATTTTAGCCAAGTTTTTTTTGTTGACGATAGTTTTTCATTGATTGCAGACAATCGCGGTCAACACTCAGCAATGACTGAAGATAAATAAGCTAGTACTCAGGTGATCTGCTTCCTGAAAATGTCATTGTGACTATCTAACTAGTCTGAATTTTTTTTTTTTAAGAATTAAAGTTTACTTAAATTACTTAACTTAGCTTAGCTTTAGCTGCTGAATTAGAATGGAAACATGGTGACATAAATGTTCCTTACTAGTGTGACATAATGCACATTATATTTTGGTGCGCCTTGTGTAGGAAATAGATCAGAAAATTGACGTTTATTGATTACTAAATAATACGGTATATCTTTGCATTATGCTAACTAGGTTAAATGTTTAGTTAGCTTACTGTGTAGTATATTTCAAAACAAACCACTTTACATAGGGTCTTTACTTACTAGCTTTTCACCTCCAGCTGCTCACTAGTGAATATTTATAGGTGTTTAAGAGAAGCAGCACAGAGATGTGGATGTGTACGGTTTGCTTATCTGGTTTAAAGAGCGACAGTTATTAACACAGGCGTATTCGGCTGCACAGAGCTGCTCCTCGCTCTGCTTCCTGTGTTTCACTTTATACAGCTGTGCTCTCACAGGAAAAAAGAAAAATAAATAAATAATGAAGGAGGATTTGTCCTCAGTTGACCTAAAAGTGCATTTCTGAGTTCTCTGTTCATCAAGACAGAGTAAAAATAATGTTATGACCAAAAAAAGCCAAAAAAAAGTCCTACAACACGAGGGAGGGTCATCCTTCCAAACAAACGAGAGTAAAACATATTATAAACTCTGGATTTATGGCCATAAATGGCTGTAAACTAAAGCAGCCTCATGATTTCTAGAATATATGTGTGTATTACTCTGCCACATACAGGTAACCTAGCAATGATGCAGCGCTTACAAGCCAAATACAAACCAAACAGCGCAGCTACAAATAGAGCAGCAATGGAACTATTTTAACTGGAGGCGTGTTTATAACCAAACAGATCCTATTTTCTCATCCTCTTTATCTCTTTAAAATCTTTCAATAAACATCTATAAAGGAACTTTGGTATAATTAAGCAATAATACACTCGAGATTTGTGCTATAACATGTAACATTTGCACTGCTGTGCTGATTTACAACATTCGCAGCATAGCAATGCCAATATTACATATTACAGCACGAACCTCGAGCGCTCTGGAACGGAGAGGGATGTGGATATAGAGGGGTATTTGAGGGTACGGTTGCTCTGAGCCTCTCTGTTTACACACCCACTTCCTGTCCTTCAAACAGATGGGCCATTGGATCACGGCCCTTGTTTCCACGACGACTGCTTTGGCTGCAGCCAATAGAGAACCACTCGACACATGGCCTATTACAACAGCCAAGCCACACTGGCTTTTATTTGGACTTAGAGAAAATGTGGAATATAATACAGGAGAATAAAAACTGCTAATATCTAAAAAGCCATACAGCAGATCATACCTGAACTTCTGTATTTAATTCAACTCGCAGCTGTATGAATAAATCTACCCTTTTGCATAAATACATACATGATAGTTTTAAATTGATCTCATATAAAAACAAAAAAAAAAACATTAGAACAAAATAAAGAACAACATGTAACAGCAATGAACATTTTTGTTATGATGTAAAAAATAGCCCATCCCAACACATCAATAAATATACATAATTATATATATAGTTATAAGTACTTTGATACAAAACAAATCAGTGTATTAGTGAGTTAGAAAACAACGTTGAAAAAGAAAATGACCCTGATGCTATACAGACTGTAGTTCAAAACAAAAAGTGACAAAAAGAGTAAATGAGTAAATAAGTGAGTGACAGATAGAATGCATAATAAAATAAAATAAAATTAAAAACTTTGGAGAATGTATTGATCTATAGCTACAGAATCATCTATTTGATAATCTACAGTGTAATACTATTATCAGCTTGGCATTTTTGAATTCAGAAAATTTCGTTTTTGTTTCAGTAACAGCAGTAACAGATGCTTTCCATCAATAATAAAAATAACAACATAAAAAACAGTAACAGCAATAAAACATAAAGACTTACGCACACAAAATGTACATTGATCGTGTTTTAGAGCAGTGCTTCCCAACCCTGGAGCTGGAGAACCAATCCAATCCACAGTGCTGTCCAACATTTTTAAATATGGTGAACTGTGATATTATACCCTGAAATATGGTGCCATATCATATTTTTAGCGATAAAAAAATCACACTGTTCTTATTTCCTATTATATATCTACTAGAGACAGATTATATCTGTCCTGTATCATTTATTTTACTTTAATCCTGAATATATGGAGATATATGGAGTGCATTATCATTAGTATTATAAGTATCATGACTTGATTCTGGATCATTGACTTCTGTTTAAAAAAATTGATAAAATTCTTGTATTTTTTTAAATTGATTTTATTGATTCAGTTATGGGTGTGCCATATTATATTGTATGCAATAATAATAAATAAATATTTTCATTTTGTTGCAGTATTGTATTCTTGAAATATTTATAAATAATTATTTTTTTTATTCAGTGTTTTGTCATATCGCCAAGAGTATCACAAAAAAATACATATCGCCCACCCCTAGTGTGAACAGTGTTATTAAGCAGGTTCTTCAGGACCAGGGTTGGGAATATACAAAAAAAATGGGAAAATAGCACTACTCCCTATTTTATTGTTATAGGAAAACTATTTTTAGATTAGAATCTTGCTAAAAAATTAATAAATTCTGTTTTTTTTTTACATATTACTGCACAAAAAATGTGCACCAGTTGTGTCACACTAGCTCAAGATCTCAATCTCTATCAAGATCTGCTGTAAAAATTATTTTTTTTTTTTGTCATTAAAACATATATAGTCACACATATATATATATACGAACAACACTGGTCACACAGTACCTCTCAGACATGCCGAGCACACTAAATACTGCTCAGTGTTTTGTATAAATAAAGAAACCAATGAGAGATGCCCCAGCGTCCCTCTATCTACAACACAACCTGCACTTATATGCCCCATTTACTGTGTGCATTCAGCTCACTTTCTCTCATTTAAAAATGCAAATCTCCAGTGCTGTGGCTTCCAAACATCAAACATTGCAGATGAAATCTATTAGAGAATAATACCATGAATACCAGACAATGCATTGAGTGGGCACCTGCCTTTGGAGTAATTTAAAGGAGAACTAAAGGAGAAAGGAGAATTAAAGGTGTAAAAGTGACTTTTAGTGTAGTAAAACATGATAAAGAGTATTTAACTTTGTTGAATAGCTCACCTCCGCTCTCCTGCAGCTTTCTGAGATACAGAAATTTCATGCTTTTTGCTCAGCACTCTTTACAACGGCCACTTTTGAGCATATTATGCTCTAATAAAGCCATTTTTAACTATTATTCAGGCTCAAAGTAGATTGCACCTCATTGGTAAAATCTGGAGATCCCTGACCTTTAACCCTTTCAGATCTGAACTATATTCAAGTAAAAAAAAATAAAAGCCAGTAAAGAAAAGTAAAGTAAACATGATAAAAAGTCTTCTAAAACATATTAAATGAGTAAAATTGAGCTCTTACTTTGTCTCGTTGGCTCTTCTGTTCGCTTTTGTGTTGAGTGGCAAGGCTAAGCTAATTAAGCTAATTTTATTAGCTTAAAAACTTGTTCATTGGCTGGTTCATGGTCTATTCTGATTAATAACTGGTCTAAATTAGCGTTAAGTGCAACAAAACTTTAAAATTAAGAAAATATATGATGTCTATTTTAATGGACGGAGGGTCTGAAAGGGTTAAAAGAAGGCATTATTAAGGCCTAGAAATTAGCTTATGCTACAGAATGTAACCAGTAGTTTTTGTTAAGCTTCTTATGCACTTTTAAAGTTATTAATGCCTCGTTTTAAATGTTAGGACCCTCCGAATTCTACCAATGAGGTGGAGCTACTTTGAACCTGAATAATGGTGTAAAAAAGTTATTTATCAGGGGCAAAATATGCCCCAAAGCGCCTGTTGTAAAGAGCGCTAGGATAAAAAGCACAAAATTGCTGAATCTCAGAAAGCTGCAGGAGAGCGGACGTGAGCTATTCAACAAAGGTTAATACTATTTATCATGTTTAACTACAATCAAAGTCACTTTTACACCAGAGTTCTCCTTTAAAATAACTAAAATTAACTGAAAAAAAAAACTGTTTAAAACTATACATTTATTTTCTTTTGTTTTTTTTATATATTCATATTTTAAAATACATACAACAAAAATAGGATATATGGCTCAGAACAATAGAGACATTAATTTTAAGAGAATGTTCCCGAATATCCTCAGGTCATTCATTCATTCATTCACACTTATGCACGATATATGCAAGGTGCATATTTTATACATAGTCATGCATACATAAAAAAAACATATTTGGGATTAAAAAAATAATAAAACCAAATAAACAAAAAAAAAAAGGTTTAAAAAGCAAAGGCCTAAAATATACACGTTAGAAAACACATGTTAACAGTGGAGTGCATAGAAGAAGAAGGCCCCAGGTACCTCCACAAGGTCATGAGTCATGTAAACAAGTCCATAAGGTGGAGAAGCTCATTTAGATCTCAGTGAGGGTGAGCTTCACCATGCCCCCCATCTCCTCCATATGGATCTGGAAGGTGTCCTCGTTGGAGTAATGCTTGATGATGTTGTCGTCCATGTGCACCAAGATCCTGCAAAGATGAGACGCAATTAGTGCTTTTGTAAAAAAAAAAGACCTCGAGTGTAATGTAAAATTTACTGATGATCAGTGATGGTTTGGACAGGCATGTCTGTCATCTGCTGGTGTTGATCCACTGTGTTTTATTATCAAGTCTAAAGTCAGTGCAGTTTTATTTTCCCACAAAATCTTACAGCACTTCATATCTTACAGCTTCACTCTGCTGAAAACAACTTTTATAGAGATGCGGATTTCATTTTCCAGCAGGACTTGGCACACTGCCCACACTGCCAAATGTACCAATTGGTCTTATTATATAATATTATAATTTTCTGAGTTGAACTATGCTTGCATGGTGCATTTAAAGTCCCTAAAACCAAATGTAAAAAGAAGCCATAGCGTATTGTTTCAGTCAAAGTAATTAATAGTTCTAAACGTTGCTGTTTTTTACTATTTTGGCACATCTACAAACAAAAAAGCTGTATAAAACACACAAGTCTTTTTTGGTTGTTATGTAAGAACTATTTGCAATCAAAAATTGCTCAAATATTAGAAGAATATTGAGATTATTTATTCAAGCAATATCAGTCATCTCTCTACACAATTGTATGGGTTAGTTTCCATATTTTTATCAGCATGGGAGCTCTGGATTTAGCTTTTTAGGACTTTTAAGAGCTTTTTAGTTTCTGGGGGATTACCCTTTTTTGCATTAGGGCTTAAGCACAGTTAGTGGCTAATGCTAATGCTGCTCCAGCAGTGCTAGCTGGGGTTAGCAGCAGGCTACAGGCTGATAATAATAACCTCTGAACGGTGAAAGAGCTAATGCTTAGCACAGTTAGTGGCTAATGCTAATGCTGCTCCAGCAGTGCTAGCTGGGGTTAGCAGCAGGCTACAGGCTGATAATAATAACAACCTCTGAACGGTGAAAGAGCTAATGCTTAGCACAGTTAGTGGCTAATGCCTATACTGCTCCAGTGTTGGTGCATGGAGCACTCAGTGCAAGGAGCACCGGATTATAAGCACATATTCTGATGATTTTTAGGAAAATTAAAGGATTTTAATACAAGTTTAGCCTTCTAGGCTTTCTACTTGACTTCAAGGCACTGCTGTGAGGATCTGATTGGATTTGGTATCAAGGATGTCAAGTGAGGTCAATCAAGATCTTGGACAATCAACACCTTACAATGGGAGCTCTGGATTTAGCTTTTTAGAAATTTTAGAAGTTTAGAAGTTTCTGGGGGCTTACCCTTTTTTGCACTTCTTGTAGACCTTCCCCAGTTTCTCAAGAGGGACGTCATACTTTTCTGAAATCTGAGAAGAAAGAACCATTTTTAATCTCCTTTCACAGATAAGCAGGAACAGAATAATAATCACGAGCCACATGACACCGATACACAAACTGCTGATCTTTAAAAAGCAAACATTTGGGTGAGTTATGTGACCCTAAGCTGTGACTTAATGGAACATTTGTAAACCAAACGCAAACGGGTAAACGCTGCCAACTCATATTATAGGTCGCCAGGCTTATTGTAGGGCCTGCCCACCCCTCCCTCTGTCCCCCTGTCCGTCATTCTGCCCGTTTCCAATGCTAATCACAGTGTAATGTGTGTGTAGAATACCATCGTTCACACGTACGCACCAACGTGCACACCCACCCCCACCTCCACACCCACACCCACAAACACACCCACAAACACACGGAGGCATGCCATTCCTCAGGGTTCTGGCCTGTCTGCATGCCATCTCGTTGGCAAGTACTCGTCTATGACACCTAAAGCCATCTGTGTGCCCTGCTACCTAGATCCCTCCTCATAACAGCCCCCGTAAACAGGCCCAGGAACACAGAAGGGGGGTAGCAGGGGTGGCAGTGCCCCCTCTGTTGGAAATTTCAGCCTCTTAAGCTTTGTGTGCAAACTGCATAAAATGATAATATAGATTTTCAAGCTGTTCTAAATTCCACAAACTCTAATTTTACACAGAGCCTGATAAAATAACTGGATGTTTACTGGATGTTACCATTCACATTCTCATGTTTCTTCTAAAATTATGGATATTTTTCGCAGATTTTTTACATTATAAAGCACACTGGATTATAAGGTGCATTATGTGACACTAGTAAGGAACAGGGGAGTCGCCATGTTTTCCCTCTAAATCAGCAGGTCTCACCACTAATATAGGTAGCAAAGATAAGATAAGTTAAGTAAAAAAAAACGGTAATTCTTAAAGTTAAACGAGTGCTGGATGTTAATCTACACAGATTTCTCTCCTGAAAACTGTTTATTTGGGTGAGTAAAGCACTTCCATTTATTTACAGTGAGCTTAGATTCCCAGATTTACACTAAGGCTAGGTGCAGCAGCATTAGATGTTTTGTAAAATCACGAAACAATTGGATTTAGTTATTAGTTTAGTTATTTAGTTATTTTAGCTATACTTTTTACATTAATTAACAAGATTTTGATGTTTTTATATTTTGTGATAAAACTAGTGTCTTTATAAATGCTGTTACATATCACTTTTATATAATAATCAGGGTTTGTACGGTCATGAAAAACCTGGAAAAGTCATGGAAATTTGGTCAACAAATCAGATCTATTTTGAATGAGTTAATTCATTAATTTATCCCTAAACAATGCAGCTCTCAGGATCTGACACACATTTTATTACTAAAGATTGCGTGTCAGATTCTATTTAGACCTACTATAATAATTTTTATTATAGTTTTAGTTGATTTTTGGTTTTATTGTCTATGTCTTGAAAAAATCATGGAAATGTATTGGTTAAAACGTGTATGAACCCCGAATAATATATAATAATACAGTAAAATCAACTTGAACATACAACTAATTCAGTTTTATTATTTTCTAAACCTATTATTGAGTAATATTGGGTCTGAGCTGTACACACACACACAGATACACACTCACACACACACATATGCTCATCCCGGCTCCAGCAGAGCGCTGTTGGACCCTGTTTGTGTGGGTTTGGCCCTGATATGGAGTGACGAGCTCTTATTGATACCCCGCCTCACCCTGTTCCCTCAGCCGTCTGTTTTCTGTATGAGCAGCGACCTGATTGGACCTTTACCCTACCAAACCTCATGCCAGTGCGCCCCACATGTTGATCAGGGAGGGGTCACACGTGTCGGTTTCACCCCCAAACCCCCCCCCCCCCCCCCCGGCTCCTGGGACTGGACTGGAAGACGCTCTGCTGTATTAAAATCTCAGCCGAGGCTTCAGATAGGCTGTGTAATTACTGAGGAAACGGCAGCAAAGTGGAACGAGGGATAGAGAAAGAACGAAAAGCCTGGGCTCACAAAACTATGTGTGTGTGTGTGTGTGTGTGTGTGTGTGTGGTGGGTGATTTCTCAGCGAAGCCACCCACAAAGATTCTGTCTCACTGTTTTAGACAGTCGTCTACTGCTCTACTTTTCTGTCTCTCTCTAGTGGTGTGTCCTTATATGACCCATCTGACTTAGGCCCAATCCCATTTCCCTTCTGTACCCTATCCCTTGTTTCTTCCCCATAAACAGCTTTGTACAAAATAAGAGAGCACTTAAAAATGATGAGTATCTTTAATTTAACCAAATTGAAAACCTCTGGAATATAATCAAGAGGAAGATGGATGATCACAAACCATCAAACCACCAAACTGAACTGCTTGAATTTTTACACCAGGAGTAAAGCAGCATAAAGTTATCCAAAAGCAGTGTGTAAGACTGGTGGAGGAGAACATGATGCCAAGATGCATGAAAAAAAAACTATAATTAAAAACCAGGGTTATTCCACCAAATATTGATTTCTGAACTCTTAAAACTTTATGAATATGAACTTGTTTTCTTTGCATTATTTGAGGTCTGAAAGCTCTGCATCTTTTTTGTTATTTCAGTCATTTCTCATTTTCTGTAAATAAATGCTCTAAATGACAATATTTTTTTTACGAATTTGGGAGAAATGTTGTCTGTAGTTTATAGAATAAAACAACAATGTTCATTTTACTCAAATATAAACCTATAAATAGCAAAATCAGAGAAACTGATTCAGAAACGTCATTTGTTCTTTCTTTTCATCTCTTCATTTGTTACAGAGCTGTTTATATCATTTCGAGTGTAAAAAAACTTTTATTTCATTGCATTAATGGCATTATGTTAGAAACAATAGACCATGTTCTTTGAAAGTTCATATTCAGAAAGTTTTAGAAGATGAGTTCAGAAATCATCAGAAATTTTTGGTGGAATAATCCTGTTTTTTTTTTTTATCACAGTTTTTTTCTTCATGCATCTTGGCATCATGTTCTCCTCCATCAGTCTTACACACTGCTTTTGGATAACTTTATGCTGCTTTACTCCTGGTGTAAAAATTCAAGCAGTTCAGTTTGGTGGTTTGATGGCTTGTGATCATCCATCTTCCTCTTGATTATATATCCATATATTGGAAATTGTTCCAGGAAAACCTATGGTAATCTATGGTTGTGCTGCTGATTCTTTCCTGTGTTTTCTCTGGGATTTCTGACAGTGACTGAAGTGAGGGAAGCCTCAGGCTCCGCTGTGACAGTGTGTAATAGTGTGTTAGCTCGTGTTTTGACACTATAAGAGATGAACTCACCGCTTCCACCAGTCCTTTCAGTGTTGGAGTCTTCAGCATGAGGGCATCGAATACCTCCTCCGTCTCCTTCCGTACGTACAGCAGGACTGAAAGAGAGACGGAAAAACGCGGTCAGATGTTGTAAGTCTCACTCACATAAAACCACACACTCACACACACACACACGCATAAACACACACACATTTCCTCTGGACTTCTCGAAACTGAGATCAGACCTAAGAAGCCAAAAAATAAAACAACAAAAACATTTACCAGCAAAAGTAAATTCAATGTCATCTGTTTTGCTGTGGCCAGGCCTTCATGTGGCCGGGCAGCATGCGCTCTGTTCTGGGTGTCCTTGGCCCCAGTGATTCTGCACCTCACATACTGTTCCTCTCAGTCGGGGACGCTGCCCAAACCCACAAGCTGACAGCAAACCCCCCACCCTGTTTCACCTCTGACCCAATACTGCAAAAAGTCAAGTGTTGAATTCACTCCCACAGAGTTTATTTCAACATTTTCTGAGAGTTTAGAAGAGTTCTAGAATAGTTAAGGGCCATTCCACCGAATCTGTGCCATTTCTTTCCCCAGGAAATTACATGTATAAATGTAATCTATACACAAAATATCTTAAAAATACATTTTATTGCCATTATCATAATGTATTGTTCATTGATTTAGTTGCAAAAGTAAGATATGTAGTCAAAAACATTAATAAAAACCATATAGATCACTGAAAAAATAGCATTAGTTTCCTGTCCCCCCCACTCTCTAACTATAAACTTTATCATCAAATATAATTATCCATAATATTTAAGTTAGAAAATACACATTATAGTTTAGCGTTTCTGGGTTTCACTCAGTCCTGTTACCGTAAAACATCTGGAACGTTCTACAACAGGAAGTCACATCCACAACAGGAAATGACATCAGCTGCTTCTTCTGAAGATCATGTGAAGACCAAAATTAAGTTCACTCATTACTTTTTTTTCTGTATATTTGACTTTTTTTTTTATTGTAACGATGACTGAGGAGCTCAATCTCAACACTCAACACTCAGTCTTAAATCTGTTACCTAAATTAATCCTTACATCTTATTGGTTTATTTTCCATTTTCTTGCTTATTCTATGCTAAAAACTCATTCCTGTTACTGTCAGTCCTGTTAATCGAGTTCCAGTAACAGGAGTGAGATTTTTTCGACAAAAATATAAATTATTTGAACATGCATTAAACATAAATTAAAGACTTTTTTTTATAGGACTTGCTTATAAACATGCTTTTGAAATTTCACATGAGTGAGCTCCTCCACTTTTCTGAATTAGGCACCTGACTTGCAGTGCTGTGTGTAGCTGTTCTTAATAAATATATATTTTTAATTATAGGTCTATGCTTCTTCAGTGTTGCAATGCAATCGCTTATTTAAACAGCTGAAAAAATGTTTTTAAAAAGCTCAGTTTTAGCGCTCTACTTACTAATAAAAATATCAGGTTTAAATCGGGCTCGGTCTCAAAATAACAGTTTATGGGTCAGGCTGGGCTCGGGCAGAATGGGCTGGGTCGGTTCTGATTTTTTGAGCCCAAACTAAGCTCTAGTTAGGTTCAGGGGACACATCCGTTATGTAATGTAATTATGAGTTGAATTGGGTGCAGTTTAATGAAATCATTTTTGGAGTTGGGCAGTATTTATTGTTATGGTTTATTTGGGTTAACACTGAACTCCATTTAAAACTGTTCGAGTTAAAATTACACTTTTAGAATTAAAATCAGCTCTCAGCTGTTTAACTCTAAAGTTTTAACTCTCTAGTTTTTGCAGTTTAGGCTGGTGTACTGGGTTGGGCAGCTCACAGTAGAGTAGTGGAGCCGAACTAAAGGGGAACTAAAGACGGGGATTACACTCTCAGCTTCTCAAAGCAGAGATTCTGTGTTGGTTTTGGCGCCAGGCCTGACCAAACACACCCATACACACTCCTGCACACACACGCCCACCCCCACCCCTCAGACTTTCCAACCCCAGCCAAGACACAAATAAGAGGGCCAGAGAAAAGCAGCGCACGGGGGAGACCAGCGAGGCTCCTGTAACCGACTGCTGCTGCTCTTTTATTAAAGCTCTCGCTCAGAGCCTGTTTGTCGCAAGGGTGAAGGATCTGAGCATGCAGCGGTGAGGATTTCTCCGAAATTACAAATCATGTTTTTTCCTTTAGCAGAAAAACAAATCAATCAAATCTCAATCCCAGCGCTGGAGACCTTATGCAACCTTATGATTTCCCTGATTTCTACTAAACATTTGACCTAGTTGTTAAAGGCCTTGATGTCTGGGGTCATAACTTTTATTGATTACTGTATACTATCATGAATACAAACAGAAATCAGAGCTGCTGAAACATTCATAGAATGACAATTGCTCCAGGTATATTACAAAGAGAAAAATGATATACATACGGGTAAATAGAAATTATGCAATTTTGTATTATGAAAAAAAAAAAACTTTTTTACGATTTTATCACCTCATGACTATTTAAAAGTCTGATTTCCATTTGATGTTAAATCAATCAATGATCTTATGAGATGAAGTTGTTCAGGAAATTTATGTAATTGAGAAAATTCCTTTTTTCATTAAGGAATGCAGCTAAAAGTTTTGTTTTGTGTTTTCAAATGATTTGCCTTCTTTTTCTTCTTCATTTATATGCATTTAAATGTCCCGCTGAAGATTCCTGTCAACTGCCAGATCTGCTTTTTCTATTTAGTTTGTTTGTTTGTTTTGTGTGTTACAACTCAATAAAAAATAAAGTACAACAAATTCAGTGATCTTAATTTGATAATTTAATAGGGATTTTAAAATATATTATTACTTTATTCATTTTTACCCTATCAAAATAAACTATTATATAGGAGTGGGCGATACGGCCCTAAAATAATATCACGGAATTTCATGCTATTTTTGCAATAACGAAGATAAAAAATCATTTTATCAGATTTGTAACATAAGTCAATGATCCGGTATGTCATGGTACTAATAAGGCACTCCAAATGTCTCCATATATCCAGAATAATAGAAAAAATAATAATAATTGATACTGGACAGATATAATCTCTAGTCTCTAGTAGATATACAGCGCTGGAAATAATTAGGAGACCACTTCAGTTTCTTCAGAGTTGAGAAATTAATATTTGGTGGAATAACCCTGGTTTTTAATCACATTTTTTTCATGCATCTTGGTAACATGTTCTCCTCCACCAGTCTTACACACTGCTTTTGGATAACTTTATGCTGCTTTACTCCTGGTGCAAAACTTCAAGCAGTTCAGTTCCTTTTGATAAAAAAAACAGTAGAAAAGTAGAACCCTGGTGTGATAATTAGAGGTTGCTCATATTGCATGATTTTTGAGGGTATAATATTGTTCATGATACTATATTCAAAAATATTGGCGATATTATTGCGTACTATATAATATGGCACACCCCTAGTTTATATATATATATATATTTAATTAATTGTTTTTACTGATTTTATAAAATATCTATACACTTTTTAACAATGAATAACTAAACCTAAACTAGTAACTCAGACAAGGCAAAACAAAAAAAAAACAACACACCTCTCTTTGGTTCGTCCACCCGGGCCAACTTATTGGGAGGTGATCCAAACTCCTCCTCTGAGAAGGGTAATCTCTTCATCCCAGAGCTACAGAGAGGTACAGAGAGAGAGAGAGAGAGAGAGAGAGAGAGAGAGAGATTAGGATGATGAGTCTATTTCTGAGAAAAGCACTCCATCAGCTATTGACCAAGCCTCTGAAATGGTGCCTCCAGTTTTCCTGGAAGTGCTGCGGACTCAGCCGACGCTGACTTTTGCTCTACAGTACACATTCTGAACCTGTCCCCTTTTACCCTCAAAAAACAGCTAATATTAGCAATGAGAGAGAGAGAGAGAAACTTACCCATCTTCTGCATCTTCAGAAGAGAAGGGCTGCAAAACACAAAAAATACTAACATTACTCATCAGGCAGAAAATATGAAGAGAGCACAGTTTTTTTCATGCATCTTGGCATCATGTTCTCCTCCACCAGTCTTACACACTGCTTTTGGATAACTTTATGCTGCTTTACTCCTGGTGCAAAAATTCACTGAAAAACACTAAAATATAAATCAAATTAAACTGCACCTTATTAGAGCAGTTTAGCTCAAATAAAAGTAGTGGATTTCAAGGTTCTAGTTTCTTGCATTTTTTATTAATGAAGCCAAAGGTTTCTGCAACACTATAGACGACAGGTGGAAACAGACTCACCTACTTGCTAATTAGACTTCCCCTAATGCTAATTATTTTAATGCTAAAGGTACGTTTATTGTTTATTTATAAGTTAGTACACAATATATATTTTTTTGTTTATTATGTTGTTTAGTTCTATTTCTAAGAAATGCGTTTAGGCTTTCTGCAGCATGTACTAAACTAAAATAAACAGTAAATGACTATGCCCCAGTGTACACACACACACACACACACACACACACACCTCTCCACCTGCTGCTAGGTGACTGAACCCACCTGGGGTTCAGCAGGGTTGCCATTAGGGCTGCTCCAGCCCCCTGAGCTAAAACAAATGTTTTCCTGTGTACGCTGGGACAGCAAACAGACGGCGAGGTTTATTTTTGGCTCCAGTCTGATCTGAGGGTCAATGCCGCGCGATTCCAGCGGAAAACACCTCTCACCTGTGCTCTAATAGTGGACATGTGAAGTACCCATATTTTTCATAGTATAAGGTGCATCTGATTATAAGGCGCATTAGGCAACACTACTAAGGAACAAGGGTGTCGCCATGTTTTCCTTCTAACTAAAAGCTAGGCTGAGTTAAGTAAACAAAACTGTAATTCTTCAAAAAAAACATTTTCTTTAAAAGTCAAACTAGCGCTGGATGTTAATCTACACAGATTTCTCTCCTGAAATGAGAGATTTTTGTTTATTTGGGTGAGTAAAGAGCTTCTGTTTATTTACAGTAAGCTTATATTTCCGGATTTCTACTAAGGCTAGCCGCTGTTAGTGCTACTAAATTTAGCAGGTCATGCTAATGCTGCTTCAGCAGTGCTAGCTGGGGTTAGCAGCAGGCTACAGTCTGATATGCTTGTTTTCTTTATGTTCATGACTGATATTTCCATTGTAGATTCTCACTGAAGCATCAAAACTATGAATGAACACATGTGGAGTTTTATGTACTTAATAAAAAATGAGCTGAACCTCCACAGTCACCGGACCTGAACCCAATCCAGATCCAGGTTTTCGGTGAGCTGGAGCACAGAGTGAAGAAGACAAAGGGGCAACAAGTGCTCATAAACACCTCTGGGAACTCCTTCCTTCCTTCAAGACTGTTGAAAAACTTTTCATTTCAGGTGGCCACCTCTTGAAGAAGCTCATTGAGAGAATGATGCCAAGAGTGTGCAAAGCAGCAATCAGAGCAAAGGGGGCTATTTTAAAGAAACAGAAGAATATAAAACATGTTTTTTTTTAGTTATTTCACCTTTTTTTGTTAAGTACATAAAACTCCACATGTGTTCATTCATAGTTTTGATGCTTCAGTGAGAATCTACAATGTAAATATCAGTCATAAAAATAAAGAAAACGCATTGAAAAAGAGAAGGTGTGTCCAAACTTTTGACCTGTACTGTATGTTTTTAGATATTGTAATATATTTTTTTACAAGTTCCTGGCTTTGGATTCTTCAGCACAGCTATCATATCAGAGTCATATCTGATAACACCCAAAACTGTGCCATAAAGAGCTGATTCCATGACATTGAGAGAGCATGCAGTTCCCGCGTGCTGGGAAAGAACAGCTCTCAGGTCACAGTGACCCGACTGCGGGGGCGTTATCTCCAGGGTGAGTTTGCAGGAACTGGTACTGCTTACATGAAAAGCACCAGCTTACTAATATATCACTGAGTGAACAGCAGCATCTGTACACTCCTCTGTAGCCAGTTTACATCATTACACTGATCCTGTGTAGAAATTTAACTATATTTTATGTGTTGTAGTTTTGGTACTATTACTACTTTTACAAAAAAGCTAAATTAATTTGAGCAAAATCATTTGTTGTTATTTGTATTAGCTTTCTGTGTCTACTCATTGATTGTATCTACCTATTAATATGATAATAATCACTTAAAAATGATGAGTTTCTATGATTTTACCAAATTAAAAACCTCTGGAATATAATCAAGAGGAAGATGGATGATCACAAACCATCAAACCACCAAACTGAACTGCTTGAATTTTTCTTTGCACCAGGAGTAAAGCAGCATAAAGTTATCCAAAAGCAGTGTGTAAGACTGGTGGAGGAGAACATGATGCCAAGATGCATGAAAAAAAACTGTGATTAAAAACCAACCAGGATTATTCCACCAAATACTGATTATTTCTGAACTCTTAAAACTTTATGAATATGAACTTGTTTTCTTTGCATTATTTGAGGTCTGAAAGCTCTGCATCTTTTTTGTTATTTCAGTCATTTCTCATTTTCTGTAAATAAATGCTCTAAATGAGAATATTTTTATTTGGAATTTGGGAGAAATGTTGTCTGTAGTTTATAGAATAAAACAACAATGTGATGCCATGGTGCCAACAGGTTCATTTTTATCTGCTCCAAAGTGTCCTATTCTATTGGCAATGACTAGAAAAGCTGTATCAGCACTGGGTGTAGCTTAATGCAGCTAAATGAATCATTAGAAGGAGTGTCCACACACATTTGGACATATAGTGTACTGTTTGTAGAACTCTTGACTTATAAAAAAGACTATAAAATGATTCACTGGTAAAAGATAAACTAAGAAGCTTTTAGTCATCAGCCTGTGATCATAAAAGATTTATCTAAATGCATATCGTGCTATTATCACAGACATGTTTAGGGAATTGTAGGAATTGTAATTGTGGGAGTGATGATGGGAAAGAGCGCCATCTACTGTACCCATCCAGAGAGAGTAAGACCAACTGTGCTCTCTCGGGGCTCCGGCAGCTGATGGCAAGCTGCATGACCGGGATTTGAACTAGAGAGCTCCCGATCACAGTGGTTAGACCACTCTGAGCCCCTTGGAGGGTTTTTTTTTTAGGTTTTGACTCATTTTAAGCTCCAGTACACTTGTATTTGATGTGAATTATATTAAAGGCTTGGTGTGTTAAAGCAGGAACTGAGCAGATGCACTGCTGGTGATAACAGGACTGAGTAACAGTAACAGTGTCAGTAAGAGGATGATGCTCAGTGACTCAGATCTTGCTCATTGCAGTGTTAGTCACTGGTCTGATGCAGTAGCAGTGACGTGACCACTCTCACGCTGTACAGGAACACGTCTTGGATAAAAGGAAGCTGTGGTACTCACGTGGCGCTGGAAGTTGGTAAAGTGGATGTCAGGAATGAAGAGGACAGGCTGTGTCTCCAGGTCTGCCATCATCTTAAAGGTGGTGATATCACTGCGCTTGTGCAGGAGGGGCACCTTGACGTCCACGACTGAAGAAATACACAAACATACGAACCCATACAGAGTTAAATCAAACTCCAAATGCTCATATTTGTTCAGTAGTTTACAAAAGAAATGATGCATCAATACGAATCTTAATCCTTTTTTGTGTGTGTATAAACCATTTTTGTGTGTGTTTTTGCACTTACAGGCTATAAGCTCAATATAAAAAGTAAGTTAGTTTGTTTAGAAAGTATTTTATATTATTAAATCATGTTAAATTAAATTAGATTAGAGGAAAGTCATTCAGACATCATTTTCGTAATTTAAACAGGCCAAGCATGTTTTTAAAAAGCTCAGTTTTAACACTCTACTTATTAAAAAAATGTTGGTTTAAATCGGGCTCAGGCTTATAATCATTTATTGGACAGGAAGGGGTCGGGCTGGGTTATTTGGGCCTGATCTAAGCTCTAACTGGTTTGTACAGATATCAATGTATTACCAAATCCTTTAACTCAAATACTACTTATTTTTAAGTTTAGAAAGAACATATAACAGATTACTCCACCCAGGCTGGTACCATTTCTAGGGGTCAGGGAGTTAAAGTTAATAGTAACCAGGTTGCAACATCACTTCATATGCATTTACTTTTTTTTTTTTTACTTTTTTTTCCCGTTTTCTCCCCAATTACCCAACCCACTTATTAGGATTCCTTCTATCACTAGTGCCCCAACACACCAAATGAACACTAAAACATGCTTCCTCCGATACATGTGAAGTCAGCCACCGCTTCTTTTCGAGCTCTTGTACATCAGCTCACAGACGCCCTGTGCTGCGGACATCACCGTAGGAGTGATGTGTGGGGAGAGCGACATCTACTGTACTGTACCCACCCAGAGGGAGCTTGATGGTAAAGCTGCATGAGCGGGATTCGAACCTGCAACCTCCTACTCATAGTGGCAGCGCTTTAGACTGCTGGACCACTCGACACCATGCATTTACTTTTTAATACAACATTAGAATCTCATTTTAATGGAGAAACGTATTGAAACCGTTACAGCCAAACTCACAGGCAGCCAGACCGGTGTTAACATCGGTGCATTTTCCCTTCCTGCGCGACTGCTTGCGCTCCTCATCTCGGATCTTGCGCTCGGCTCCTTTATCACAGAAGACTTTGATCTGGCAGTATGCGCGGTGGATGGGCTTGTTGCTGCGGTTGTTGTAGCTGTAGGTGTCGATCTGCAGGTTTAGGGGGAGACCCTTCACCCCCTTCTGAGAGGAGAAGTCTGTGCTCAAGCAGTTCACCGAGATAAAGATCTGAGAAACGAGGAGAAAGAGAGAGAGATTAGAAGTGATGCACATATGATTTTTTTCTTTATGCTTGAAGAAATTACCTACAGCTCTTGAAAAAAGTAAGAGAGCACTTAAAAATGATGAGTTTCTATGATTTTACCAAATTAAAAACCTCTGGAATATAATCAAGAGGAAGATGGATGATCACAAACCATCAAACCACCAAACTGAACTGCTTGAAATGATTTTTGCACCAGGAGTAAAGCAGCATAAAGTTATCCAAAAGCAGTGTGTAAGACTGGTGGAGGAGAACATGATGCCAAGATGCATGAAAAAAAAAACTGTGATTAAAAACCAACCAGGGTTATTCCACCAAATATTGATTATTTCTGAACATCTTTTTTATTTCAGCCATTTCTCATATTCTCATGCAAATAAATGCTCTAAATGACAATATTTTTATTGTTTGGAATTTGGGAGAAATGTCGTCTGTAGTTTATAGAATAAAACAACAATGTTCATTTTCCTCAAACTGAAGTGGTCTCTTATTTTTTTTCCCAGAGCTGTATATAGCAAATAAATCCAATTAACTTTTAAAAAATATTTATTAGCTGTTTTTTATTATTTTTTTTACTGCAATGGGAGCCTGTGTGTAATATTATATATTTTAACTTGACCTTTTTATTTCATAAATTAACTCTAAATGGTAGAAAACCTTGTTAAAAAGTGTCCTAAATGAGATTAAATTAGTAAATTAGTAGTAGCTGTTACTATGCTGTTACTCAATAGCTCTAGCACTGTTAATATTTGTCCAAACTTACTACTGTTTCATTGGTTTATAAACTATTCTGATGAACAACAGCTCCCAAACAGTGTTATATGCAAAAAAACAATTTAAACATAAATCAAATATATAATATAATGTTAATGTTGTAATGGATGCAGGGTCTGAAAGAGTTAAGCTGACGGTGTACTTCAGGGTTCATCACTTCAGTTCCTGTTCCAGATTAATCACACCTGACTCAGCTCATCACTTAATTATCAGGTAAGACACGGGGTCTGAGCAGGAAATCACCTGGATGAGGACCATCAGGATTCAGGTACCAGGAAGTGAATGCATGTCTCCCTCTTTTGGCTCATTTTGCAATTACATGTTCCCTTAAATTCTAAAATTCTTCATTTTCATGCATAACTTGAATATGTATGTGTTTATGTATGAGCTGGACAACATGTGCAAAATTTATAGAGCAATTGTTCATAAAAAATAGAATTTTGATATCGATATAAACAATATAAAAGCCACCAAAAACTACCACACATTGCCACAAGATATGAACACCACGGGTCAAAAGTTTTAGAACAGCCCTTATTTTTTTAGTTTGTCTAGTAGCAATTTTTCTATTTTTTTTATTTTATTTATAAAATGACTTTATTAGTGCAGTTCTTCACCAGTCAGATTAACTCTAACTCTAATTCTTCTCTTCTCTGCTGAAACTGAGACTCAGTCCTTATTAATCATGTTAATCTGAGCTAAAGGCTAAAGCTGCTGTTTCCATGTGGGTCAGCCAGACGTCTTCCTGTAGCAGTTTTTAACTCCAGTTTCTAAGAGTCTTTATTTGAAGGTGTAGGAAACAGTACTCACCACTTTCTGTCTTTATCTGTAATTTCTCTAAAGAAATTACATAATAATATATAATACTGAAATTACTTTTTTAGTATTTAGTTCATTTGTTTTGCGAATTGGACCTGAGGAGCCTAAAAGCAAAAATAAATGGATGTGTTCTAAAACTTTTGACCAGTTGTGTACATATCTACAAAACTCCACCAATTCATTTGATGTGCCATGTAATGAGAATTAGGCACTGACAAATGCCATAAATAATATATAATCAAATATCATAAAATAAAAAATAAATATATATAACTGTTTTTGAGTCATTTTATATTGTGCTTATGTGAAAGCCACCTTAAAAAACACACTCAGAACATTATATAACCATCTCCAGTAATGTATATAAAAAATACTATAGTAAAACATCAGCTTAAATGCAAACAAATATTCAGAGAGTCTACTGTAAAAAAAAAAACAGAGTCTACAGGTAACAGGTGCTCTGAAGACAATGCCTGTTATTTGTACAGAGACCACTAGGGGGCGCAACAGGCACGATTATGGATATATAACTCTGTACCTGTCTCTACCTTGCGTTTGTGGTCTTAACAGGTGAATCAATATATCAGTATACATAACGACTAATAACATTTCATTAAAACATTTAACTTCTGTAGTAATAATCAAAAAATATTATTATCAAATTAGCAAACATGCACTAAAAACTTTCTGAATCGCTCTCTCTTTTCTCTCTGTTTTCTCTCTCTCTCTCTTTGTCTGCGATGCCCACACACACACACACACACACACACACACACGCACACACACACAGTAAACAGACAGCACTGAGGCTGTGCACACGGATGAGTATCCTATGACCCCATGCATATCTTGTGATCTACATCCTGGATTTTAGCACAACACACAGCCCATACGCTTTCATTCTGAATATGACTCACATATTATCCTACATAAACACGGAAAACACAGCAAACACAGAGGGGTTTAGGCTAAAATCGAGTCCAGGCCACTGAGAGATCCTCTCTTCTAAAATAGATCTGATCAGTTTAAGTTGAGGATGATTATGGCTAAAAGTTGGGCTGTCAGTTTTTGTGAGGAGTTGCGACAGACCTGCCTGGACGCACCTGTCTGGACGCACCTGTCTGGACGCACCTGTCGGACGGGATTCCGTAAGAAGCTGTCAGTGTTTAGGTTCTGAGCCTCTGCTGCTACTCTGTGTTTCCTCATTCCTGTTTGTGCTGTTTGTGTATTAGTGAGGTGCGTCTCTTTCTGAATGCATCACCTCCGCGCACAATAGAGCTGACAGGTCAAATGAGCTGAGAACTATTGGCTGGAAACTTCTATTTTGAAAGTGCACCGAAATCTACACCCCCGCCTCTCGGAAGCACATTTCTAATTAAAGTTTGTTTAAAGCAATTATCTCTATCGCTTTTATCAAAAAGATGGTGTGAACACTCTCCGGAGAGGTGGTGCTTTTCCTGGCGGGGGTGCTGAATTCAGCACAACACTGGCTGAGAACACGGGAGGTCATGGATGAGATGAGCACACAATAAATCACAACAATAAATCACTAAATACTGCAATAAAAAATGACTTTTGGGTAATGTCTTGTTCTGCTAACAGCCTGGGAGGGTTTGGGTTATTATATATTGGGTTTTTATATTAACTGCTGCCAAAAAATCTCTATAAAAGAACTATAAAAGTTATATTCTTTTATTCTTTTAATAAAAGGACACAATCGCAAGAAGAGCTTTCAGTAGAAAGAAATAAAAACTGAGTATTTAAATAAGAGTGGAGAAAATGTAAGTATACAAAAGAATTGATATGCTAATACATAATAATAATAATAATAATAATAATAATAATAATAATAATAATAATAAAGATTTGTATTTAATTCAGACATTCTACGCATTATTTTTTCTAACAGCAGTAAATGTAATGTAAAGTAACTTGTTTAGGTTGTAAAGTCACCTTAGGTTGGATTTAACTCGTAATAAACAGAAAAAAAAACTGAAAAATATATTTATTTTTATGTGATTAACTGTAATTCCGCGAATGTTGTTCTAAGTCACTATAAAGTAAACTTTGATTCATTTTAGAAATGTAAAACCCGCTCCTACACCTTTGCTGAGAACCCATTCTAACTCACTACTAACACACACTTACTCACACTCACTCACACACACACACACACAGCTACACATTCCTCAGCTACACAATAAGTATCTACCTTATTCCAACCCAAAACCATTGTGATTCCATTGCATCAGTTAGTCACGCTAAAGTATTACACAAAAGGATAAAGAATATATAGTTAAGGAGAATCAGAAAAAACAAGAGCTGGAAACTCCCAGATTTTCACTTCCTCACTATTATTCACTCCTGATCACACCTTTCTGACCTGCTGAAAGAGTGCTCTGGGCTTGTTTAGCCTGAGTGACGCCCATTGTTTGACTTAATCACAACGTGCCGGTGCTGTGCTGTCTATTTTGAGTACAAATCTCCACCATGGTCCTTCTTTACTGAAAGGTCAGGTGTATTTTAACCCTTTCAGACCCTTAGAGACCTTATTATTTATCTTCAGTAATGGAAAAAATTTAAGAATGCTGTTTTTTTTAGTCAGTAATGCACAGAAAAGAAGACTTTAATATTCTATTAAATTAAATCTATTTAGTAAATAAATCCAATTAACTAAAATATTAAATATATTTTTATTTCCATAGTAATTTCAATTTCATTGTATTGGAAGCCTGTGTGTGATCATTTTTGCAAGAGATTTTTAATTCTGGTTTTTAACTCCTGATTTGAACTATTGTTCTAGAATATACCCTACATATACTGTATGTGGTGAAGTAAAGCATATATATATATATATAGAAAAGCTACTTTGGTAAAAAAAAATTATATATATATATATACAAATAAACATTTATATAATTCTTTAAAAATTCTTACTTTCTGAGGTTAAAAAATAGCTTTTCTTGCAAATCTGATTCATTTTTGAAGGTTTAAATGCAAAGAATACATTTGTAAATGTTACAAAAGTAATTAATTCAATACTAATAATAATATAAATAATATTTTTAAATGTAATTTTACTAATATATAGAAGAAACTGAAATCTAAATAAAACATAAAACAGGTTCTGTGGATGATCACTGCACTGTATTTTCAAATTTATGAGGTCTATTAAATAACATTTCTTTCTTTGCATTTTTTTAAAGTTCTTTAAACACTTTCTGAGGTAAAATAAAATCTGAAAATTATTATATATCAACTGAATGAATAATTAAAAAAATAATTGTGTGTAATTTTACCTTTGCCTCCTCGTTGATGTCCCAGGTGAAAGAGATGGCGTTGTAGGCTATCTCCTCGATGTTGCTGATGGTGTTGAAGCTTTCTTTGTAGTCGGCTGTGAAAAAGCGTGAAGATGCTGAGGTTAGCTACAGCAGCAGGAAGGAAGTAAAAGTATCAGGAAAAAAAGGAAAAACATGGGGATAGACGTGAAGTAATGCTGCATGTTTAAACATGGAAGCAGAAGAGAAGAAGAACAACTTCTGCTACACTTCCTGCAGCGGCCTATTAATAGAGGACAGGTAAAACTGGACAGGTAAAACTGGACTCGACCGGCTCCTCAAGACTCCTTTTGCTTTTCTGTATAATGCAAAATTACACTGACCAGCACTGTAAACAGCTAAACATGTCATGAGTCTGAGTTTTGCACAGATATAGATCACTAATGGTCCAAATTAAACTTTTTTTTTTTTTTATCTATTTTCAACTCTGAATCTAATAACACATATATTTAACTATTTAAAACATGTACTGATCAATCTCAGGCAGCTTTACTTATTTTTTTACAAGGTTTTCCAATCCGAAGATGTTCACAAAACTCATGTGAAACTCATTTAAAAAGCATGTTAAACTAATTCCACTGATTTTTTCATTTTCTCTTAAAAACGCCTTTTAATTTTAAAGAAATGGTTATAGACCATATAATGTTTATGGCCAAAAAAAAAAAACACTCCTGTTACTGGAACTCACTCCTGTTACTTTGTATGTTTTGAGTAACAGGACTAAAAGTAACAGCAATGAGTTTTTAGCATTGAATTAGAAAAAAAACATGAAAAAAATAAAGCTAAATGGCGGCTATGCTAACAGCATGAGGACACTGAGCGCATTCTAGTGATTTTCCCAAAATGTGTATTTTAAAATTTAAAAATAAACAAATTAGATCTAAGAATTAATTTAGGTAACAGGACTGAGTGTTGAGATTGAGCTCCTCAGTCATCGTTACAATAAGATCAAATTTACAGAAAATAAAAATTGCTAATCCAATGGTCTTCAGAACCAGAACCTGCTGATGTCACTTCCTGTTGCAGATGTGACTTCCTGTTGTAGAATGTTCCAGATGTTTCAGGTGATCAGGGGTAATGTGTTACGGTAACAGGACTGAGTAAAACCACAACACAGGGACACAACTAAAATGTGTATCTCTGAAGGATATTATAATTATATTTCATGGTAAAGTTTATAGTTAGAGAGTGGGGGGGGGACAGGAAACAAATGCTATTTTTTTAGTGTTCTAAGTAGTTATTTATTAATGTTTTAATGCATATCTTACTTTTGCAATTAGGTCATTGTACAAGACACTATGCTCAATAATAACATGTATTTTAAAGTTATTTTTTGTGCACATTTATACATGTAATGGCACAGATTCCACGATAAGCTTTTCTTATGTTGTCTTCTGACCTTTGTTGTCTGCTGAGTGTTTATACTGATTGCAGTCTCTCTCATTTTCCAGGTATAGTTAGGTCGTTTGCCTCGTCCTCACCTGCCACCCCCATTGAGCTGAGTTTGTGGATGGTAAACAAATGGGATCATTAAGCTCTACCTCCACATCCCCCCTCACCCAACCATTCCCACTGTAGCATGACTGTCCTCTTTCATCTACTGTGGGTTTGGTTCAGAACTGAGGCTAATTGACATGAACAAAATCACCAAACAGTCCCACTTTGTTGGGTAATAACACCCATGTTTGTACCAATACCAGAACCATGTACTAGTGCATCTCAAAACATTAGAATATCATTGTATCAAAAGTTACTTTATTTTTTAGCAATGCAGTTAAAAATGTGAAGCTCATATATTATATAGATGTATTACACACAGAGTGATCTATTTTAAGTGTTTATTTCCTTTATTGTTAATGAAAAGCCAAAAATCAGTGTCTCAGAAAATTTAAATATTATATAGGACCAATTGGTACTTTTGTCAGTGTGGGCAGTGTGCCTCTGGAAGTCCTACTGGAAAATGCAGCAGAAGGAAGCATGCTGTAAGATTTTCCTTGATACAACACAGTGTATCAACACCAGCAGATGACAGACATGACTCTCCAAACCATCACTGATCATCCGTACATTTTTTATTTCATTTAAAGGAAATCAAGGGATCAGAGTCTGGAGGAAGAGTGGAGAGACACTTTTTCTTCAATCAGTGATGGTTTGGACTTTTATAAAGATCCAGATTTCATTTTCCAGCAGGACTTGGCACACTGCCCACACTACGTACCAAAAGTACCAATTGGTCTTATATGATATTTAAGTTTTGGGGGTTTTTATTGGCTGTAAACCATAATCATCAACAATAAAATAGATCGCTCTGTATATAATACAGATAACTCATATAATATATTCACATTTTGAACTGAATTACTGAAATAAAGTAACTTTTCAAAGATATTCAAATTTTTTTACAGGATTTAACAGGATTTGCGTGTGAATGGAGAAAAGAAAGGAACCAATGGGGCTCAGGTGGAACATTTGAAACTCTTACCGATGTCGATGCACCTCTGCTTGGCTGTGTGTTGTCTGGAGTGCCAGTACTTCCAGTGCTTGAGCTGATCATCCCTGCACTTCTCTTCTCCAAACACCACCATCACCACACTCTGTAAATAGAGAATTTGACTTTAACAGCCACAAAAGCACTAGTAAACAACCAACCCACTCATTAGGACTCCCCTTATCACTAGTGATGCCCTAAAAACCAGGAGAGTGAAGACCAGCACACGCCTCCTCCAATACATGTGAAGTCAGACCCTCCACTTACCCTGACTTTACAGATGGGATGATGCAGGACTTTGTTGTTGTCAGTCTCCTTCAGAGTGATGGGGTAGAACTGGCCCTTGTTGAGGTACGTCATGGTGCCGTCGCCTGACTTCTGACGGAGGGACTTTGAGGCTTCCATTGTGTATTCGAAATTATTACTGTAAAGCAAACATAAGAACAGCTCAATGAGAAATAAGTATCTCTATTTAAACTGTCTTTTACACTGTGCCAATACGTTTTACATTGAATTACAGCATTATTTAGGAGTTTCAGTTTAGTTCGCCACATTCAGAGATGAGTATTATCACCCTGTAGCCTGCTGCTAACCCTGACTAGCACTGCTGGAGCAGCCTTAGCATTAGCTGCTGACCACACTAACATTTTCTTGGTTTAGAGGTGAGTATATCGGCCTGTAGTCTGTGTGTTTACTGTGTTAATACAACAAAGCTATGTGGGACGAACCGCTAGCTAATATCGCTGGCTTACTTTAAGCACTCAGCGTTTAGCTGCTTATGCTAATGCTAATGCTTCAGTCTTAGTGCTGGAGAAATTTGGGAATCTAAACTTACTGTAAATAAACAAACATGCTTTACTCACACAAATAAACTGGATTTTTTTTCAGGAGAGAAATTTGTGTAGATTAACATCCAGCACTATTTTAGTTTGGGTTATTACAGTTTTGTTTACGTTGCTTAGCTTTACTTAACTTAGTTAGCTACCCTCCCACGACCTTGCACCTTATATATTGTATAAAAGCAGATCAGAAAGTAGACATTTGTTGATATGGTGCGCCTTATAATCTGGTGCAGCGTATAAAAGCGATAATTACGGTACATGTTTTTTTTTCATTGGACATCACAGCCGATACACAGACGATATTTACTTAACAGTCCCCATCCATATCAGGTATCGGGTAGCAGGCATCTCCACTATGTTTCTATGTTTGAGGTTTGAAGAGATATTAAAATAGCATTTCCATGTGTGCTTAGATGTTCACGTTCATTTGCTTGTAGGCTTCAATTATAACCCTCTCTTTAAAGGCCCCATCTGATTTGCATAAGCCCTGACTACTGAGTCAGCTGACATGATCCATCCATCCATTCACTCCCAGAAGGGGCTGCCCTCAAGCAAGGTTTCTCTCCGGAGTCGAATGTGCGGGAACTCACCCCGACACGGTGTTGAAAGCGGCGTACTCCTCCTGCGCCATGGAGGCCATTCGTAACTGGAGATCCCCTGGGAACGAGAACACCTGCGAAGCACAAAAGGGCAGGCGAGAGGACCCGGCATGAGTGCAAACAGCCACGCCGTGACCATGCTCCGGGCCTGCCAGAGAGCAGAGCCGCAGGACAAACAAACAACAAAAAAAAGCTCTCCCCCGCTGCCTGTGTGTGCAGGGTTTTGTTGGGGCTTTCTAAAGTAATCCCACCTCCCCCCCCTCAATCTAGGTTTAATACAGAAAGAGAGAAAGAGAGAGAAAGAGAGTGAGAGAGAGAATAAGAGAAAGAGAGAGAGAGAGAAGGTCCTGGCTATTGTGCAGGAGGAAAATACAGCACTTTATTGTGCCAGCGACACAATGGCATAATGACATGCTAGCCGCTATTCTGGCTACGTTCAAATAACATTACAAGCAGCGCACCTCCCCGCTCTGGAGTCTCCTGTAAATGTGATATCATATGAGGGTGGGAGACAGGGGGACGCCTGAGAAAGAGTGTGAGAAAAGGAGGAAAGAAAAAAGATAAAAAAAGGTCCGGGACACTAAAGGAACGGGCAGCTAAAGTAAAGGAGGAATAGGGATAGGTCAACTCCATGGCCTATGGCTCCATACCTCTTGGGCGCCGTCTTTGAAGGTCTCTGGAAAGGTGGAATCGGGCGTGCGAGGCTGGGTGTTGGGACTGAACTGGCTGTGAGCGAGCTGCCGGTCAAAAACCACCGAATGGTTATCCGGCTCTGAGCAGTGCGGGTTGGGAACGGTGACGGAGAAACCGTGCGACGGCATTTCCGTCTTGACCGGGTAGTTGGGCACTGCGGCGATGGACACGGTGACCGTGGTGTCGGGCGAGGGGAAAAGTGCCCTCTTGTCTTGCACCACCGAATGGTTTCCCTGAAGGTTTCCTGGAAGGACGATGCTTCCTGGAAGGACGACTCCCTTCAAGACCTGGATCCTGTTCTCGGCCGATGCCATGGACGTCTCGGGGAGCGAAGCCATCAGATTCCTGCTGAAATATCAACACAGACGTCAGACAACACGAACAACAGCACCGGCCAAAAAAACACCGCTTTGAAGAGGACATCACCTTTTGTTGGGATCCACATCAGAGCCCAGGATGTCGGCCTTTGGCTGGGATATTGTCCTCTTTTCCCGCGGCACCTGGGGAAGGCAAACACAGCTTCTGTTAGCCCTGTTATATAATACAGTGGGCACACAGCATACAGTGCATTAGGTGGCCTAGTTAAATCCTACTCCAAAATTTGAAAGCTGCACTTAAAATCTGAGTGTGTAAACAGTAAGATTAAGACTAAGTAAGATTTAGTTTTATCGCTTTATTCACCTGAACTGATAATAAATTGATTAAATTGTAAAATACTAAGCAATATATACAGCACTATGCAAATGTTTTAAGCAGCTGTTTTCCTTAAAACATCTCCTAATCTTTCCTCTTAATCTGAATTTAATAGAGTTATTTCTAGTTCTCATCATATATAAAAACTACTGGTTTGGTAAATTGTTTAATTGGTAAATTTGGTAAATCAGGTGAGCTGCTGATGGAACTGAACATGAACTACACATGCTGGCTGAGGAGCATCCAGGAGAAATCTGGAAATACACTTTGTTCTTCAGCTTAATTGGCTCACAGGATATATAAACATACTTATCGTTAAAAACAAGAAATTCCTTGTATGTATTGCTGTATGTTTATTTGCCTCTGTTCAAATCATATGTGGTGGGTTTTTTTTAGGTAAAAACAGACAAATTGCGATATATTCAGATAAATGGATTTGTTTCATTTGCTAAAATGGGGCCTAAAACTTTTGCACAGTACTGTATAATGTATATTAGTTTATTATATATTATCCATAACACTTAGACTAGTTTTGTCAAACAACATATATGGCTTTTTTAAGCATTTACTCCTCAGTTCACTCGACATATCTGAGCTTTTGAATCTGGACATTAAGATCAGTTCCATAAAAATGCACTTGTTCTGGAATTGTTGGGGTTTTTTATATAAGAGTTCACAGAAGATGATGAGAAAGATGGATCCAGGTCTCTCATACCTTATAATAGTCATAAAGCAAGCCCAAAGCGGCCGCACTGTCTTCATCTCCATTGATGCTCATCATGGCCTTGGTGGCAGCAGTAAGCGGGTTCTCCAGAAAGGATTTCCAGGCTTCATCCTCGCTGGTGAAGGAGCGACGCTGGCTGTACGCCGGATCATTCTGTAGCACCAGCACCGCCCGTTTACTGTTAGGAAAGTAGAGAGAGGTGGATATGAGCCACATCTGTGTGAATAAATGAATGAATACAGTTTAACTTATATAGCGCCTTTCTAGAAACTTTTTCAAATTTACAGTGGCAGCCAATAGCGCACAGCCTACTCTCAACCGGAAACAATCGCCAATCTGTATCTGGGAAAACAGTCATACATACATACCACACACATATATACCAGATCTGGGCAATTTAGAGTATCCAATATATAAAAATATATAAAAAATATATCTCAGAGACCCCGAAGGAAACTCATTCAGACACAGTGACAACATGAAAGTCCACCCAAACAAACAAATAAAACCCAAGACCCCATTGCTGCGAGGCGAATTTGCTAATCACTAATCCACCCTGTCAATGTATGTACCAACAGAGATACATATATTCAGAGACAAGAGCTCAAAAGCCCTGATGTGTATTACCAATGATGGAACAAAACGTAACGCTGAAGAAACACTGAACAAAAGTCATATTCAACTGAAGGAGTCATACTGGTCTGGTTGTGTTCTACTGGTTCATGTCAAACAACTAAATATGACAAATGAATGTTTGTGGTTGTGTAAAAAAAAAATCAGTCAAAGGTCTTTTTTATCCTGCTGATCTACCACAAAACAAAAACCAGTTTAAAAGTGGAATAAATCTCAGCAGCTTCCTGTCTGACAAGATGCTCTACTGGCTCTTCCAGTAAGACGGGAAAAAAGGAAAGATGACAGTCTCTCATTGGTTGGTTGGCTGTCAGGAGTCTGGATGGAGTGATCTGTCGTGACATTCCACAAACATTTTGCTGCTTTGCATCAAAGACCTTTTGTATATTTAAAAACTGTCCTTCCCCTCCACATCATCCTCATGACCATATTAGGAAGACAGGAGTTGTATAAAGGTGAGTTGAGAAGAAGACCTTAAAACACCTTCAAACACACAACTGAAGTATTGGATACTTTCTCCAAACTGGTTGCTTTTATTTTAACAATTTTTCACAGTTGTAACACTTTTTGCAAGAAAAATGACCAAATTGGGTTTTAAATCAACAACAAATTAGTGATACTAATAACAATACTGTCAGAAATAACATTTATTACACGGCTGAGAAATGAATACAGTTTGGATGGGGTTTATGACTAGGGTTAATTCCTGAATCCCAAAATGTTATTAGCTATAAATGCAGCAAGAGCAGTTCGAAAGTCAAAATCACTGGAAAGAAAGTAAGGTTGCTATATAGGTTCTAATTTAGAATTATAAACTGGTTCAAAAAACATGGGTACAAAAAAAGAGACTTTTACTGAAAGGAACTCAAGGTACAAATCTGTACTTTTATTTTGTTTATTGTGTAAATGCCACGTACTGTGCGTTTTCTTCATTGACAACCCCAACTCTAATACAATGACTATCATTTTACACTGATTTTACTGTCACTCCTCACTATGGAAACACCTGAAAGGCTGTTTTAGAGATAATCGTCCTCTGTTTAAAGTCTGAATTTGAATTATAGGTTATTGTACAGACTGACTGCTCTCCATTCACGTCAGAGTTATAATCCGAGTATCCAACGCTATGAGTTGCTATGACGAAAAACGTCGCGTCCGTATAGGTTAAAGCAAAGGGATTAGCGGTAATCTGATCGTTAATTGTGCCATTCTTTAACTTTCTGTTTGATTTTACCCTGCAACCCGATAGATCCGTTATCCCGGGACAATGAGCCCTGAATGGACACGCAGTCCCGCTACTAAAACAACAGGAGCGACCAAGCGCGAAATTTGTAATAATGTGGAGGAAACCGCATCCTGACCCAATCCAGCTGGAAAAAACATAACGATAGTTTCTACAGGAATCGTAGAAAGAGGATAGGATTTCACATGCAGCGGACTCAACCTCGAGTTTATGCTTAGACTACATTGTTAGTAGAAGCTGGCAGAAAAAAACGATTGGTATTTAATATACTGTACCTACTTTTTAAATTCATAAACAGCTCTGGAAAAAATAAGTGACCACTTAAAAATTATGAGTTTGTTTGATTTTACCAAATTGAATACCTCTGGAATATAATAATTAAGAGGAAGATGAATGATCACAAGCCATCAAACCAAACTGAACTGCTTGATATTTAAAAGCAGTGTGTAAGACTGGTGGAGGAGAATGTGCCAATATGCATAAAAAACTGCGGTTAAAAACAAAGGGATATTTATGAATATGAACTTGTTTTTTTGCATTATTTGAGGTCTGAAAGCTCAAATAATGCAATATTGCAATATTTTCTTTTTGCTATTTCAGCCATTTCTCATTTTCTGCAAATAAATGCTCTGAAACTTTTTCCGAAACTGAAAAGTGTCCTCTTAATATTTTTCCAGAGCTGTATTTTTATATTCATATATTTATATATTTTAAAGCACCTGCTGGTGAAGTAGTCATGTAGCTTAAGTCCTTCATCGTTTTCTCAGACAAATTGTGTTTATATGTGCTGGATTTAAACAATGTACAAAAGGGCTTAAACACACTTTGTCCCAGACACGAAACAGGCAACGCCTATAGCAGGTGGTGTACAATTTCACTGGTGTCAGCCGTCTTTGCCTTGAAGATAAAGCAAAAGTGTAGACTGAATATATGTTTAAAAAATGAATAATGCTTAGTAATGTTGGTATCCTCTAAAATCCATCCAGTCAGTCAACTTTTATAGTCTTAAGACTTATGGAAAAGTATAGGTTAACAAATGTAGACAAGACTTAAAAAAAACTCAAAACAAAACTCAAAACAAAAGCTTTTTTTTTAAATAATAACAGTCAGAGCAAGCTATTGAGTAGAATATAGCAGTACAGCTGCACGAAGACGCGCGCGCGCTCCGCGTGAAGGGAGAAGGTGCGCAACAGGTGCATCTAAATATCAAACACCTGTGCACTGAGAAAGTTAAGTGAGCCTATAGCAGGTAAAACGTGTGAAACACGCGAACAGGTGAACCCAGCGCACAGAAACTCCACAGAAATCTACGGTCTAATCCAGCATCTTCTCTGAATTAAACCCAAAACCAGAGCTCATGGTTCTGAAGGATCTCCGCCGGTTCTCCAGACTGTAGAGGACACTTACTTGTCATGCTCCTGTGACATCTCTCTCTCTCTCTCTCTTTTTCTCTCTCCCCCTCTTGGTCGGACTGGACTTTCTAGTTGGTTCTGTAAAGCCGACCCGTCTTCTTCTCGGGAGAAGCGAGGTAATGAGGGCTGCTCTGGAGCTGCGCGTGAAAGAACGGGTTTTGTTGGCTTTTCTTGCTTTTTTGGATATACTCAAAAATCGGGGCCGGTTTTACCTGTGACTACTCGCGGGATTGGGTTTCACTAAAGGGCGGGGCCTAATATGCATCTCACTTCTCGTTGGTTAACAAGTTTCAAGGAGCGCAGACAACTCAGAGGCCAATGGCCAATAGTGTGACAGGAGCGATTCTAGCGGGATTTGCGTGGTTTTAATCTGTCTGTTATTCGTTGGAGTTCCTAGAGGAAATATCCTTATAACTCAAATAAATATTCTTTATATGTTGAATAAACTTAAATCTAAATCTTAAATCTAAACTTAATTTTTTTTGTTCTCTGATTTGGCTATTTATAGGTTTATTTCTCCCAAATTACAAATAAAAATATTCTCATTTAGAGCATTTATTTGCAGAAAATGAGAAATGGCTTAAATAACAAAAAAATGCTGAGCTTTTAGACCTCAAATAATGCAAAGAAAACAAGTTCATATTCATAAAGTTTTAAGAGTTCAGAAATCAATATTTGGTGGAATAACCCTGGTTTTTATGCATCTTGGCATCATGTTCTCCTCCACCAGTCTTACACACTGCTTTTGGATAACTTTATGCTGCTTTACTCCTGGTGTAAAAATTCAAGCAGTTCAGTTTGGTGGTTTGATGGTTTGTGATCATCCATCTTCCTCTTGATTATATTCCAGAGGTTTTTAATTTGGTAAAATCAAAGAAACTCTGTATATTGTTTTTAAGTGCTTGTAATAAAGGATTATGGCTTATTCTATATACAACTGTATCACATACAGCTCATATAAATGTACCAGTTCTTACAGTAGATATTATACTTAATACATTACCCTTATTGCACTAATGTCATAATTTGTAAATATAGAGACTAGCATTTTTATTTACACATATTTTATAGCTTACTTTTTTAAGATTATCCTATTTTAAGGTGTGTGATGCAGAGAGAGAGAGATGTGTTAAGATCGACAAATCAAAAGTCTGCCCTGTCTGTGAACGAGTTTCACGTTTCTGCCCCTCGTTCATTGCATATGAAAGGGGAAGTCACTTTCTGTTGAAACCACTAATCTAAAGAGGGGCTATTATATGGTGGCAATGGGAGGGGATAAGCCCTTAATGATGCCCAGTTTCCCTCAGAACTGGGAGTAAAGGCAATTCCAGTAGTTCCCGTAGTTACTGAGTGAATCCAAAATAAAACCTGATAAATGAGGTTGCAATATTTGAGCCTGAGCACAAGTCTCACCTTGGAAGCCATCACCATTGAAGTGTGAAAAGTGTGAAGTATCTGTTGTTTATTGGTAGCACCTTAAAATTGGTTTGCATAAATAAGACAAATACACCATAAAATCAGTAGCAGTAGCATAAAATAATGAATACACTGAGAAAATGGCATTTAAATATATTCAGCTCTGGAAAAAACAGATCACTTCAGTTTCTGAATCAGTTTCTCTGATTTTGCTATTTATAGGTTTATGTTTGAGTAAAATGAACATTGTTGTTTTATTCTATAAACTACAGACAACATTTCTCCCAAATTCCAAATAAAAAATATTGTCATTTGTTTAGCATTTATTTGGAGAAAATGAGAAATGGCTGAAATAACAATAAATATTCATAAAGTTTTAAGAGTTCAGAAATCAATATTTGGTGGAATAACCCTGGTTGGTTTTTAATCACAGTTTTTACGTACCTTGCCCTCATGTTCTCCTCCACCAGTCTTACACACTGCTTTTGGATAACTTTATGCTGCTTTACTCCTGGTGCAAAAATACAAGCAGTTTAGTTTGGTTTGATGGTTTGTGATCATCCATCTTCCTCTTGATTATATTCCAGAGGTTTTCAATTTGGTAAAATCAAAGAAACTCATCATTTTTATGTGGTCTTTTTTTTTTTTTTTTTGCAGGGATGTATATTGTGTGCAATCCTTTGGGATCTTCAGGGACTCATTTGCATATGTTTTGACTTGGAAAAACACTTGTGTGAAGGTAAAATTGGGCAGATGTGTGTAACGTTTCGACAGTTACGAATACTCAGAACATTCCAGACAAGACTAAACTGATACTACATAAATTCAACCAGAATTAAAGGCAAATAAATGTTCATTTTCCGTGTCCTTTCAGACCTGAATTATTTATTTCCTGTGGTGAAAAAATGTAAGAATGCTGTTTTCTGTCTGTAATGCACAGAAAAGAAAAGACTCTAATATTCTTCTATAAAATATATATATAGCCAATAATTCCAATTAACTAAAATATTTAATAGGTTTTTGTTCCCATAGTAAGTTTCATTGCATTGGAAGCCAGTGTGTAATATATAAATAATATATAATCAGAGCTCCTTATAATCTGGTGCTCCTTATGTATGAATTCTATCAGTCAGGTATTAAGGAGCAGTAAAGTCACTCCACTGAAGTACAGAGTTATACAGGAGATTCAGTTCAGTTCTACAGCACTGAGACTAAGCGCTAGCACTTTTTCGGTTAGCTGCTAATGCTAATGCTGCTGCACCCAGCCTTAGTGTAAATCTGGAAATCTAAGCTTACTGTAAATAAACAGAAGTGCTTTACTCACCCAAATAAATAGTTTTCAGGAGAGAAATCTGTGTAGATTAACATCCAGCGCATGTTTGACTTTAAAAGAAAATGTATTTTTTAAGAATTACAGTTTTGTTTACTTAACTTAGCTTAGCTTTACTTAGCTTAGCTGACACCCCTGTTCCTTACTAGTGTCGCATAATGCGCCTTATAATCCAGTGCACATTATAGTGTGAAAAATACGGTAACCCCATCCATGAGGAAAAAAAAACATAAAATAATATGTAGAGGTTTTAAGTGTCTTTTTAAAGAACCATCTGAAACACATTTATTTTTTAATGGTGTTATCACTAAAACTGATAGGGTTAATACATATCATGTATGCAAAACACAATATCATATGCAAAAAAATTGAGTTTGTTCATTTTATATCCAATCAGATCAGGGATTGAGTACCCTTCTACAATTAATGGTTGAGGTTTAATCACAACATGTAAACTATTGTATATTTTAATTATTTTGAAGTTATCACAGTATTGTATAGCTAAAAATCGCAATACTTCAGGATATCTATATGTTTTTACACCCTTACTACCATAACCTCCATCTAAAACCCAATCCTCACCATCACTATGGTCCTACAACTAGCTATTAAGAAGGTATTAGATTACTTCAGACAGTTTGCCGACAAGTTAAAATGTTTTAATCAAATGTTTACGGCCAAATTGAGGCAATTTGTAGTCTGTATATAGTATAAGTTCCTCTATTGAGTAGCTGTTATGAAACACAAGGTCCTTCCAGATGATCAGAGATTAAAACTTTAAAATGAGACACAAGTAAAAGAACCCAAAACAGCTTTTACCCTCAGCTGGAGAGGCTTTAGAGATACTATCATCCCCCCCTACCTCAAACACACACAAACACTCATACACACACACTCCTCCTCTCTTCATTGTCATTGTGAAGAGTGTATTTATCCCATACAGAAAGACACCTGCTTAAAATGGCTGAGTGTTTATGTTTGTGCTCAGATCCAGGGATGAGCTTCAGGTTCTGAAAGTCAAGCGATGCAACAGCCAATGATGTCCAATCAACAGACCAGCAGTTTAAAGCTTTATCTTAAGCTAAATATTGCTATCTATATGAAAAAAATTGGGATTTCATTTGAATATTGTATTTGTGGCACCAGTGTGCCAAGTCCTGCTGGAAAATGAAATCCACATCTCCATAAAAGTTGTCAGTAGCAGAGGGAAGCTGTAAGATATGAAGTGCTGTAAGATTTTGTGGGAAAACAAAACTGCACTGACTTTAGACTTGATAATAAAACACAGTGGATCAACACCAGCAGATGACAGACATGACTCTCCAAACCATCACTGATCATCAGTAAATTTTACATTTTATTTAAAGGAAATGAAGGGATCAGAGTCTGGAGGAAGAGTGGAGAGACACACAGTCCAAACTGCTCGAGGTCTAGTGTGAAGTTTCCACTAATCAGTGATGATTTGGACTTTTACGGAGATGAGGATTTCATTTTCCAGCAGGATTTGGCACACTGCCCACTCTGCCAAAAGTACCAATTGGTCTTATTTAATATTCTAATTTCTGAGACACTGATTTTTGGGTTTTCATTGGCTGTAGACCATAAACATCAACAATAAAATAAATATATGTTTAAAATTGATCACTCTGTGTGTAATACATCTATATAATATATGAGTTTCGCATTTTGAACTGGTTTACTCAAATAAAGTAACTTTTCAATTATATTCAATTTTTTTTAGATGCAGTAGTAATAGGTCATTACTGGTTTTAGAAACAAAATACACTAATGGAAAAAAATAGCTTTTTATTTGATGATATTAATGCATACAACATGGAACATACAAACAGCAAAAATACGTACCCTGATGGCCCTAAAATAGTATCACAATATTTCAGGGTATTTTTGCAATAGCAATTTTCAAAAATGTAGGATATGACACACCCCTATCAGGCACCATAACATCAAGAAAGCAGCAAGAAATCATCTTCCAGAGCATCGCACTGTCACCACCAGCCTCTACTGTTGACACCAAACAAAGCGGCTCCATTAACTCATGTTGCTTGCAGCTAATTCTGAACTTCTTAAAACTTTATGAATATGAACTTTATAGTTTTCTTCGCATTATTTGACATCTAAAAGCTCTGTATCTTTTTTTGTTTGTTATTTCAGTCATTTCTCATTTTCTGTAAATAAATGCTCTAAATGACAATATTTTTATTTGGAATTTGGGAGAAATGTTGTCTGTAGTTTATAGAATAAAACAACAATGTTAATTTTACTCAAATATAAACCTATAAATAGCAAAATCAGAGAAACTGATTCAGAAACTGAAGTGCACTCTTATTTTTTTTCCAGAGCTGTATAACCATATAAAACTGTGTGCATGGATACTGCTGAACATGTTCCAGTCTGGTTGTATTCTACTGTCAGTAACTAATGTGAGAAGCCCCCACTTTAGGAGGATTCTGATAACAGATTACTTGACCATCACTGAATTTAAAAGGCCTCTTACACACTTCATAACCAGTCGATGTCTAAGCAATTGCTTGGTTTGCCTGTTCTGACCTGCGTATATGCAGTGGTTGTACCCCAGCAAAAAAAAGCATTTTTTGTGGTTTGGCTTTTTTCATTTGGCAGTTAACAGTTCCCCTAGGATGTGTGATCCCTATCTATTTGTTCTGTCTATTTACTCAATAGGATCCAACTGTTGATGAGGAAAGTTTTTTTCACTCTCTCTCTCTCTCTCTCTCTCTCTCTCTATCCTTGTCAGTCCTCAACAGTCATGCTTACGGTCGCCCATCCAGCACATTAGCGCCGCTGCGCTACACCAGGATGTCAGGAAAATGAGATGCAAATAGGGATCTCTTCCAAGACTTGTCCAGGCTCATCACCTTCCACCTCCACATCACCACAAATCTACACATCCACATAATATAATAATCTATACAGCTAAGTTTTTTGTTTTCAGCTCCTCTTTCAGGTGTTATAACACAGTAATTATATCAGACAGACGCATGCCCTGATCTCTTTTACTCCAGAAGACATACGGCTGCTCAAAAATATCATCATTTAAAATGTAAAAGGAAGCAGAATCGTTATATTTTCCTGGAACTGATCATGTTTTTCTCAATATTTTACCAAGCGCCTGTTTTTTTTTGTTGTTTTTTACTTATTTTTGAATGTATAGACTTTAAATATATTCACACCTAAGATATCTTTTCAAAAATGACTATTAGACTAGAGTGTTTATGAGTTATAAGAAAGCATAAGAATATTGATGATTTGATTTCATTACATGGTTTATTAATTATTACTTTGATAAAATACATGGAGAAACAGCATCAGGCGGAGTTATTTATTTTTCTTGATAATCAATAATCACACCTCTAGGATACATGTAGATACTAAAAAAACTGACACTCAGAGCAGCCTATACCTTTCAGTGTTTTAATCAGGACACACAAAAAAACTATAATATATATACAAAAATGTAAACGTTTTAGTCTAAATAAATAAAAAAATGTTTAGTGCAAAATAACTACTTAGTAAAAATGTGCAAGTAAAATTGATAAAAACTATATAAAGTAGTGCGCACACCATACCTAGCTTTAGTTTGAGCGCAGGTAGTTTCACACTTTTTCTGTGGACACTATTTTGGGTCATTTACTCATATTATTTGGTTTGAAACATCATATAAATATAAATACTATATGTTTAAAGCACTAGAAGTAAATAATATTGGTTGGCGAAATGCAAATTGCACGTTTTTGTTTTTTTTGTTGTTGTGGGGAAATTTCCTTTTTTTCAACACTTTGTGGAATCAGTGGCGATGATGACGTCATGTGATTTATTCAAAGACCTGAAAGTGAATGTAAATACAGCTGATTATGTGTTTTGAGCAAATAAATAGAGTTATAATGGAGGAATAAAACAAGGGACTTTGAAGAAGATTTTTCACTTTTTTAGGTGTTTTTCTCTCAATGGGTTTCTTGTAGATTTAGCTTTACCGCACTGGGATGTGATCACTATTTTTAAAAAGAGTAAGTTCTGCTTTTTTTAACCATATATGGATTATGTTTATGTGTGAAGGCATTCCTGAGTAATTAAGCTGAGAACACAAGGTGAGATTTTGGACTGAAAATCAGTCTGTAGTGTTTTAAGGGTTAACCACAGCGTATCCTATTTGCTTTATGTAACGGTGCCTCAGCCCCCTGCGCTCTATTTAACCAGTTATGCCCTCCAGACAAAAGAGCTAAAAAAAAGAGCTGATCAACTCAGTGAAAATGTCAATAAAGCAACCGTTCTCCTTCTTCCTTCTCTTGTTATTGTTATGTACGCAGAGCCTGCTCTCTCTTTTTTCTTTATTTCTTCAGAATTCAAGCGATTCTTTTCCCCTCCCAGAAAGAAACAGAGGCATGTCGGGATGAACAGTGCTCTGCTTTTTCATTTTTTTCTCCTCCTTCATTTGGAGAAGCTTTCCTGGGAAGATGTTATCAGCGTGCTTACAGTGCAAACACAGCGCGACACCCGTATGCCATCAACCCCCTCACTCAGCCTTCCTTTAGGCATGAGGTCAGCACTGAGCGGAGGCGTTCTGGGATTCTGACGCCCGGCCGCCGGTTTGTTGTGAATTTATACATGCATGAGAATGACACTGCCTTCAGGAACACTGAAAAAAAATCATGAGTAAAAGTTTCGCAACTTTCTGCATTTGCTTTTTTTAAGTAAATTTAATTTCAGATAAATTTAAGCAACTTTAACTCGGTTTCAAGACTTAAATAGAGTTACACAGAGTAAATAAGTGAACTGAACTTCAGTCAATCCTTTCTTTTAGTAAACTTTACTTCATTTATTTTTACTGAATCAATCCAAAGTCAAAGTCAAAGTCAAAGTGGTTTTTATTGTCATTTCAGCTATATACAGAGTAAACAGTGAAACGAAACAACGTTCCTCCAGGGACCATGGTGCACATAAACACAGTGTAGACAGAACAATAGTGCAACAGTACAAAAGTGCAGACAGACAATACAACACAATACAGACAAAGAATAATAAATAACAAGACAGTGTGCAAATCATGCAGTGTGCAAAAAAGACCAGTGAGGTAGTAATTACTCTATTACACAGTGTGCAATAGAGTCCAGTGAGGTAGTAGGGTTTTTAGTGCTTTCCATTTTCTGGGGTAAGTGGGGTAAGAGTGTGTGTGCATGTACAGAAAAACCATCAGTTCAGTCTCTGCAGTTGAGGAGTCTGATGGCTTGGGGGTAGAAGCTGTTGCAGAATCTGGTCGTGCTGGACCGGATGCTGCGGTACCTTCTTCCCGAAGGCAGGAGGGAGAACAGTTCATGTGAGGGATGGGCTTTGCGGATGCTGCGGGTGGTGTAAATGTCCGTGATGGAGGGGAGAGAGACGCCGATGATCCTCTCAGCTGTCCTCACAATACGCTGGAGGGTCTTGCGGTCAGAGACAGTGCAGGTCCCAAACCAGGCAGTGATGCAGCTGCTCAGGATGCTCTCAATGGTCCCTCTATAGAAGAGTGTGAGGATGGGTGGAGGGAGACGGGCCTTTCTCAGCTTCCGGAGGAAGTAGAGACGCTGCTGGGCTTTCTTGGCTGTAGAGCTGGTGTTCAGGGTCCAGGTGAGGTTATCTGCTAAGTGGACACCAAGGAACTTGGTGCTCTTAACAATCTCCACAGAGGACCCGTCGATGTTGAGTGGAGAGTGGGTGTGTTGTGCTCTCCTGAAGTCAACAACCATTTCCTTTGTCTTGTCCACATTCAGGTGAAGGTTGTTGACTGTACACCAGTCTGTCAGCCGCTGCACCTCCTCTCTGTATGCTGACTCGTCGCCTTTGGTGATGAGACCCAGCACGGTTGTATCATCGGCGAACTTGATAAAGCTGTTAGAACTGTGTTTTGCAGCACAGTCATGAGTCAGCAGGGTGAACAGCAGAGGACTCAGGACACTGCCCTGGGGGGCCCCCGTGTTCAGTGTGATGGTGCTGGAGGTGCTGCCCCCGAACCGGACTGACTGGGGTCTCCCCGTCAGAAAGTCCAGGATCCAGTTGCAGAGGGGGGTGTTGAGGCCGAGCGAGCTTAGCTTCCTGGTGAGGTTCTGTGGGATGATGGTGTTGAATGCTGAACTGAAGTCTATAAACAGCATTCTGACGTAAGTGTCCTTCTTCTCCAGGTGGGTGAGGGAGAGATGAAGGGTGGTGGTGATGGCATCGTCCGTGGAGCGATTGGGACGATACGCAAACTGCAGGGGGTCCAGTGAAGAGGGCAGTCGTGTCTTGATGTTCCTCATGACTAGCCTCTCGAAGCACTTCATGATGATGGGTGTAAGTCATTGAGGCAGGACACTGTGGACTTCTTCGGCACGGGGACGATGGTGGTGGACTTGAGGCACGTTGGGACAGTGGCGCTGCACAGGGAGATGTTGAAGATGTCCGTGAGAACATCTGTCAGCTGGTCTGCGCACTCCCTGAGCACTCTGCCGGGGATGTTGTCTGGTCCTGCAGCTTTTCGTGGGTTGACTCTGCGCAGAGTGTTCCTCACATCCACTGCAGTCAGGCACAACACCTGCTCGTCCGGCTTGGGCATGGTCTTTCTCGCCATCGTGTTGTTTTGTGCCTCAAACCGTGCATAAAAGTTGTTCAGGGCATCAGGGAGGGAGGCATCACGTTCACAGGACGGTGGCATTGTCCTGTAGTTGGTGATCGCCTGGATGCCCTGCCACAATCCTTTCTTTTAGTAAACTTTACTTCATTTCTGCATACAATATTACCTAATTACAATTACTTTACTAATTTATACAATATTACTCAAATAATTTATGGTACATATACATTAAATATATATGAATTCCTGAAATTTAAAATACTGTCTCAACACATGGATGGCATGTAAAACACATTATTTATACTAGTAAACTAAAAAAATGTTTTACATGCCGTCCATGTGTTGAGACAGTGAGACTTGGTCTGTTTACAAAATAAATCTTTGAGATTATGTAAATACTTGAATGTGCATTTAAACTAAAAATATTTGCATTTCAGGAATTATAATATATTACGTATCATACATTATTGATTCATATTAATATTGTATACATTAAGTAATTGTAATTAGGTAATATTGTATGCAGAAATGAAGTAAAGTTTACTAAAAGAAAGGATTGACTGAAGTTCAGTTCACTTATTTAATCTGTGTAACTCTATTTAAGTCTTGAAACCGAGTTGAAGTTACTTAAATTTATCTGAAATTAAATTTACTTGAAAAAAGCAAATGCAGAAAGTTGCAAAACTTTTTTAAAGTAAATTTTATGCATCATTTTTTTCAGTGAAGGAGAGAGAGAAAGAGAGAGGTAAAGAAAGATAGTGTGCATACAGTGTGACTAGTAGGCCAACACTAAGCCAATAATGGCCTGCCCTGCATATGTAATGTGCCTGTGTGCAACGCTCTGTCAAAATATAATGAGGAATACACAAGCTCCTGCCAACTGTGCCGAGCAAATATTGACACTATTAATACACACCATCATCATCATCATCAACGCTTTAACCCTTTTTTATTTATTTCAGCTGCTAAGCAAATTCTGAGCTCTACTTTTCTGCTGAAACTGCACAGGTCCCAACATGTTTTCAGCGCAAAGTAATACAGTAATACTCCTCAGCCTAGAGGCGTAAAGATAATTTATCCAGACTGAATTACCTGTTAGTTGTGATAAAATACCTCGTCTGTTAGGGGCACAAAGTGTTAATAGTTAAAACAGAATCAAATAATCAATAAACGTCTATTTTCTTTGGTCAATTTTAATACACAAGGCGCATTTTTTCTTTATTTAGCAATTTAGCAGTTGCCGAGACCTGTAAAGCTAAGCTAAGTAAACTAAACTGTAATTCTTAAAAAAAAAAAAAACATTTTCTACACAGATTTCTCTCCTGAAAACTTTTCAATTGGGTGAGTTAAGCGCTTCCATTTATTTACAGTAGCCTAAGCTTAGATTTCCAGATATCCACTAAAGCTGAAGCATTAGCATAAGTGGCTAACCGCTAATGCCGTCTAACTGCCACCCAACAGCGCTACACTGAGGAACCCTGAGTGTTTCGGTCAGCCAGGGCGATATTAGATAGCGGTTGGTCCTACGGAGCTTGTTTTAACACGGTAAATGTGCAAGCTACAGGCCGATATACTCACCTATGAACTGCCCAAAAGATAGATTTCAGCGGGTAATGCTAATACTGCTCCAGCAGTGCTAGCCAGGGTTAGCAGCAGGCTACAGAGGCTGATAATACTCACGTCTGAATGGTGAAAAAGAGCTAGTGTTTAGCGCAGTTAGCGGCTAATGCTAATGCTGCTCCAGTCTCAGTGCTGGAGAACTAAACTGAATCTCCTGTATAACTCTGTACTTCAGTGTTTAGAGTGTCTTTACTGCTCCTTAATACCTGACTGTTAAAATTCATACATAAGGAGCACCAGATTATAAGGAGAAATTAGATTTTGGGAAAATTAAAATATTTTAAGTGCACCTTATAGTGCAGCTTAACAGCCAGAAACAACCTGAACTGATTACTGATTAACCCTTTGTTTTAGGTCATTTTAGATCATGTGTTTTCTTGTGTATATTTCTTGTGTATACACATTTATCAGCCAATCAAACGCAGCAGCTTGGCCCCGCCTACTGCGCCTACAGCATTGGAGGAATACAAATCTGCACTCTGAAGTAAAGCATGGCAGCTTTTCAGCTAATAAAGCAAAGTATACAGTATATACATTGATATTTAATAGTTTTGGCACCCCTGATCATTTTCTTTGATGATTTTCCTTCATAAATCATAAGTCATCAGTTAAATACTGTATATCATATAGCAGATGAACACAGTGTTGTATAATATTTGAGAAGTGAAATGGTTAAAGTTTAAAGGATTTACAGAAAGTGTGCAATAATTCTTTAAACTAAATTATTCAGGTGCATACATTTAAGCATCCTTGTCGTTTTATTGTTTTGAGTAAATTTAGCACTGGAGTTCTCCTTTATTAAATTCATTAAATTATTTAATATTGTATCTCCAGCATGTTCCAGTCATTTCAGCTCAATCTCCTGCTTCATCTCTCTGGACACATCTCTAACAGTACGTACTGTAACGCCTCCTGTTAATGATATGATCTTGTTTTTAATGGTGAGCAAGTGATCTACTGAATCTAATGTGTTTCCAAGCTTAGAACACTTTAACAAAACGCTCCAGCAGGTAAAACACACCTGTGTGTTTCTAAAGGTGACAAATTAGAGCTTGATGTTGGTTTGTGAACTGATGCAACTTTACGAAAAGTCACTTTTGAGGAATGCTGATGAACAGAACACACGACATTCCTGTCCGTTCTCTTACACTTCTACCCCCTGCACCTAAAATAAGACGCGTGTGAAAAGAAAATGCTACACGCCATCAGAACAGTTCATGTTACAGTCATTTTTGAGCAGGACTTTACGACACAGAATGTTTCCACATATTTGTGTGAATACAGCTCTGGAAAAAAAAATAATTATGAGTTTTGTTGATTTTATCAAATTAAAAACCTCCAGGAGTAAAGCAGCATAAAGTTATCCAAAAGCAGTGTGTAAGACTGGTGGAGGAAGAGAACATGATGCCAAGAATGCATGAAGAAAAATGTGATTAAAAACCAACCAGGGTTATTCCACCAAATATTGATTATTTCTAAAGTCTTAAAACTTTATGAATATGAACTTGTTTACTTTGCATTATTTGAGGTTTGAAAGCTCTCTATGAATTCTACCAGTCAGGTATTTAGGAGTAGTAAAGTCACTCCACTGAAGTTACTTTAGAGACAGAGTTATACAGGAGTTTAGTTTAGTTCTCCAGCACAGAGACTCAAGACTGGAGCAGTATTAGCATTAGCTGCTAACTGTGCTAAGCGCTAGCTCTTTCACTGTTTAGAGGTGTTTATTATCGGCCTTTTTTTTTTAAGAATCACAGTTTTGTTTACGTAGCTTAGCTGTACAGGTTTTGCCGCTGGGTGAATTAAAAGGAAAACATGGGGACACCCCTGTTCCTTACTAGTATCTCATATCTATATAAATATATATAGATAAAAGTGAGACATTTTACCATTTTATGGTAAGACATATGAACTTATTTATCATGCACTGATTAGCAGTACAGAATCAGACCTGTATTAATGTAATACTGAACATCAGCCTTGTTTCTTGTGCACAGGAATTTCATCAGATTAATCATTTGATGATGTTATGCACTGTGGATGTAGGGAAATATAATGTCTTTTAATTTTATTGTCATGTGCACAGTAAGAAACAAGTTTCCTCATACACTGAAATTATTTCTTTCCTCCTCGCCAAGTATGCCGCATAAAGATCGAAAAATAAAGTCGAAAATATACAATAAAGAAATAAATATATTTTTTATATTTTCTATTACAATTACAATTATGATTTTTAGTAATGTTCCTTATCAAACATGAAAGCTTTTTTAATGTAATGCTTGAATAGAAATACTCAGGATTTATTGGTGTAATGTCAGGCAGACAATTGTCAAAAATGCTGGTCTGTTAAGAGGTTTTAACACACACACAGAATCACATCAGTGAGTGGGTTTAAAGTTCCCTCTAAACCCAAAACAGTTGTAAGAGTTTCATTTTCTGTCTCAAACTTCTCACTAACACACACACACACTCTCACACACTTACACACACTCTCACACACTTACACACACTCTCACACACTTACACAACAGTATCCCTGCTCTCCACCACATTCAGCAAGTGACACATGACTCTACAGCAGGTGACATGATCTAAAAGTGCACGGAAGAGTGCAGGAGCAAGTCATCACACGCTCAGGACACACCTAAACACTCCACTCTAAAACACACCAACACCCTAACTGTCACACAGAGTAACCCCACAGGACCCGGCTCAGACTTTCCTCCCTCCATCCTGAAGAGCTGAGATTTAGAGGAAGCTGCTGCTGCTGCTGCTGCTGCTGCTGAGGAGAGAACGTGTTCCTCTGCCCGGCCCGGTTAGGCCTCTTTTACAGCCCCATCAGGTTCTGAGCCTCCGCTGATTTATAAAACACACACACACACACACACACACTGAGTGACCATACTGGTTTAAGGACTGGATAAATCTTTAGCACACACCTCTTTTAATAGTTGGACTATACATGAAAATTAGCCTTGATGGCTAATTACGGCTCATTTATGGTCTTTCCTACAGTTTTCTGTTAAATAATGCTGTAAAATAACTTACTCTTAGTTGCATTGAAACATGTTTACTCACTTTTAAGGGTGTGCCATATCGTGCCATATCACCCACCCCTAATTATCACATCAGGGTACTACCTTTTTGCTGTTTTTAGCTAAATAACTGATACAGCTTTGGAAGAAAATAACAATAGTGACTTAAAAATGATGAGTTTCTTTGATTTTATCAAATTAAAAACCTCTGGAATATAATCAAGAGGAAGATGGATGATCACAAACCATCAAACCACCAAACTGAACTGCTTGAATTTCTGCACCAGGAGTAAAGCAGCATAAAGTTATCCAAAAGCAGTGTGTAAGACTGGTGGAGGAGGAGAACATGATGCCAAAATGCATGAAAAAAAAACTGTGATTAAAACCAGGATTATCCCTCTCTTAAGCTTTAGAACTCTTAAAACTTTATGAATATGAACTTGTTTTCTTTGCATTATTTGAGGTCTGAAAGCTCTGCATCTTTTTTGTTATTTCAGTCATTTCTCATTTTCTGTAAATAAATGCTCTAAATGAGAATGTTTTTATTTGGAATTTGGGAGAAATGTTGTCTGTAGTTTATAGAATAAAACAACAATGTTCATTTTACTCAAACATAAACCTATAAATAGCAAAATCAGAGAAACTGATTCAGAAACTGAAGTGCTCTCTTCATTTTTTCCAGAGCTGTATATATCATATATTTAGGGCCGTATCGACCTAAAATTATTTTTTGCCTGGTTTATGCAGAGTAAGATCTACATCTTTACAGATCTATCAGCTCCAGGCTGCATCTATTTGCATATTGACCATTTATTTGCATAATGACTATGTGTCTTTCACCCATGTTTTCTCTCTCCCTGTAGGCAATCTTCTTTAGAATGCAGTTATTTTCCATGGTTTGACTGACGGCCAAGTCTTGGTTTTATTGACTGTGTTTCTATCCACCTTATTCCGTACGACGACAAGAAAAGGGGCATGTTTGCTTCCTTTGTGTTGGAATTTCCTTTATCTGTCTATCATTCGTTTAGCATCCATGGGTATGGTAATAGTCTCAGGACAACATACCTGCAGTTGCTCTTACATGATGCTCGCAGATTGTAAATGTTAAGCTCAATGAAGCTTTAATTTGAATAAATATCACTATAATATTACAGATTATATTTAAGCTGAAATATCACCTGGCTGATGCTGATTTGTTTCCAGCTGTATTGTTGGAACTGCAATAGTGGAAAGAAGAACAGTTACAGGTCCATGCAAATCTCTCCTGAAGCAGTTAGATCCTGATTTGAATTGAAATTATAAACCGGGGGGTTAAAGGGATTCAAAGCATCCTCATTTTACCATCATGAAAAACACAAGTGTCACACCTTCAAATGCCTCTACTGACTTTTCCACCTGCACAAACTCCAACTACCAGAACAGCCAACAGCCAATCAGCACCTGATTGTTAGATCAGCCTCACGTGTGTTCTGATTCATTTCTGGTGTTACTGCTAGGTATACAGCTCTGGTAAAAAAAAAAAAAAATAAGAGACCATTTCAGTTTTTTTTTATTAATTTCTCTGATTTTGCTTTTTATAGGTTTATATGTATATGTTTGAGTAATATGAACATTGTTGTTTTATTCTATAAACTACAGACAACATTTCTCCCAAATTGCAAATAAAAATATTTCCAAAAATTTTCAGAAATGCCCCTTAAAGCGTCTCACTCTTGTCTGTGTTGTCAATAAAATGTCAGGATCATTTTTCATATATAGCTATTATTTATATACTTTTATTTTATCTGCCATAGCGTCACGTGATCAGTCAGGAAGGTCCTCACGGTGTGTGGGTGCATTCTGGGAATTGAAGTTCAGCGCAGGCAGACTGACAATCTCCTGTATATAGCTGTTTAATATGATTGATATGTAATACATTTCATTAAATAGCATTAAAGAGTTAGGAATTGTGTTTTTTAATTTGTTTTATAATTTATTACTAGAACTTAGCATTTCACACCAAACCACACTGAATTTGTAGTACTTACAATTTTGTAAAAATTAATTTTAAAGGGTGTCAGGATTTGACCCTTCTTAACTTAAACATCCCCTATACCTTTATCTGTAACAGGTGAGTTACTGTACGTCCCACAAAAATGTGACAGTTCCTAAGAAGGTTGAAAGTCGTTGAGGGAGGGAACTGCACTCGGTTTCACACATGCAATCCACCTCTCTTTTTTTTTTACTTTCTTTCTTTGCTTTTTGTTTTTTTTTTGCAATGAGAGAAACTTCTCAGACCACAAAGAACTAAGGAGTTTATTCACAAAAGCCAGAGAGACAGAAATGCAAACTTAGACAAGCCCAGAGCTCCAGCGCTCAGACACACGGATCGAGAAGGCCTGGGAAACGGAAGACTGACAGAAAGACTCGTTTCGAAGGAGTGAGAAGAAGAAACCTGCAGGTTTTCTGCAGGTAGAAACATGCAGGCAGCAGTTTCACTTGTACTCCAGCCAAAGTCTTTAACACTGTGCTGATCTCAGACAGTCACCTTACAGAGAGGCAGAAGTCGCCATGGCCCTTGCACACACACACACGCACACACACACACACACACACACACACACACACACACACACACCTGTCTCACCTTCCAGGTCTTGAACCGCCCATGTGGGTGTAGCAGTGCGAAAGAAAGAAACTGTCAAATGAGCTCTACTAAGAAAACAAGCTCTTATAAAGAGGTTTTACAGAAAGCTGCTAACTATTTATCTGTCATACAGAACTCAGGAGACAGGAGGGGACTGGATGTCCCTTTCGGTTTAGGGTGTCACTCTTAAGGTCAGGAGTGTACAGTACAGAGCTGGCTGGTGCAGAATGACAATAAACCACTTAAGACCATTATTATTTTTTGCACTATAATGCGCACTTAAAATTAATTTCCCAAAAATGGTCAGTGCTCCTTATAATCCAGTGTTCTGTCGAGTTGTGCTACCCTGTCAAATTGTGCTACCCTAGACTTGCTATCTGATTAGATTTTTTGTGTGTTTTGTATTTTAATAGCTTATTATTGCTTTTTTTATTCATTTTTGCTATTTACACTTTTGTATCACTCAAATAAAGAATAACAGTGAGTTGACCTTTAAAAGAAAAATCATAAATCAATAAAAAAACATGCCACGCAGGCACACTGGTGGAAAGAAGCATCTATCGATGGGTAGCACAACTCGACTGGAGCTGTATTAGCATTAGCCGCTAACCACGATCGTTCAGAGGTGAGTACATCAGACTGTCGAAGAACGGCTAGCTAATACGCCCTGGCCTACCAGAACAATCAGGGTTTCTCAGTGTAGTGCTGTTAGGCAGCGTTTAGCCGTTAATGCTAAAGCTAATGCTAATGCTAATGCTGCTGCACCCAGCCATAGTGGAAATCTGGAAATCTAAGCTTGCTGTAAATAAACGGAAGCGCTTTACTCCCCCAAATAAACAATAACATTTTCAAGAGAGAAATCTGTGTAGATGAACATTCAGTGTTTGTTTGAAACATTTATTTTTTTAAAGAATTAGAAATAGTTTTGCTTAGCTTTTATTTTGCTAAATTAGAAGGAAAACATGGTGACACCCCTGTTCCTTACTAGTGTCGCATAATACGGTAATAATGCGGTAATTTCATAATCATCCAAAGCAGCTTCAGCACCTCCTTAACCACGGACTCCATTTAAGATACCAGCTCCAGGTGTAATAAGACTTTTCTGTTAATCCTGAGGTCTGGGTCTCTTAACAAAGACGCTTCAAAGCAGCACAGAGATAAACACTCTTCAGCTGAACCTGTGTCAACTCTCCCTCTCTCTCTCGCCTTAAGGGAAGAACACAGAGGTGGAGTGCTAATAACTCTGAAGGCATTATCGAACATGTGATGACTCACTGTCATAATTACACAGGTAACTAACGCAGGTGAGATCATCCCAGCAGCAGGTGAGACACATGATCACATGATCGAGGTTTACTGGAAAGAGTGAAAAATAAAGCTTAACTTCTGGTGTACTTTCCTACTTTCAGAAATGACAGGGGTGAAGATGTTGATTTTTTTTTACTGAATGCTTCATCCAGTGCTAGTGTTGTGTTGCTAGTGTTGTATATCGTCTGTTATTACTCTTGCTCAGATTTGCACACTTCTTGGAGCTATGGTGGAGTATGGACTGCAATTTTACATGTAAAAATATCTGCAGCGGCCTGCAGTATGCATACAAAATAACACAATACTGTGCAATTCTTGCATATGTCCATACCTTGCAATATTTGTCTTTATCACAACAATATTCTATGATTAACCACAATTAAAACTAGATAGATAGATAGATAGATAGATAGATAGATAGATAGATAGATAGATAGATAGATAGATAGATAGATAGATAGATAGATAGATAGATAGATAGATAGATACAGAAAGTGCAAATACACAGTTATATAATAATTTAAATTTAGCAGTGCAAAAGATACGTAAACAGTAGAGGAATGAACTAGTGAATGAACTACTAGTGCAAAATAGGGTAGAACTGTAAAAATAGTGTTATAGGCATCAGCAAGACTGAGAGTGTGTCTATAGATGGGGGTGTGTCCATGGTGTGACCAGAATTGCCGGAATGAAAAAGTGTCACAGAGTCTTTAGTTTGCTGTGCTGAGAGGAGTTGAACAGTCTTATGGCCTGAGGGACAAAATGATTACAAAATGTTAATGCTAATCCTTTTTACTTGTGTTTTAAAAAAGAGGATAATAACTATGTAATGAAGCCTTTATTTTTCATATTTTTTCATCGTATGAGTCATTTCAGTAAAGCTCTCCTCACAGAGGCTGAAATCTGTGAATAAAGCACAGCGGATTTTCTCCAGATTTTCTCAAAAACAGAACAAGGAGTGTCTTGTCATCAGTGAAGCAATAAACAGATAAATCTACAGGTAAATCTATTGTTACTGAAGGTGAACCAGTCTGACCTGTCATGAATTAACCCTTAAAGCCCATCCCAAGATTAAAATCACAGCTCTGCAAAAAAGAGCCTCTTTAACTTTCAGACTGATACCAACATTACTGTCTCACCTGAACGTCCTAAACCAAGAACTTCACAGTGTTCTGATCATATATGAGCTCTGCATAAGGAGCGAGCATTATACAGACATTATACAGACACAGCATGTAGTAGATGTTTTCAAGACACTCCAAGAAAAACTGCTTGAATTTTTTTGCACCAGGAGTAAAGCAGCACAAAGTTATCCAAAAGCAGTGTGTAAGACTGGTGGAGGAGGAGAACATGATGCCAAGATGCAATAAAAAAGTGATTAAAAACCAACCAGGGTTATTCCAGCAAATATTAATTTCTGAACTCTTAAAACTTTATGAATATGATCTTGTTGTTTTCTTTGCATTATTTGAGGTCTGAAAGCTCTGCATCTTTTTTGGTTTTTCAGACATTTCTCATTTTCTGCAAATAAATGCTCTAAATGACAATATTGTTCATTTTACTCAGACATATACATATAAACAGCAAAATCAGATAAACTGATTCAGAAACTGAAGTGGTCTCTTCATTCTTTCACATTTTGTACTGTTGAGTGGGTGAAAGCATGTGTTTCAGGGTGCTCCCAAGTCTATATTACCTCCTGGCACTCTCTTTTAAAATGTAAACATTTAAAAGCAGTGAGACACAAGGAGGATGTAATGTTTCAAGATCATATCACAGAACCGCTGCAGTAATAACTACAGTTTGATTAGTCACAATAGCCACAAATGTGTTGTTTGTGATCGGCCACTAGAGCGCAGCATCAGTCAGATCTCTGTCTGAGTTATTACTAGACCCAGCCACACACAATTTACACTAATGCATCTCAAAAAATTAGAATATCATTAAAAAATTACTTTATTTTAGTAATTAAACTCAAAATGTGAAACTCATATATTATATAGCTGTATTACACACAGAGTGATCTACTTTAACTGTTTATTTCTTTTATTGTTGATGATTATTGTGGCTTACAGCCAATGAAAACCCAAAAACCAGTGTTTCAGAAAATTAGAATATTATGCAAGACCAATTGGTTCTTTTGGCAGTGTGGGCAGTGTGCCAAGTCCTGCTGAACAATGAAATCCACAACTAAAAATAACTGATGTCCAAATAAGGTCCATAAGGTAAAGATGTAGTCTTTCTGTTTATATGATAAGCAAGATTAGTGTATTATATACTTTAGATGTATGGGATTTAAGATTTAAAGGAAAAAGCATCATTCAAATGTTTGGAAAAATGAAGACACTGAAGAAGCTGATTTTTTCAGGTAAGATTATACTACATAATGTAGTTTATTAATTTTTTCATATGTAATTACGTGTAGAAAGGTGTAGAGGTACAGCACTGAAAAAAAAGAAGAGAGCACTTTAGTTTCTGAATCAGTTTCTCTGATTTTGCTATTTATAGGTTTATGTTTAAGAAAAATAAAACATTGTTGTTTTATTCTATAAACTACAGACAACATTTTTCCCAAATGAGAAATATGAGCTTTCAGCTTTCAGTTCATATTCATAAAGTTTTAAGAGTTCAGAAATCAATATTTGGTGGAATAACCCTGTTTTTTAATCACATATTTCATGCATCTTGGCCTCATGTTCTCCTCCACCAGTCTTACACACTGCTTTTGGATAACTTTATGCTGCTTTACTCCTGGTGCAAAAATTTAAGCAGTTCAGTTTGGTGGTTTGATGGCTTGTGATCATCCATCTTCCTCTTGATTATATTCCAGAGGTTTTCAATTTGGTAGAAGTAAAGAAATCATAATTTTTAAGTGCTCTCTTATTTCTCTTTATAGCTGTATCTCTCTCTCTCTCTCTCTTTATCTCTCTCTTTGTAAAAAAAAGGAGAGATGTTTTTCTTTGGGTTTTGTGGCTCTAATCTCTGTTGCGTCCTCTTTTCCGTTACTGTGTGACCCTCTCTTTGTGTCTGTAACTGCAGTCACCCCCTGCCCTATCATAGCCTGCAATTTTCCCATTGATGTACTGGATGCTACCTTTCACACATAATTACAGGCGTGCATTGTGCTGCGTGGTGAAGGTGCATGAGGCATGTCTGGGTGATAACGGGTTTACAGGGTTTCAGGGCTTCTATTTAACAGAGAACTACTTCTACTTCTACCATACAAACCACCAATGTTAATTTCTGGCTTTGTGTTGCCTGATTACTGCCAGACCAGCAGAATCAAGAAATCACTTAAATAGAATGTGTCTGACAACATGAAGCAGATAAAAAATCTCAAAAAGCAGCACATTATTATTATACCACCATCTGAAGAAACTCAACAACAGATGAGAAAACAAAGTTATTGATCATCTTTCAGTCTGGAAAATGTTATAAAGTCATTTGTAAAGTTTTGGGACTCAAGAGAACCAAAGTAATTCACTATTATTCACTAACGGAGAAAACAAGGAACACTGGTGAACCTTCCCAGGAGTGAACGGCCGACCAAAATGACTCCAAAAGGGCATGAAGAACTCATCCAGGAAGGCACGAAGCAGATGGCCAATCACTGATTGTGGAAACTTCACACTAGACCCCAAATGAAATGTAAAATTTACTGATGATCAGTGATGGTTTGTTTGGAGAGACATGTCTGTCATCTGCTGGTGTTGATCCACTGTGTTTTATTATCAAGTCTAAAGTCAGTGCAGTTTTGTTTTCCCACAAAATCTTACAGCACTTCATACTTCATTTTGCTGAGAATGTTTATACAGATGAGAATTTCATTTTCCAGCAGGATTTGGCCAATAGTACCAATTTCTCTAATATAATATTCTAATTTTCCGAGATACTGATTTTTGGGTTTTCATTGGCTGTAAGACATAATCATCAACAATAAAATAAATAAACGCTTAAAATAAATATATATAATATATATATATTTTATATATAAATATATATAAAATAAGTTTCAACTGAATTACTCACTGAAATAAAGTAACTTTTTATCAATATTCTCATTTTTTGAGATGCATTAGTATATTATAATGTCTTACAATACAATAAACCCTATAATATTTTTTCTGTACGTTAAATAACGCACACTCTCTCTAAATCTCTCACTCTTTTCACTTCTTCATTAACTGACAGGTTTTATTTTTATATTTTCTGCATCTGTTAAAAGATCACCATGGAGACCAGCGCTCACTGCTAAACTCATGCTGGTGAGCAAAATACATAAACGCTGCTGAACCCAGAACAGTAATAGCACTTAGAGAGGGCGAACAGTGTTTACCAAAGAAAAACTAACACTGCTGCCATTGCTAAGTGGAATTGACTTATGCTAATGAGGCTATGCTAATTGGTCTCCTCCACTCTTCACTTCTGACAGAAGAATGAGAGCACTTACTGTAATGTCTCTCTCCATATCTATCTTTCTCACTCTCTCATTTCTCTATCCCTTATAGCTCTCTCTCTCCTACTCTCTTTCTGTCTTATCTTTTTTACCTCTCCCTTATGTCTCCCTTCCTCTCTTTCATTTCTCCCTACTGTATCTCTGATTGTCTCTCCTCCTTCCTCCTCCACTATTACACACTCTTTTCTGTATTTCTTTCCCTTCTTCTCCATCACTCTCTAAATGTATCTCTCTCACCCTTTCCTCCCGTTTTCTCCGTTTTTCTCTCTTAGTCTCAGTCTCACTCTCAGTCTCAGTCCCCCCTTTCATCTTCTCTCCATCTCATTTCCAGCCCTTCCTCACTTTTCCTATTTCTCTCTCCTCTTGAGTCTTTCAATCACTCTGTCTCTCCCTTTTTCCTTCTCTCTTGTTCTCATTCTGTCTCACTTCCCCTCCCTCCTTTCTACCTGTTTGATTTCTTTCTTTCCTCTATTTTCCTACCATACCCTCTGTCTCTCTCTCTCTTTCAATCCTTCCTGTTTCCTTCATCTTTCTCGTTTCTCTGTCTCTGCCCCCTTTTTTGTATCTCTCCCTCTCTTTATTTCTATATTTTCATATTTCATTCTGCTCCTGACCCTTCTTGTTTCCTCCCTCTTTCTCTTTTAGTCTCAGTTTCTCTCAACTCACACCTTATTTTATCTCTCTTTCTTTTCTCTCTATCACATTTTGTCTTCCCATTATTTTCCTCTTCTCTCTTAGTCTCACTCTCAGTCTTTCAATCAGTCTGTCTCTCCATTTCTCATTCTCCCTTGATCTCCCTATTTGATCTCTTTTTGTCTCTCTACCCTTCCTTTCTTTCTTTCTTTCTTTCTCTCACTTCAAATCCCTTCTGTTTCCTCCATCTCTTCTTTTCTCTCTCACTCTCATATTTTCTCTGGTTCCTATCTCCCCTTTATCTGTCCCTTTATATCTCTCTTTCAATCCCTCCTATTTCCTCAATCTTCCATTCCATTCTCTCTTCTTTCTCTTTGTGTATCCCTTTCTTAGTCCTCCTCTATACCTGTCCCTCCTATACCCTCTGTCTCTCTGTCTCTATCTTTCAATCACTCCTATTTCCCCTCTTTCATTCTCTCTCTTTCTCTCTCTCTCTGTCACTTCCCATCCCATTCCCTCTTCTTTTTCTTTATGAATCCCATTGTGAATGTAATAGGAAACACTATATTGCCAAAGCATATAACAGAAAACACATAAAAAATAAAATAAAGATTACATACATTACTTACATACATAACAAATATTATTATTAATAATAATGGACAGTAAAAGGAAAAGGAAAAGGAAAATAAGTCTACGGAGACTTTATAAATAATAGGAATAATAAGAAATAAATCAGTAATACTAGTAAATTATATCACTCTGTCTCTGCCCCCTTCTCTGTATCTCTCCCCTCTTTCTTTTTTCTCATATCCCTCTTTCTCTCTTGGTCTCTGGCTTAGTCCCTTTCTTAGTCCTCCCTCCCCTCTCTCTCTCTCTCTCTTTCCCTCTCTGGAACGAGTGATTTCATGACTGTGATTCACTGGAGGAAGTGAAGCCTTCCCGAGGCTGCTTGTTTACAGGGCGTAGTAACCATGGCAACAGCCGATATCCAAACAGCACGGCTCAGTCCTGCCCGATGCAGATCTGAGAGATACAGTAGAACCAGATCCATGAACCCAGTCTGTTTTCACTGGGTGTGTTTTAATCTGGATTAATACGGAGAGCCAGCGTGATCAGATGAAGTAATGTAATGAAATAAGAGAAATTCCACCTCCTGATGTATATGTATATATACCTCCAGATATATTAGGTATTTTTTTGTTTATGGGAAGTGGGCCAATACCTGGTTTTACTTTTAGTAGAAAGGATAAAGTGTTATTTTAACTAAGCAAAGAGCTGAGTTTAGTCTTTCTCTCCCACGTACAGGATCAACTCTTAAATACAAAAGAAGACGTGGGTTGACTGTCAGTATTGCTATAGTAACCAGTGAGGTGGTGCTCTCTCTCTCTCTCTCTCTCTCTCTATCTCTCTCTATCTCTCTCTCTCTGAGAAAATGAAGAATGGATGCAGGAGGAAGAAAATAAAAAAAATGAGTTGTAGGCTTTTTAGATAGGAACTTGCATTTAAAGGCATGATTGTTTTAAATATTACACGTAGATTTCTGTCATATTTGTGTAAAATACCAACATTTGTGGCGATAAAACTGAATTTCACACCAAATTTAATTTATTTCTTGAGAAAATGAGAAATGGCTGAAATAACAAAAAACATGCAGAGCTTTCAGACCTCAAATAATCTCAAAGAAAACAAGTTCATATTCATAAAGATTTTAGAGTTCAGAAATCAATATTTGGTGGAATAACCCTGTTTTTTAATCAGTTTTTATGTTCTCCTCCACCAGTCTTACACACTGCTTTTGGATAACTTTATGCTGCTTTACTCCTGGTGTAAAAATTCAAGCAGTTCAGTTTGGTGGTTTGATGGCTTGTGATCATCCATCTTCCTCTTGATTATATTCCAGAGGTTTTCAATTTGGTAAAATCAAAGAAACTCATCATTTTTAAGTGGTCTCTTGTTTTTTTCCAGAGCTTTATATATATATATATATATATATATATATACAATTTAACATATTTTATTTTTCCAAAAATCAATATAGGTAGTCTATTCATGTAATATATGGCCACTTTAAAGAAAAGCAAGACAAAACCATTCCATAAAAACTGTGTGTGAATCCATCCTGAGGGACTGAGAGAAGAGGGGGATGGTGCTGAATGATTCATGAATGGAAAGGCAGGGTGAAATCACTACAGGCTGCTTCAGTGTGGTCTGGATGTGTGAGAGGAGAGAATATGCATGCACGAGTGTAGTGTCCCACTCACACATTAGCATTAGCCTAATCCCAGATGGGCATCGTGACTGACGTGGGTGGATAGAAGGCTTGGAGTGGTCTCAGTGTGTGTGTGTGTGTGTGTGCTGTGTGTATTTACCATAGTTCCTTTTACTGTTATCATGTAAACTACCTGATAACGTGCCTACGACAAAGTGAAACCAGCAGACTCCTCTAACGCACAAAATCGCAGATATATACAGTATAATATGTTTCACAAATAAGTTTAATTTGGAAGAGTTACAACAAGCAATTGGCACCCATTTGGTGAAATGGCCCAATAATCACAATAGACAATTATTTCCCCAATTAATGTAGTTTGTCAGCAGCAGTTTGTGGTTGGTAAGCGTTATGATGATGAAAGAATTTTCCATGCATTCTGTGCATTAATACAAAATCTGATTATGTGTGCACATTTTTGTGAATATTTCAAGTTTGGCATCTATACCTAAACCCAAATGCACGACACCCTCACACACCACAGAAATGATGTTGATGATGAGTTGTGTTATCTAGCCCTTAATAAAACTAGCGTAAGTAAGAAATGCTCTATATTGCAATGTGTCTGCCCACATTTGTCTCTGGCTGACCTTTATGACCCTTCCCTGCCTTCTGCTGGACACAGTGACTCATCAGATCAATAATCACCCCTCAGTGGATCATGTGACCCATGGGTTTGTGGCTGTGATGTGGTCTGTTGATCAATGTCAGAGGGTTACGCTCTCTCTACAGCCTGTAAACTCCTCAGGCCTGAAATCAGCACTGTGAGGAAGGTTAGAAATTCTATACTATAGAGATTCATACTGAGGATGCATGAGCATTCGTTCGAATTCTGGTTATGCAGCTTGCCATCAGCTGCCGGAACCCTGAGAGAGCACAGTTGGTCTTGCTCTCTCTGGGTGGGTACAGTAGAGGGCGCTCTCTCTTTCCACTCATCACTCCTAGGCTGATGTGGATCAGCACAAGGCTGCGTCTGTGAGCTGATGTATCAGAACCGAGTCGCTGCGTTTTCCTCCGAGCGTTAGCCCTGTGCTGATACTCGGCAATTACAAATATATTGGAGGAGGCGTCCTTGGGTTGTGGTATCGTCAGTGTTTCGGGATATACAGCTGAGTAGCAGCTAAATAGATGAAATTGTATTATTTTACTATTTTGTTGATGTCAAATCACATAAAATAGATGTAGCTGACAATATACAGCTCTGAAAAAAATATTACCAAATTAAGAACCTCTGGAATATAATCAAGAGGAAGATGGATGATCACAAGCCATCAAACCACCAAACTGAACTGCTTGAATTTGTGCACAAGGAGTAAAGCAGCATAAAGTTATCCAAAAGCAGTGTGTAAGACTGGTGGAGGAGAACATGATGCCAAGATGCATGAAAACTTTGATTAAAACCAAATTATTATTATTCCACCAAATATTATTTTTTGAACTCTTAAAACTGTGTGAATATGAACTTGTTGTTTTCTCTGCATTATTTGAGGTCTGAAAGCTCTGCATCTTTTTTTTCTTTGTTATTTTAGTCATTTCTCATTTTCTGCAAATAAATGCTCTAAATGACAAAGTGTCATTCACACTGTGTAAGGAAGGTCAGTTCTAGAGGTATAGAGGTATAGAGGCCACTACAAGCAACACCACATTCCCAAATGTATAGAGCTTTTTTGCAGAATTTGCAAATAATTATTCTACTACAGCCACTGTGAATCACTGCCGCTGCAGTGCTGCATGGCATGGCACGGGTTGAGTAACTTGGTCTAAGGAGCAATGTAGCGAAGAGCATTAAAGAATGGAAAGTTTTTGGCCACACCCTGTAACACAGTGTGGCTAACCCACAGTGGAGTCAGCGGCTGATTTGTCTCTTGTGATTAAAGCCTTTTGAATGGGATTTTAAATGGCCAGGCGTGTCCCCACTGCTGCCCAGAACTCCGCTGACTCAGCCACATATCGGCCAATGGAACAAACCCAAGGAGCTGTCCGTCAGAGCACACCACACTTCTCCCAGAATTAGCAGCGGCATTACGATTCATACGGAGAGCTCGCTCTTAAAGAGAGAGAGACACATACAATACCAGTCAATCGAAGAGTGAAGAGATCCATCAGACTATGAAGAAACACATAAGAAATCATATAGTAACTTAAAAACAGTGTTAAACAAACCTAAATACTCTGTAAAGAAGCATTTAGGTACTCATATCTGGGGAGCTATTAACTTGCAGTTTAAGTTTACTCTGATGAACTTATGGGGCAGTCCTGATGAGAGCCAGTTTCATCATCACAAAATTTTTGATGGGCTTTACGAAGTTCTTGAAATTATTTGGGTTGACAGACATTACTCAAATATTCACTATTCACTGTATACCTGTAACTTTACCTCTTCACTACTTTACTTTAGCTGATGCTCTCAAACACATTAGGAGACAAGAAATTCAAGTAATCAACTCTTGATGAGTTCAGCACAGCTGTTAACTGAAAGCCTGAATTCCAGGTGACTCTACCTCATAAAACTGACAAAAAAAAATTGCAGCCAAGATGTGCAAAGAGATGCTACTTTGAGGAATCTAAAATATAAATATAAAACATATTCTGGTTTGGTAAACACTTTATTTATTAAATAATAGAGTATGTTTTTCATCATGGTTAGAATAACGGCTTTTGACGTAAAAATGCAGAATAGGAACTGTGCTGAATTACGTTGCTTGTGCTTTTGGAGTGATATGTGTTAAGGTTTTTGTAAAACTGACGTTTTTAATAGTTTTTAGGGCCACTTAAGGAAGGGAGGGGGATTTCTCCACAGTAACTCCCTAGCAACACCACAACAACCACCTAGCAATACCATAGAAACCATCTAGCAACACCACAGCAGCTTTCTAGCAACCACCTAGCAACACCACAGCAACCACCTGGCGACATCACCACAACCATCTAGCAACACCACAGCAACCACATAACTATACTGAATTACATTGCTTGTGCTTTTTGTATCGATATGTGGTACAGTTTTTGTACAATGGGCCTTTTTTCTTTTTTTAGGACAATTACGGAAATTCCGTAAAGAGCGGGAAACCCCCCACCCCAGGGGACTTTTGCCAATATGACAAAACACTGAATTAAAAAAATATATTTCAAGAATACACTACTACAATAAAATGAAAATTTAATTGTATTATTGCCTACAATATGATATGGCACACCCCTAACTGAGATTCAAAAAATACAAGAATTTTATCAGATTTGTAACAGAAAAAAACAGTAAAAAAGTAAAACCCTGATAATTAGGGGTGGGTGATTTGACTATGTTGGAGATATTTGACTAAATGTTGGAGATATTATTGCGTACAATATGATATCGACTCTAGTGTATACCCTAGGGTAACACATCGAGATTTACACACTTCTAGCCTGTAATTGTGCTTACATTCATTTTTTGGATTTCTGGACTATATCCAGCGTCTGCTGTTCCCACCCACATACTGAAAAGACAAGCACTGCCTCCTCCTTAGGAAAAAAGAATAAAACACACTATAATCTTAGAATCCAGCGATTATTTTGCACACAAAGCTGGATGAGTTTGAGTTTATTTGGTATTGTGTTGTGCTGTTTGAGTAGGAGGGTATTTTGCTGAGTAAGGAGGATCCTGAATCAGAAATTTCAGGCAGTGGCTAAATCCGTCTCTTAAAGTGCAACAAAGCTGTGGGTTTAATGAAGGAGCTGTTATCTCCTGATTCTGCCCCCAGGCTCTCAGGGCTTTGTCTGGGTGCTTTGCATTAAAAGTTTAAAGTATCTGTGTAAAAAGAAGAAGCAGGTGGTGAAAAAGTTTGGGCAAAAAATATTTAAACTAATTTAGGCAGGTGCATAAATTTGGGCACTTTAGCATCAATTAGTTTGGTAATTTCATTGACCCTTGACCTACATACACAGATGAATCCTAAGAATTGTAAGAAAGGGTTAAGGTGCCAACTGCAAGTTTTTCTCCTCTTTTCTCATCTTCTGTGCATCGTTCACTATTCACTTCTTACTATTCAGCGCATTTTACATGAGGAGAGGCTGTATGGGAGAGAAATGCAGAAGAAGTCTCAAAATCCTCAAACGCCACAAACAGAGTCACTTCAGGTATGCTAAAGCTAAAGCCCATTTGGACGAGCAGCTTCATGTTGGAATAAGGTGCTGTGGTATGATTGAGGCTAAAATTATAGAGTTATTTGGAGGCGGTTATTTTTATGCATGGAGGAAAAAGAACACAGCATTCCAACACAAACACTTTTACACTTCACTGTTCCCCACAGTAAAATCCGTGCCGGTTCCATCATGCTGTGGGGCTGTGTGATCAGTGCAGGTACTGGAAATCTTGTTAAAGTTGAGGGTCTCATGGATTCCAGTCAAAATCAGCAGATTTTTCAGAACAATGTTGAAGAATCAGTGAGAAAGTTGAAGTTAAAGTTGAAGCGCTGGGGCTGGATCCTTCAACAAGACAACGACCCAAAACACTCTAAACACTGCTCTAAATCTACTAAAGCACTAAAGCATTCATGCAGAGGAACAAGTAAACCGTTCTGGAATGATCATCTTAGATCAGGGGTGTCAAACTCATTTTGGCCGAGGGCCACATTAGCACATGGCTGTCCTCTGAGGGCCAGATGTAACTTATAAATGTAATAAAATGTAACCAAATGTAATATAAAATGAATGTAATTACTCCTTAATGTTAAATAACTATATTCAATCAAATATTACAGTTGCATGGAAAAAATGTTTGCTTGTTGCTCTATTAACATAAATCCTTTTAATTTGTCATGGTATGAAATCCAAAAACTCCATCAATCAAGAACCAAACTATTCAAGTGAATAGAAATGACATCAAATACAAGTTATATTAACTTTGATCAAAACGTTTGATACTGAAAAGAGGCTTAATAAACATAAAATCAAAAATTGTGAGCTGCTAAGGACATGTGACAGATTTAGCATTTCCTCAGATTTAGCAGTTCCTCATCCAACCACTAGTCGGAGCTGCAGCTGCAGCAGCACAAGCCCGCAGTCTTTACTTAGTCAGAGCTACAGCCCAGCCACGGGCTACAGGGCTCAGCTCAGCCAGTCTGGAGCGTTTTTAAAATTTTTAAGTTCTTCTGTATAGGAAATAAAGGTTTTAACCCCACTAAACGGATAATACAGCTCTCTACAGTTCATCTTTCAGCCCAAGCAGCTAACAGCAGCCGTCCCGGAGTCACTGCTCGGATTACATTATAAACAGGTCAGTTAGCGCGCTGCTAACCTCATGATGTTTATAACTACGGAGTTTAGTGGACACACCACGGCTGCAAGGTTAGACTGTTGAAGGCTACTGAAGACTATTAAAGGCTATTGGAGGTTATTGAAAGGGTTATTGGGGGCAGAAATCAGTAAAGGCTGGTTAGATAAGTGATTCACGTCCTCGTCCTTTGCTGCGGTGAAAGTGTGACTATTTACACACAACTTATATCTCTCATAAAAAGCATTTATTTTGGTCAGTAACACAAAAAGCATACCGGTCTTTCGCCTTGAAGCACAGCCGTCCGTCTGCATCAACTTTTCTTTTTCTGGACATTATGGGATAAACATTTGTATGTCTCAATTCCACCCGCGAAGTTACGCCTTCCCTCCGGCAGGGTTTCCACATCAATGACTACACTGCCCTGTAGCGGCAGTAAGCCGTAACTTCGCGGGTAACACAATCGACAAGCATTGTGGGAAATGTAGTTTTTGGTCAAAGCACGCTTCTGACCTATTTATTATAGACACTAAGATTTTACAAGCTCTCGCGGGCCACATAAAAGGACGTGGCGGGCCACATTTGGCCCGCGGGCCTTGTGTTTGACACATGTGTCTTAGATCATCTCAGTCCTCAGACCTGAATATTATTGAATATTATCTGTGGTGTGATTTTTTTAAAGCAGCTGTTCATGATCAGAAACCTGAATCAAACCTGACTGAACTGGAGATGATTAGTAAAGAAGAGTGATCCAAAATACCTTCAACCAGAAGATTCATTCAACCAGACTCACATTAGAAGCTATAGGAAGAGTTTAGAGCACATGTGTCAAACACAAGGCCCGCGGGCCAAATGTGGCCCGCCACGTCCTTTTATGTGGCCCGCGAGAGCTTGTAAAATCTTAGTGTCTATAATAAATAGGTCAGAAGCGTGCTTTGACCAAAAACTACATTTCCCACAATGCTTGTCGATTGTGTTACCCGCGAAGTTACGGCTTACTGCCGCTACAGGGCAGTGTAGTCATTGATGTGGAAACCCTGCCGGAGGGAAGGCGTAACTTCGCGGGTGGAATTGAGACATACAAATGTTTATCCCATAATGTCCAGAAAAAGAAAAGTTGATGCAGACGGACGGCTGTGCTTCAAGGCGAAAGACCGGTATGCTTTTTGTGTTACTGACCAAAATAAATGCTTTTTATGAGAGATATAAGTTGTGTGTAAATAGTCACACTTTCACCGCAGCAAAGGACGAGGACGTGAATCACTTATCTAACCAGCCTTTACTGATTTCTGCCCCCAATAACCCTTTCAATAACCTCCAATAGCCTTTAATAGTCTTCAGTAGCCTTCAACAGTCTAACCTTGCAGCCGTGGTGTGTCCACTAAACTCCGTAGTTATAAACATCATGAGGTTAGCAGCGCGCTAACTGACCTGTTTATAATGTAATCCGAGCAGTGACTCCGGGACGGCTGCTGTTAGCTGCTTGGGCTGAAAGATGAACTGTAGAGAGCTGTATTATCCGTTTAGTGGGGTTAAAACCTTTATTTCCTATACAGAAGAACTTAAAAATTTTAAAAACGCTCCAGACTGGCTGAGCTGAGCCCTGTAGCCCGTGGCTGGGCTGTAGCTCTGACTAAGTAAAGACTGCGGGCTTGTGCTGCTGCAGCTGCAGCTCCGACTAGTGGTTGGATGAGGAACTGCTAAATCTGAGGAAATGCTAAATCTGTCACATGTCCTTAGCAGCTCACAATTTTTGATTTTATGTTTATTAAGCCTCTTTTCAGTATCAAACGTTTTGATCAAAGTTAATATAACTTGTATTTGATGTCATTTCTATTCACTTGAATAGTTTGGTTCTTGATTGATGGAGTTTTTGGATTTCATACCATGACAAATTAAAAGGATTTATGTTAATAGAGCAACAAGCAAACATTTTTTCCATGCAACTGTAATATTTGATTGAATATAGTTATTTAACATTAAGGAGTAATTACATTCATTTTATATTACATTTGGTTACATTTTATTACATTTATAAGTTACATCTGGCCCTCAGAGGACAGCCATGTGCTAATGTGGCCCTCGGCCAAAATGAGTTTGACACCCCTGGTTTAGAGGCTGTTATGTCTGTAAAAGGAGGATCTACTAAATATTGATGTCATTTTTTTGTTGGGAAAATCATGATAATTTCCATGGGTGGCCAAAATACAGTATTTCATAGCACTTTAAGTGTTCAGAGCTACCAGTTCTCTGTACATTTACTTCTGCAGTGTTTTAGCTTGGCTGCTGACACAGCACTCCAGGATCGTTTCCAGGAATTCCTCTTGGGAAGATGTTTGTATGGTATGCTGTGTGTGCGTGTGCGTGTGTGTGTGTGTGTGTGTGTAGGAGTTATGCAAGGTTTAAAGCCAATGTGGATGCGTGGGTGTAAAGATTTTGAAAAAAAAAACTCTATATGACAGAGAGAGAGAAAGAGAGAAAGAGAGAGAGAGAGAGAGAGAAAGTGTGAGCGAGAGACACAGAGGAAAAAGAAAAGTGCTCCATCCTACACACCACTGTACTACAGTCAAATCCATAACGGCTGGTAGGAGGTCGCCCACCTGTTGTATAACAGCGCTCTGCCTCCACATGGCCCAGCATCTCTCTGCTCTCACACACTTTCTGCATCTACCCACATGCTCTCGGCCATATTCCTACACTCCTAACACATCTGAAAGCTAGAAAACTGGTCTGGAATCAGCTTTGCTCGGCCTTAGATTAGTTCAATTGGAGGGGAAGCTGATCTTGGATCAGTTTGTGTCTGCGCCAGTTTGTTTCCTTTCGCCTCATTCAGAACTGTGCACTAAAAAATTGTATAAAAAATGAAAGCATGAGTGGCCCTACTGTCTATGTGTTGGCTCTATCACTGGAAGACTGTGGTCTCCAACCACAACCATCAGTGGCCAGAGTCCCAAAACTGCATAATTGCATTTCATCACAATTGCATCAAACTGCTGCCTTTACATGAGTTTACATGGTTAAATCACTGGTCAATACACTCTGAAAGTATTCCTGAGGCTAAAACATGGAACTAAAAGAATGAACCCAAAGGATTCCTGGTGAGCTGTTAACATTTTATGGCTAACAGCATGTTTGCATTTATGAAAATGGTATTTCTTAAGTGACACCACAGCCACTCGTAGTCAGAAGATTGTTGTGTAATGCATGTTAACCAAACTAGCAGAATTTGCAGTATTTGTTCTCCTCCAAGAATGCAGAGCTGCATATTAAGGTTTAAGCATGGCAATGTCGCATTTTAGGCACGATAGAGGTATACTGCCTTTTGTTGAGCACACTAAGTAAGCAGTCAAAAGTGCAGGCTAAAAAAAGTAAGTGAACCTCTGTGTTAAAGATTTTACCATTGTTATCAGAAATAGGTAGATTTGGTAGAGTTTGGGTTATCTAACGTTTATATTAACTGCTGCCACAAATCTCTATGAAACATAAAGTTAAATTATTTTTCATAAAAGGACACCATTATTAGAAGTGCTTTCAGTAGTAGTTTCAATCATGTCATAATTTTTAGGACAAAGTAAACCTAAAGGTAATCAAAGCCTTAATTTTTTAAAGCCTTAGCATTTTATATTACTGTACTGTTAAGAGTACATATGCATCACAAACCTATATAAAAGCCCAGTCATGCAAAAAATAAAATAAAATAAAATAATTCACAAGAAGAAATATTATATATGCTGTGATATACTGTGAAAATACCGTATTATACATTTTTGGTCACACCGCCAAGCACTAGTTTTCTTTAAATAGTAAATTTAAGTATCATTGGTTTGAATCCCATTCATGCAGCTTGCCATCAGCTGCTGGAGCCCTGAGAGAGCACAATTGGCTCTCTTGCTCTCTCTGGGTGGGTACAGTACAGTAGATGTCGCTCTTCTTTCCACTCATCACTCCTAGGGTGATGTGGATCAGCACAAGGCTGCGTCTGTGAGCTGATGTATCAGAACCGAGTCACTGCGCTTTCCTCCGAGCGTTAGGGCTGTGATAAACTCTTCAGAAAAGCATTTCACTGTTTAACCAGAGAACTCTCTCAAACAAAGCATTTGTATAGAATTGACTCATTTAAAGATTTCACGTAAAGATTAGAGATTTCACGTAAAGGAACCAATCGACAAACGAGTAATTATAGTGACTAATGTTGATTTTCTGTCTGATATGTTTGTGGCTTTCTCTCACATTAATTTATTCCACGCTAGCCTCCCGCTATCTTTTGTGATGGAACCTAGAGAACACATATCTGACTGAGGATGACGGAGGAGGTTTTTGTTTTATATGCAGCGCTATCTGCCTGTGCAAACAGTGACATGGAATAAGCCTAGACCATGAACATAGATAGAGAGAGTGAGAAACAGAGAGAGATATACTTCTGTTGCTTTTCTCACGCGTAGGCTGCTGCACCTCATTGTCATTAATGAGAGAACATGCATGTGCCCGTCTACGTCAGAGAGACAGACAGTTCACAAACATTTATTCTTTTAAATATGGAATTGGAGACTACTAAAACAGATCACTGGAACAGTTTTGGTAAAGAGATGTTCGGCTATTATTGCTAAAATATGACTGTAAAATAAAAGCATAAAGGAGATTTAAAACTTGGGATGATACTTTGGTCACCACAATACAATTGTTTAATTGAGTTACTGTAGCCTTTTTTTCCAGCTCTAACAATGACCATCTTATCTCTATATTTTCATCTACTTTTACCCCATTTTCTACCCAACTGGGAAGACCAATTACCCAATCCCCATTACCTTATTTTTCACACTATATGAAGACATGATGCAATAATAACGTTTCTCACATAACTTTCTCAGCTAAATGAAAACTAACATTATGGAAACCTTAAAAGTAACGTTTCTAAAGCTAAAAATTAAACCACTGATAGAAGTGATGTTGCAGCGATGTTGCCAGAATGGTTAAAACTTTAAATAATAAGATTCTTTTAAAGTAAGAACATACAGAAAACTTGACAGATTCAATGTTCCGAGAACTCCAACAATCACAAAAAGTTCTACCAATAAAAAATTTATAATTTTGCCTTTTTACAAATTAAAAAAAAGATTTTTCAGAGAACATTTATTAAAAAGTGAAAGCATTATCACATGATACATTGTTTAATTTAATAAGAATTGTTAGAATTGGACACTAGAGATGAAAAGACAAAAACAAAAGATGGAAAGAGAGCTGTTTTATCGTTGGAACATATTGTCACTGTCCAATGAAAAACAAGTATTTACATTTTTTATTTTTGTTGATATTTAGTTTAATACATAATTTAAACAGACAAAATGTCCCTTAAACTCTGTCAAAAATTATTGATGCATGGACCAATAGAAATACTTAAAAATTACTTGGAATAATTTTTTTTTACATTGACTTTCATTGAAAGTTTAGGAGGTTTTTTATCTCTCCTGTAAAGTTGCTGTTTTGAAGATACTTGTGTTTTATTGGACAGTGACGACATGGGGATGGGAGGAATTACAGAACTGTACTATTTTGCTGTCAAACTAAACTTGTAGTACTAATAGTAACAACAGGACTGTAATACTGTAATAGTTTAAATGTAAAAATGATTACATATACCTCCAATTTTTAGCTTATTTACCCCTTTATTTTTAAGGAAAATTGAGGTTTAAAAAATGTCCATGTAAAAATTATTTGAACTAAACTTCAAAAAAGAGGTTGTAGAGCTAAAATATAGAATATGAAAAGATAAGGAGCAAAAAGAGAGAAATAAGAAAAAGGATGCAGCTTGTGTGAGAATGAATGACTTGTATTGTATTGACTGGTATGACATAATTAAGTCACGCTAACCAACACAATCAAACATGCACACACACACACACACACACACACACACACACACACACACACTCTCATTTTGGCTTAGGTTCAACATTTATTGCTCAAAGCCTTTAGTGAATATATTATATGTAAAGCTAATTGAATATTCAGGATGAAAAGGGACACAAGTGCTTCTTCCACAGAGCAAACAGCTATATACTGAGCACACAGAAAATTAGCATAAATAAGTGGGCAAAACATTGTGAGTGTACTGCACTAAACAAAAATCTCTCATCCTCAAAACTTTACAGAAGAATTAATAATAAAAATATCTATACCTTTACTTTAGACACTAATACCACAAAAACTAAATGTACTTTACACTTTAAAATCAACCATTAAAAAAAAACAGTGAAAGTCTGGCTGAGAGAGTCTGAAAATACCCTGTAAGTTCAACACTCTGGGCTCAATTTTAGCAATCTAAATGCGAGACATAAATTGCATATCATGCAGCTTGATTTAGAGTGTGTTGGACTATTGACCTCATGGCAATGAACTCTCTGATTACTGCACTTAACAGCGTAGTTATGATAGGTACGAATGGGTGACTATTGACTGTTGTCAGGGTTTAAATCGGTGAGTGGCGCTCATGTGTTTTTCACTGCCAAGATAGAAACACGCCAGAAATGTATCTGAACACATCTTACTTCCAGACCACCACACCCATCAGTGTAGATTTGTTCCTAAACTTTGAC